>NW_017962978.1:479956-832917 GCF_001890905.1 Aspergillus aculeatus ATCC 16872
CCCCCCCCCCCAATTGAAGTAATCTCCACCCCTTTCAACTTGAGCTTGGGGTTCAATTACCCTGATTCCCCTTCGACAACCGGCAACTCCATCTCCACCAACCACGGCGCATTGATGGGATGATACTGCACGTTGACGACACTGGCGTTGACGAACAGGGTCTCCTGGCCCGGGTTCAAGGGCATCATGCTGGTCTTGCTGACGTCGACGCGGGCGCAGTGCTCCTCGCGCGTGCGCGGCTGGTCGCACTGGATGATCGAGTCGTTGCCCGTGCTCCACTCGCGGCGCATGGCCCCGTACCCCTCGTGGATGTGGCCGAAGACGTGCAGCCGGGGGCGCGCCCGCTTCACCGCGCGGTACAGGTGCTCGCACCCGACGCTCACATGGTTGGGCACGACCTGGTCCAGGATCCCGTAGGGCGGGCCGTGGGTGATCACGATGTCGATACCCTCCGGAGAATCGGGGATCGGCGCGGGGGCGACGAACCCGCCGCGTCCGGAGTTGGCGGCGATGGCGCCGCGCGCGCCCTCGCCGCGCGAGCCGGTGCTGCCGTGCGTGCGGGTGCGTTCGCGCGTCTCGGCGGTGGTTTCGTTGGGTTGGGGGTCTTGGTGGTTGTGGTTCTGGGATTCGTTGTGGTGGGCATAGCCATTTGTATGGTGGTGGTGGTGATGATGCTCCTCCGTCCGCGTCCCAATGGCCGGATTCTCTTCTTCCACCCCATCCACCCCACCATTCGCCTGCCCATCCTCCTTCATCTTAACCTCTTTCCCCTCGACAGTCCCAGACGATGAAGCAGCAGGCGGATTAAACCGATCCACGCCGCGCTCATACCCAAACGCCCACTGACAGAACTCTGGCGTCCAACTCGACGCATACACCTTCAGCCGTCTCTTCTTTTGCCCCGGTAACTCAAACTCATGCACCCCCTCCCCCAACAACCGGATCCCAGCATCCCACGCCTCCGGACCGGTATACAACCGACGAATCTCCTCAGGGTCCTCCAGCTGGCCCGGCTCCGCCTTCCCCGAACTGATATTCGTCGCGGACGCCGTCGCGGATGGCGCCGTGTGGTCCGTCCGGTTGCGGTGGCGGTGGTGGCCCAGCGATTCGTAGTAGGGCGCGTCGAAGGTGATGTCGTGGTTGCCCGGGATGATGAGTTTCAGGTAGGCCGGATGGGATTTCAGGTACGACAGGGTGGTGAGGTGTTCGTGGCGCCGGGAGACTTTGGTCAGGTCGCCGGCGTGGATGAGGATTTCGGCGGCCGGTAAGGGGTCGAGGAAGGCCGGGGGTGGGGGGGAGGAATCTTGGTCTCGTGAGGAGGGGGAGGAGGCTGGTGAGGGTGAGGATGTTGGGGGTTGCGGGGTGAGGGTGTGGGTGTCGCTTAAGAGGAGGAGGGTGGTTTTTTGGGTGGGTTGTTTGCGGTTCATTTTCTGGTTTGTTGTCTGGTGCTTTGGGATGGGGGTGCGGTGATGATGATGGGGTTTCCCTTTGGGTGTATTATGGGTGGTGCCAGTGGGAGGTAACAGGTAAGTTGAGGATTAGAGGTTGGTGTTTGTTGGTGGGATTGGGTTCTATGTAGTAGGATGTAGTAGGATGTTGGAGAGATGGTGTGATTAGTTAGATGACTGGTGGACGGAAAGTGGGTTGAAACCAAGATTGTTGTTCTGGGACTGGCTGGAGAAGGAAGTGGAATAAAACACCGGGGAACAGAGGGGAGGGTAAAATTATATCATCGATGGGGTGGTGGTTGATGGAGTATAACAGCGAAGAACGGAGGAAGTATAAGATGTAGGGGGGAGGAAGGACTGCGCGGGTGAAGTCTCTCTTTCGTCATCAGACAGGCGATCAACCCATTCACTAACACCAAGACTAAGTCCAACCAGGCAACACACAACTACACACTACATCCACGCTACTTATACTGTCTGTCTGCTTTCTAGTAAAAAAAAAAAAAAAACCCAAGTATCACCAGATCTGAACTTTGCATAATTCATCCATTTCTCAGAGCTACCAGTTCATTACATTGCTAACTCCGAAGAATAATAATTCATTCCTTCCCAGAGACCACAACCACACCAGCACAGCGCGCGAGATATCCATTTTTTGTAAAATTTTATGAAATTGGAAAAATTTTATATGAAGTAAACACGACGCTTACTTGCGGATAGCACGCTGGTAGAAAGCCAACTCCTCACCCTCCAGGATGTAGCCGTCCACGCGACCGCTCTGGCCGGGGCGGGAGGAGACAACGGCGTAGAGGCGACCGGACTCGAACTGCTTCTCAACGGCGCCCTCGACCTTGCCGTGGTCGGCGAAGCGAGCAGCCTGCTTCTTCTGGACGCTGTTGCTCTTCTTCTCCTCGGTGACCTCGGCGGTCTTCTGCTGGCGTCTGCGGCCAAGGGGCTGGCCGTAGTGGGCCTCGTACCATTGACGGAAGGGGGCGGCATCGATCTGGACAACGGCGGACTTGGTCAGGGTGTTGGTGCGGACCAGCTCGTTGTTGGAGGGGTGGTAGGCCACGACGATGACACGGGTCTTGCGGGAGACACCCTCGGAACCCCAAGAGAAGTTGCCGGAGTCGAGACGGAGAGCACGGAACTTCTGGTTACCACCACGGGTGCGGACCAGGTGGATTCTCTTAGCACCGATACGGGTGTTGGCGGCCTGGCGACCCTTCTCGAAGGCTCTTGAATTCGACCAATGTCAGTATACGTTCGATTATTGCTTCGCAACTGGGAGCAGTGCGTGTACAGGCGACAGGTGTTGCATACCTCTTCTTGCGGTAAGTGGCCCGCTTGGCACCGGTGGCCGAGCGCTTGTGGCGCGAATCACGAGAGATACCCATATTTGCTGTTCGTGGGGACTGAACCAAGAGAAAGAATTAGTGACCTTTTTCGTACAGAGCCTGATGCGATCCCCTTCTGTGTAGGCCACAAGAGATTCTTCCTTCGTTCCTCAAAAGTCTCGTATTTGATGCCGTCGGTTGGGTGGGTTAGAGCGAGCAAGCAAGTATTCAATTAATCGTCGAGTGTGTCGTCAACGAGTTGTTGGGTCGAAAGCAGGAAAGAAGAAAAAAAAACACTGATGTTGCAATTGTGCGATCCAACCGAACGTGATAGACGGAGCGATCGATCACAAGGAGACTTATCGATATGATGAAAAACTCTTCTTGTACTGGCTTCCTTGCAAATCGTGTCGATATTTCACCCCCAACTATTCTGTCGTCGTATTCTTGCGATCCGTTCTTTTGATAACGGCTTCAATTCGAGATTCGAGACCGAGACTTGCACGCGCACCAACCGACTTGTCGAACGAGACCGGAGAAACAGAAAAAAAAATCCAGAGCTTCACGAAAGGGATCGCAAATGATCACAGAGACTGTTGCGATAAACTCACCTCTAATCCTGCAGCCCTTCACCAGGAACGCAGCGGGCAAGGGTCGATGGGGTTGGTCGTAGGAGTTGTTGATGCTGGTCGTCGACTGTCTCGTGAATTTCGCACTGTGGCTCGCTTGTTGGGGGGGGACACTTGCCCTACCCCGGGCTAGTCTGCATGGGGCTAGTCATGTCAGGTGATGTGCTGAGTCATCCCGCCTCTCGCCAGGCGGTTTTCGGACGCACTGTCTGCCCGCCCTCTTATCTAATCGGCCGCCAAGGACAATAGCCACTAGCCCTATCTCGGTAGTTTTGCGCTAAGCCTGAAACGGGCTTCCCAGCAGAGCACCACTAGAAAACTGGTCCGAGCATTGCAGAGGTTAAAGAGCACAGCCGGACAAAGCACCATAGTGTGGACTACTACTACTACTACTACTACTACTACTAGAGTACCTCAGTACCTCAATGCATAGCATAGCCTATCTACCCTAGATCTCATCAAATGAACCTTTCAACCACCGCGCTCAAGATTCTCCACATCCACAACTGAAATATCCGTAAAATAGTCCTACCACCACTACTTCTTCTTCGCCTCCTCCTCGCGCACCAATCGATCAAACCGCTTGAACCCCTGGAACCCCTCGATCAGCGTCGACAGCACCCACGCCCACCACACCCGGGACCCCAGCGCGACCCCATGCCTCCGTAGCCGCGTATACGCCAGCACGGATGCCTCGAACGCATGCACGACCAGCGTAAACGCCAACACCGCCGGCTGCATCCTGGCGCAGAACCCCGCGAATCCCTGGGGCCACCACCACCCGGTCTCCAACCGCAAGCCCTCGTACACCCACCCGCCCGGCAGCAGGTTCTCCCGCCGGCTGAACGCCAGGATGCCCGAGAGACAGATCAGGAAGGCGAGGATGTCGCCGGGCCGGGACGGCACACGGTAGGTGGTGATCTTGATGTCGGAGAGGTTGAGCCGCTCCAGACATTCCTTGTGCATGGCGACGAGGCGGGCGCGGGTCTCGCTGAAGGATTGCAGCGGCGGGTCCAGCGCCACGGTGTAGCGGTTGCCGGTGTTGTGGTTGTGGTTGGTGCGGAGGACGAGATCGGAGAGCGTGATGGTTTCGAGGGTCGCGGTTGAGGCCTCGGCGGCGGAGACGCCGTTGTACACGCGGAGGTAGTAGGCGAGGGAGTCTTGGTGGTTGGCGTTCATGTGGGTGATGGTGAAGGCTATTCCGTTGTTGTTGGTTTTACCAGCGGAAGAAGAGGATGAGCCAGACGAGGAGGTTGGTGATTGGGGTGGTAGAGGAGACATTTTTTGTTTTGCCCGTCGTTTCTTCCTCGCTCCTCTGGTTTCTTCGAATTATAGGTTAAGTCACTCGATGGGAGATGTCACAAGTAGCGGTCTGTGAGTTGAGTCTATATACTACTCAATGACCGGCGAGTCAGGCAGAATAGAATAATGTAGTGGTGGTGGATGTGGTAGGACACTGTTGGACATAACCGGAATGATGGATGATGGACTGACTCCCTTTTGCGATGCCAAGAATCCAGAAGGGCCGCCGGAGACCTCGGGCTAAAAGTCACCCCATGCTTCGCATGTGTTTTTCCCGTGCAACCCCATTTATGGGTTCTTGCATTCGACCATGGAATATGCTGTCTTCTTGGTGTTCTTGTGATCAAAACAGTTGGACGGCAGATCTGTCTTTTTCTCAGTCTTGGGTGGTCGCCGGTGTTGTTGGCTCGAAATACGCCAAGCCGTTGTATAGTCGGAGAAGCCCGCACCACCTGGGGACTCCCCTAGCAGTACAACTTGGTTTTGAAGACAACCCTGGGATACTAGGTGACAGGGTCACAGACCATTGGTCAGCCTGGTAGATCTATCCGACTCGATGTCAGCATGGTTCACGCACGCATCCTTGTCATAAATGATAGACATAAGCAGCGGTCCCCCTATGCATGAATCACGAAGAAGGATCGATAGTACACCGTGCCAAGGTCCGGATCATTGACTTGAAATAGATCATTACATTTACCGCTATAACGCAAAATGACCAACGATGGGAGTATAATTATGCACAATAAACACTAGCCAAAGCTCTATGAGAACAGCTGACAACACAAAGAATAAAGCGACAGTAATCAACCAGTCAGGTAAAGATCCTTTCATAATCGTCGTAACGCGACAAGCACAGGCGGTGGAAACGGGACGTTTTGCGATGGCGAGGAAAGTCTCGAGAAGGAATTCAGATGGAACGGTCGCTTTCGAAGCACAACAGAATCGAATCGGTGGAGAGCATGTCGGATCATGCGCTGCGTTCATCAAAGAAAAATCGTCAATCCGTCAGGTTCTATTTCAGTTGCTTAAGCGGAGTCCAACGGGAGTTTTTGTGGGGTTGTTGTTGTTTTTCAGTGTTGCCGGGTCGGAAAACCCCCGAAGACTCTCTCATAGGAAAGATACCTCGAAGGTTCTTCTCGAGGCGAACCACAAGAGAAGCATACAAGCACGAAAGAAAGCAAGGAGTATAGGGGTATAGTGCAGGAGTGGGGGTCACTTACAGCAGAGCCAATGTCAAATCACCGTGGATGCGAGCCTTCAGCTCAACCTCGATCTCCAAGTTCAGTTCCAACTTCAGGCGCATACCCTCCTCATCTGCGCCCTTCTGGTCGTTCGAGGGTGCCGGATCCATTGCGCCGTTGGAGAGGTTCTTGTTGTCACTGCTGCTTATCGTAGTAGGCTGCCAGCGCTCCATCGCTTGCACAGCTTCTTGCTCGTCATCGTCATATTCATCGTCGTAATCGTCGTCATCGTCGTACTCGTCTGAGGCATAGTCATCAGAGTACTCTGCATCGTCATCGTCATCGTCGTAAGTCTGGCCTTGGGCCTGAGGTCGCCGGCGACGCTGGGCCGTCTGCTTCTGTTGCGGTGCTTGATCTTCCTCTTCCTCGGAGATGTAGTCATCCGAATCGTAATCAGTCTCCGAGTCGTCAGGATCGTTAGTGTAAGTGGGAGGCTGTTGAGTCTTGGGTTTCTCGGCTTGTGCGGTGGCCATGGTGTATGTTCGTTGCTGCTGGTTGGTGCAGGGAAGAGGCAATCACAACGTAATCAAATTGCGGTTTATACTACTTGTATATCTGTGTATCTTCCGAGGGATCAATCGTGGCTAGTGCCTGGGCGCGTCAGGTCAACGACGAGTATGAGTATGTAATCAAGCAAAACGAGAGAAAGGGAAAAAAGAGGAATGGAGCGAGCCGGAGCGACAATGGTGGGTTTACATACGAGATGGCTCAACACCGATGGGACGGGACTGACAAGTAGAAGGCGAATCGTCAGAGGGCAGAGGGTCGAAGAACGAAAGAGACAAATAGGGTGAGTGGTACGAGCAAATGGTCTGTGAGGAAGGACAGGTCTGGAAAAGCAGGCGTAATGGGCAGGGAAAGACTGCAATGACTTCGCATGACCGATGGGAGAAGTCAAGCGATATGACGTCTGAGGGACAGGGAAGGAGAGCCAAAGAAGCGCCTCCGCACCACGGACATCAACGACATCATCGTCGTTGCAGCATCGCTCCAGCTCTCAGGTCAGCCGATTCCTGATCGGCCGGGCCACGTTGTCTGGACCCTCGTTTGAGGGCGCAAGGGGTGGTGGTGGTGGTGGTGGAAGTGGTGGGGTTACAATGACCACCGAATGAATTCATCGTCATCACGGGGGGGAGTACGTAGACTGCACTGTTCGAATATACTGAGTAAAACAATTTCATAGAGTACAGTAGTCAAATTACGTATCGGAGTATAGTGTGACCATCGGGTAACCAGAATAGCATGCCATGTGTACTCGGTACCTGGAAATGGCAGAGGTACGGCCGAGAGAAGAGCCATGGAAAGTGCACTGCGGGTCATTCCAAGAGGTCAGAAAAAGAGGCAAATCGGCACTGCGTATCCGATCTTGACACATTCCTATACTTTTTATTTTGACTTCTATCAACTCTTATGTGCTGTGAAGAGCAGCAATTCATGAAGCGAATCCCAAGTAGTGAGCTCCAGAGGTATACTGAATGTACTTGTGGTAACAATGAGGGTATTGTCCGTGTAATCCATGACTTCTCAGGCCGTTGGAGAGTGACGTCTGTTGGCGTCATCCACAGTGACTGGAAAGGGCATAAGTTGGTGGAGACACACGGCACAGTCAATCAAACAATAAATAGCATATTGTCCGATACCTTCTTCTTATTGGATCATTTGGTATGCCATTGGCAATGAACAAGAAGAACAAAAGGCCCCTGTCACTGTCAAAAAAAAACACTAACTCCCCTCCCTCCTCAGCAATCGACGTCATCATCCCCAGCCCTGGCAGCAAAAGACAAAAAAAAAAAAAAAAAAAAAAAAGACCACCTACCAACGACGTTCGCCTCCCTCGTCGGCGGCGCAAGCTGACGTCGATGGCAGTCCCCCCAAATTTCCCCAACCCACAATATGCCCAGATCCTTGCATGACTGAACCGAGCGGGGCATTTCCCATCTTGCAATCGAGGAATTGAGGTAATCGAAAGTAATCAAGGTAAACCGAAACAAAACGATCTCTGGTCCAAAATAACCGGCTGGGATTGGTGGTAAAAGGAGTTGGTTGAAGTGGTGGAAGCCTGTATGTAACATGCACAACGCAAAGGAAAGAAAAAAGCCCTATATAGATCTGCGACCCCGTATCACCAGACCGGTAACATCACCAGATATATTCGTCCTTGTGCCCCCCATCAATCCTCCTTGAGATTCTTCTCTTTTTTTTCTTTCATCATGTCCGAGCAGACCAACAATCCTTCCTCCAACCCTTCTACCCCTCAACAAGAGAACACTCCAGGCTCCCCCCAGCCCCAGGAGGAAGAACAGTCCGAGCAGCAGCAGCAGCAAGAACCTGACCAGCCCAAGGAAGAAGACAACAACGAATCGGAGCAAAAGCCTGACGAGGAAAAGGAAGACGATAAGGATAAGGATCAGGATCAATCCCAAGAACAAGATCAAGATCAAGATCAACCCCAAGACCAAGACCAAGACCAAGACCAAGCCAAGGACCAAGATAAACCCGAGGAGAAGTCTCAAGAACCCGAGATAAAGCAAGAAGAAGACGAAGAAGAAGCCGAACCTCAACCCAAGAAAGAAGAGCCCGAATCCGACGCTCCTCAACCCAAGCAAGAACCCCAATCCGAAGCCGACAGCAAACCCAAGAAGGACCCGCAGCAGCGCAAACGCCGTTCGCGTCCTCCCCAGAAACTTCACAAACAAGAAGAATCCGACACGGAATCTATTCCCCGCAACAACATGGACAACGGAGCCGTTGAGAAGCCCCGCCGCCAGCGCCGTCAGCGCACCCAGCAGCAGCAGCAAGGCGGCCAGGATGGCGGTCTGGGCGGCCTCCCCGGAGTCGGGCAGGCGGGCGATCTCGTCCAGAACACGGCGGGTCAAGCCCTGGGCGGAGTTACGGGCGGAGCGGGCAAGACCGTCGGCGGCCTCCTCGGCGGTGGTGGCAAGCAGGACGAAGGCGATGGCAAGGACGAACAATTGCGACTGCGTCTGGATCTCAACCTGGACATCGAGGTCCAATTGAAGGCCAAGATCCACGGTGATTTGACTCTGGGCTTGTTGTAAGTTCATCCCCCTACTCTTCCCTATTCCCTCTTCTCTCTCTCTCTCCACTCCGATTTTATTTGAAGCCAGCTCATAGTGCGAATAGTAGCTAACCACGTCCGAAAACTCACCGTAGGAACTAAACAACGACACCCTTTTTTCGATTCGAAATCCGCCCTCCTTCGCGTTTCCCACATTTTCCTGACTTGAGCTTTCATTTCTTTTCTGGTTCTTCGTTCTCCTGCAGAATGAAAAATCGAGGGTCTCGATAGAAAAAGTGTTAATCCACACGGTTCCTCCCCCAACAACAACAACACACCACACCTCCTTAGCGGGCGGTGTTTCATGCTTATGCCTTGACGGTTTTGATACCTCCACTTTTCTTTCGCCTTGAAATGTATTTCGTCGTTGTGCTTGGCTTCTAGTTTTCTTTGTTGCTACTTCATGCTTGCATCCTCCTAGAAGATATTCGTGTGTGTGGTTCCTCTCTTTCCTGTCTAATAACTCGCTTATCTTCATTACTCTACTACCTCCTGTTATGTCGATGAAATGAATATGATGAACCAAATCTCAGCATGAACATGGTTTTTCCTTGCACGATGGGGCCGTATTTGAGCTGGTCGTGTGAAGTAAAAGTCTGGGGTTCTTTGGGTAACCTAGTCATCGTAGTAGGAATTAGTGTTTATAGGCCTCCGAAATTATATACACAGTAGAACAAGGGCTGTAGAGGTGAACTTCCAGTGAAATATTTATGGCCAATTACAAATAGCCACTGATGCTTTTCCAAGAGTTTTGAAAGCTATATACGACTGTTCAACGTTCATAAGTAATGTAGGTCATTGCCATCAATCCTAGATAAGAGTTACAACCAACTTGAAAATAATGATATACAAGTTGAAGATAAGTAAAAGCTATACATAACTCTCTTTTTATGTTACTTGGCTAAACACAAGCCCAAAAATCAACTACAACCTATCCATCAAGATAGTTGCTCGTAGTCCTAAGCTGGTTACCCAATAGTTATAACTATTTGCTGATAGTCGTAACTAACCCGAGGCCCTATACTCTAACACAAGTTTGGCACTCTTTCCACTACGTATATGCTCGAAGATCTTATTGATCTGATGGAGTGGGCAGATCAATGACTGCTAGTCTGCCACAAGGATAAATCCCTGTGCGCCCGTATTTCGGAAGTACGCTGTCAATACAAAAGGAGTTATTCTGTCAAGCAACTGCCATCTAGTCTTGAGCCAGATATATGAACAATACTCTATATATTTGCCATCTAATTGAAACAGTTGAACAAGAAAGGGCTAGGTAGGTAAAACAAAACAAACATGAACAGAACCGATAGATCCCCCCCTTCCGCCCTCCTCCCCCCGCCACCACGGCTATTGGCATGCATACAATACACTCCAAGTCCGGTACTAGACCTCAAAACTCACCCACCGTAGCGACAACGTTAGCCATGGTGATTCGAAGTCATTACACCAAGAACAGTCATGTACCGCAGCCCAGCCACGCAATTCCCAAACCAAGCATCCCCTCTCATGTCATCCTCACTTACAACCCCGCAATGTACATCAACCCATAGCCTACCGTCACGACCACGACAAACGCCATAAGACTGGCCGGGATACCGCGCGTAAAGAAGTGCCGGACTTGCAGGTACCGCTGGCCGGTTTGCGGGACTTCAGTCATGATGGCGGCTAGAGACAAGTGTCAGTTAGATGCATGGTAAGAGTCAAAAAGAAAAGTGCGGGTCACGTACTCATATTGGGGAAGCCACTGGTGGGAAGTGCCATGGCCACAGAGCACATCAACGCGCTGGCCATCACGAGCAGGTTGGGGTGAGGATCCGCCATGCTGACGCCGATCTGACGGACCAGAGGGAGCATGATCAACGCCGCAACGGTGTGGGAGATGAAGGTAGCGATGACCAGAATCAAGGCGGAGAAGACGATTAGCACGCCGTAAAGACTCAGATGCTCCACGCGCATCCGGATAGCATTGGCGAGCGTGTGCAGAAGCCCAGATGATGTGACAGCCTTGCCAAGACAGAGTCCGCCCGCCGCAAGGATGATGATGGTCCAAAGAAAGTTGTTGAAGTCCTCCTTGTTGAGGATACCAGTGCCGAAGAACAAAACCATGGGAATGATGGCGATCACGCCCATGTCGCCAAAGATATGTTCGAGTTGGTGGCTGCCACACCAAAGGCCAATGGTCGACAGAGTCACAATGGTGATGAACCATTGCACGCCCGTGAACTTGTCCTTGAGTGGTCGAATCGGAACAATGGTCGTATCCTGACCCACATGGAAACTAACCAGCAGGAGGACCCAAATCAGCAGGATAGAGATGATACACACAGGCAAGGAGATGAAGAACCATGTACCCCAACTGATGCTCGGATACATGTTCTGAAGTGCAATGATGTTCTGTGGAGAAGCAATCGGCGATGCGGCACCCCCGACGTTGGCCGCCAGAGCGATTCCGAGGACAAGGGCCTTGGCAAAGTTCGAATCCGGCGACAGGTTGCGCAAAAGAGGTTGGATGATCGAATAGCACAAGACTGGGGAGGCGACGTTACTGATCCACATACTCAAGAACATGCTCACGAACATGTTGGTGAGAAGGACCACTCGGGGATTAAAACCCGCTTTGCTGAGCACAAACATGGCCATCCGGCGAGCAATATCGTATTTGGACAACGCTGCTGCAATGGTAAACCCGCCGAGTAAGAGCATGATTACCGGCGTCCACATGGCACTAAAGGCGGCGCTGGTGGCCTCCTTCGGGCCCAGCCGCTGGTGAGGCTTGTCCTCGGATTTCATGATACGAAGCATCACAACAAGGAAAGGAATAAGCAACGAAGTCACGAAGAGAGGAATGACCTGCAACCAGTTAGCGCTGTCCGTGATTATATCTGAGAGGCCGAAACGTGGCCAAACATACCTCAGTAGCCCATAGCAAACTGACAAACACAAGCATAGCGAGACAATTCTGTTGCTCCGGCTTTTCCAGGATAGGAACAGAAAGCAAAGTCGTAAAAACAACCAAAATGAAGACAAGTGTACCGAAGCTCAAGCTGCAAACCCACTGAGGGAGGTGGTAGACACCAATCGGCGTCCTCACCACCGTACCTTTAGTTTCTTGCTCGTCACCCTGGCGGCGTGCGGCTGCTGGATCGTCGTCTCCCCCAAGTAGAGTGCGACGAATACCAACGTTAGCAGCCTGAGCCTTCCGTTCGATGCCGATCATCTCCCTCCAGACGGTGTTCCTCTCCCAGACAACATGCTCCCTCAGATGCAGTCGCAGTTCACGCTTGGCTAGAGGCAGGTTGCCCGTAGTGATCACCTCAGCGTAAACAGCCTCGATCTTGTGGATGTGATCATCTACTCTTTCCATGGTGTAATCCGTAAAGGGGTAGGCCGGAGCCACAACCGCGCTCATGTAATCCCGGCGCAAGTTACGGTCCATGATCTTGTCATACTTCTTCAGAGCCTTGGAGAAGCCCGTCTTGTTCAACTGAATGTACGACTTGAGCCCGCAGATGGAAACGTAGGCGGTAACAGCCTGTTTCTTGAGCGAGACACCATCGTTGTAGAGATCCACCACGGTGGGATCGGCGCTTTGCTCGTCGTGGGCGCCTGCACGGCTCGTAGATTGGCCGTGATATCCTAGTAGCCTAGAATCTGCCGCCCAGACGCTCGAGTCCCTCATATCCTCCGTGCGACTACCGTCGTGATTACTGGATTCGGCCCCATGCGATCGAGGTCGGTTCTGATCCGTCGGCGCGGCTCGGTCATCGTCACTGTCTGCATCGTCATCATCGTCATCGTCTTCATCTCTGATCGTGTCGCTGAACGTGCTACGCCGCCGCTCCTGTCGGTTCCTCGAGCCGGAACTCATGGTCCTTGCCTTAATTATGTTCTCGCTCATTGGGTCGATATTTGCCCTGTCGGCCCTAGACACATAGTCCTCCGCAAGTCTGGCCACATCTTCGACCTCCTTGAACACCTCCACCTCCTTTACTTGGTAGAAAGAGCAGATTTTCTCCAGCTCAGCATCTAAAGCCCGACGGAAGATCGCATCCGGGTTCGGCGTGTTATCGAGCAGCGGCGCTGACTCAACATCGGGATGGCTCTGACCAGTCGAGCGGTGCGCTTCCTGTTCTAGGGAATATATCCTACCACAACAGGTTAGCTCAGCACTTTGACGCCTCGCAAAGGAGACCAGTGGATACAAAGATTCCCCTTCCCCCCAACGAAAGCAAAGTCGCACAACGCGAGCATTGTGCTAGCGGAATTGGGAAGACAGGCGTCGGACGACGTACAATTTCTTCAGGTTGCTGTAAGCGAGGTAATAGGCACTCCAATCCGGCACCGCGTTGAACTGGATGCTGTGTGAGAACTTCATCTTGGGCGAATGGGTGCGCTGGTGGCGATGAGCGCAGCGTTGGAGAGCTTCTATCCAAAACTTGATCCTATCCGGCCTTCTGTGCTGGGTGCGCCGGGGGACCCTCTTCTCGTCGTCGGTGCCGTATAGGGTACTGTCCGGGTGGTGCGCAACGGCTCGAGATTGCGGATCGTGTGACTTGTCCGATGTCGTGACAGGAAGGGATTCGGAGAATTCGACGAGTTCGATAGCCTGATGACCGAGAGGGGTTACGGTGTTATCGTAGTGCGTGGAGGCACCCCTCGCAGAAGCGATGCGTGCCACAGATCGGCCAACGGCATTCGACGACACGGTGTCGAACCAGAAAAAGATTGCGAGGGAGGAGCGGGGCAAGACCGGCTATGAATTTAAATATCGGTTCGATGCAGTCGCACTCGTGGATTTGACGGTCTGGCTGAATGTGTATTTTAGGTTGCACCTTCGAACGCTAGCGCACTAGTCTTGGTTGATAACGACACTCGTTTCGTGGTTTAGTTAATGGTATCGTTATCGTCCCCGGGTAGTAGTCGATGGCTGTGCAAAACTCCGGTCTCGTCGAACGGCCAACGCACGTCTAAAACTGCAATGTGCCAGAGAACCTGTCAAAACCAGAGCTGATGAGAAACAGTAAAAAGCAATGAGAGAGAAATAGGTTTATTTTCTATCCTAGGGAAACAAAAAGTCAGATTGAAGTAGGAAACGTTGGAGCTGAGCTGAGCTAAACTGCTACAGCTGACGCCGAGACAACCCAATCGGGAAGGGGGCGTTAGTCATCCGGAGGTTATCGGGGAGCTTCACCTTTCCGGCGATTGCTGGAAGATTTGGATCGGCGAACATGAAATATACAGAACTCTTTGAGACAGTGACTCGGCTTGTAAAAGGAAGAGACGAACAAAGTAAGAGATACACACTGGGAGAAATTAAGAAAAAGAAAATACAACATCCCCCAAAAGCAAGTAGCCAATTCCTGAACCCGTATCCCATGGAATGCAATTAGATTGAACCCCGTCGCTGCAATCATGGCATAATCAAACTGGTGATACAAAACAACTATTTCCGGTTCATGAGGTATCCAAGGTTCGACCGGCCTGCAACACCAAGCTTGTGCACCATCTCTCTGCGATCCCACGCACCACTACGGCCCTCCGCAACGGAAACCAGCTCCTGTGCAACTCTCATAGCGAAGTTGCTGTCCCGACGCTTGTCCGAAGCGTCGATGATCCACCGAATGGCCGTCCGCCGACGCTGTCTGAGAGCGAGGGGCACAGGGATCTGCACCGCTGCACCACCACCAGCAATACCCTTCTGTTGGCGGATCTTGACCAAGGGGGCAACGGAGTCGATGATGAGAGTGAGGTAGAGGATGGGGTTCAGAGGAAGCTGGGCGTTAGGAGGGCCGGGAAGCAAAGGTCGCCTTGGGTTCCTGTTGGGTGGAGGCGAAGTCCGCAGGTGGTCCAGAATGAACGACATATCCTGCCAAAGAATTGCAGTTAGCATGACTATGGCTCAGAGGACCAAGTCCCATGAGTTAGCCACATACCTTGTAAGCCCTGGACAACTTGCCATCACGCATGAGCTGCTTTGTGAGCTGCTCCAGTAGTCCGTCGTATCGGGAACGGAAGTTATCGGTCTTGCCCAAAGGCTTGCTGGGCGCATCGAATTTAAGTCCAGGGTGCAACTCGGCAGCTTGCGCGTTAACCTGAGAAACCATGTTCGCCACAAGGGCAGCCGAAGCGTCGTCGAAATCAGCCGACTTTTGTAATTCTGGTTGCATGCGGCGAGCAGATGTTGAGAATGAGCGCTTGCCCGACTGATTCTTCATTTGGTCTTGCATGACTTTGGGGGCATGTTTTTGAGCATTCTTGTCACGCTGTAAGATCTACGCGGAAAAGTAGTCAACGTTAGTGTTTAGACGCTACTAGAAGCACAAGGGAAGACATGGCGCTGAAGAGGCAACGGCAGTCCAGACGAGCTACTCACCTCAGAGATAGGCGTTCCCTGCTCCAGTTCCGGGCTGGAGGCAACGCCATCGCATCTCTTATCCATGATCTTGCTGACCTCGGCGGCCTCTTCACTAACATGAGGCAATGGGTCCTCTGTCGGACCCTTAAAGCCCTCTGACTTTTCCTTTCCATCGCTACCGGACGAGTTCCAACGCTTCGTCATCTGGGCCGAAGCTGAGAGGCCGGACTTCACGCCATTGGTGGTCGAGGGCCGGTTGGCATTCAAAATAGTCGCGATGCTGCGGCGGGCAGCGGCCGTCGAAGGCTGGCAAAAAGCGGGAACCGCTCTTGCGGTGAAGAGATTGAGACGCGGCGGCATGGCGATATAAGGCCTTCAATGACCGGGGACTATCTGTCAATTGGAAGGGAATGAAAGTGGATGAAGTCACTCTAATCGGGCCTGGCTCCTCGCCATGAAGTCCGGCGAACGATTTTCCTCCTCCACATTTGCTGAGTCATCGACTGCCAAGATTCCAGCGAATGTGAAGGAGGAAACGAGAACCGCCACAACTATGACGATGTTTTTGTACACTACATCATTCTAGACTTGAGTTATCGAAGATCCTGGACACAATTTCCAATCCCAGAGATTTTGCACTCTACAGTCTGGCACCTGCAATAGAGACAATTTTACGCCGTAATTGAACTCACGAAGCTTGTTTGAATTCCGTACCCACCACGGCACGCTTGTAGAAGCAACAGAGTACGATAATTAACTACTGAACTGGCCTGCAGCGTTTTTCGTCCAGCAGAGCAGAAACAAAGAGCCACCAACAGTAACACCGAGAAATGAAAACTGCCGCCGCTTACCAGACGCGAAAAATCACAGCTGTATTACATACAGCATGAGCTAGATGCACAAAATGAGTAGTTGAAGAAGGACGGAAGATTGTTGAGCAAGCGCGAGAGTTTGAGACCGAAGAATGCTAACAGCATTGACAAAACAGGCTCCCACATCGCTCTGAGATGCTACATTCAATGATTGAACAGAGCATCGTCGCTAGCACTGTCCGGATACACATAGAACGCGAGTGCGAGAATGATGTACCTATGATCATAGTCAGTGACTTGAGCGACCAAACATCATAGGATGGGGGCTAGGATGCTTACATTCCCAGACATAGCCCGCCTTCAAGGTAGTTAGACTTTCCATCCTGAATCAGGAAAGTAACGACCAAACCAGAGATGAAGAACGCGACAGTCTCGAAAATATGGAAATGCAGTGTCATATCCACATTCATGATCCAGCCAAGAATGACGAGGAAGGGAGTAACAAACAGCGCGATTTGGAGACTGCTCCCGATGGCAACTCCGATAGCCAGATCCATTTTGCCCTTCCAAGCAACAACCACGGCGGTGACATGTTCGGCAGCGTTGCCGACAATGGGAATCAAAACAAGACCAATGAACGTACGACTCATGCCAGTTTTCTGTACAATGCTGTCGATACTACCTACGAGGTAGTCGGCGCAGATAGCCACCAGAATCGTCACGACAATCAAAGCAACTGTGGCAGCCCATGGGTTGAGCAGTCTTTCCTCTTCCTCCTCTGCTCCCGCGTCTCCCGCTTGGTTTTCGGCGTCATTAATTTCGTTGTTGGCTTCTTCAAAAAGTTCCGCGTGAGACTTGAGCTGGAAGTAAAGGTACATTACATAGAGTATCAAAAGAATGATGGCGGTTCCGTGGGAAAGAATCAGGATGTTATCTCTCCTTTCCCCCTTGTCAGACCCGCTTAGAGAGGCATAAAGCGTAGCAGGAATGATGAGAGAAGCGGAAGCGACGGTCATCAGCGAAGACATGGTTGATGCTACTGTACTGTTAAAAGTTTGCTCGGAGTAACGTAATCCCCCAATGAAGAAGCAACATCCAAGGACGAGCAAGATGTTGGACAAAATGCTTCCAAGCATGCTGGCTTGGACAACTCGAATCTGATTGTCTTTCAAAGCGATTATGCTAACCTTGAATCGACCATTCGTGTTAGACCAAACACCATTTTGAGAGGGCTCTAGCAAGCGGACTTACAATCAGCTCAACGGCATTGCCAAATGTTGCATTCATCAAGCCACCTAGAGCCTGACCCATCGTCGCGGCTAGCTCCTCGGTTGCAAAACTCAGGAGCGAGGCCAGAGGAATGATTGCCAAGAAATTGAGCGTGAAAATGACGGTGCTATCCCAGTGCAGAACACCTGCGATGATGCCCAGAGGCACGAAAACGAGAAGGACATTGACATAATCGCGGACCAGTGTCGACCATGTTAGATGCGCAACTCGTCTAGGCCAATGAGACCAGTGGTGTCGAGGCTTCTGACGTTGCTGGCGAAACCCAGAGTTGATGCGAGCTGTATCGCTGATCAAAGCCTGTCTCTCATCTGGCGGCTCGACGGAGCCATTTCTTGACGAGAATCCAGTCATGTTTCTTCTGGGTCCCCAGGAGACCCTTCGAACTGTCGAGCGAATGCTTGTAGCCGCTGCGAGGCCAATAACAGAAACTTGTTAGCGAAAAGTGTTGAGTGGACTAATTATGGTGGATGGCGCAAAGCAGACTAGAGAGTATGAAGATGTAAAAAAAAGAGAAAAATTCACAGAAGCGACAAGAGAATGTGGATAAGATAATCGATCATCCAACTTCTGCTTTATAGCTTTCAAGCAAGTCTGGGATGAGTTTGAAAGACGGGAATAATAGTTGGAGGGTGATAGAATGAAAGTAGTTGTAGAATGATGGAGTAATGATGGGGCCGGAGTGAGAAATGCTGAGGGAATGACGACCAGATTGCGCCGTCGATCAGAAGGAAAGACGCGGAAAGGATTGAAGGAGACGAGCAGATGCCAAAACCTGGGCCAGTGAAGTAAATAAGGGTGAGGAAATGGGGGTGGAGTAATTGGAGTTGAAAGACAAGGTGGTAGCACTACTGCTTCCCAGAAACGGTCGAAACATGGATTGGCAGAGCCAAGGAACTGTGGTTCAAACACTTACACATCGGAAAAGATGTAGTGTGGCAAGGAAACAAAGCCACAACTTTGCGACAGTCGGAGAATTATAAGAAGGGGAGATTTGACAGTAGTATGGATTGTCCTTGGAGCTGTAAGCCGGTAATTAGTTCAAATCTGCAGGATCGATTGACAAAAGTCAGAGCTCGTGATCGGACGTGCTGGGATTGAACGTTGTGTGGCTTGCCGCAGAGGGTGGTTCTTGTTCCTTTGCGAGTCCAAGCAGGCCTAAAGCACAAGCCACGTAATTCTCGGTGTGCTAGGAAGCCTTGTACTCGGTAGTATGATAATGGGAAGGGAATGACCGCGCGGTTGTGATGAAGCTCTCAGTCCAACGACACAGCTAGGGTCTCGAAAAGAGGGGATTGGAACCAGGGGGGTAAGGGAAGCCAAGAGGATGGCTTAAGAGGGCCGACGTACTGCAATGAGTCGCTGAACAATGAACAAGATTCCGAGAGTTCCACTAGCCACGACAATTGGTTGTGAAAGGTCGGGTGGATCGAGATTGATGGCTGGGACCACAAGAGCAGGTGGCAGGTGCGGTGCACAGCCCCAATTCGAGTATCCCACGGGTGGTGTCCTGCTGCTTGGGTACCGATCGACGACCTTGAGGGAGAAGATCAGGTTGTCAATAGTGAAGACTTGAAGAAACCTTTGTGGCGATGAGTGGGGTAGAAGGGGGTGGATAGCAGCACACCTTTTAATATCGAGGTTATTCTCGATTGAGATGACGTTGGGTCACATCGTATGGAGATGCTGATGAAATCATGGCTGGCTGGGGGAGACACGACAGTCAACGAGGGACACTGACACTAGCCGCTCAGCGATACGAACTCCTTAAGGATTTGTCTGGACCGAATCGTGTGCCACCATCAACAATTAATTAACCGGGCCCAGAGGTCCAGTAAAATGCATACCCCAAGGCAGTGTAGGGACACTTGCTGGAAAGCTTGACATTTGAGAGAACAGACCATTGTAAGAATCACTGACATGCATGCATCATCGGCAGCTTCATACTGAAGCTTGACCCGATTGGGAATGTCGGAGGTGGGGCATGAGCCGAGCTTAACTACCACTGCAAGTCTCGATCAATACCACTTCTGTACGGAGTATCTACTAGGTATCACGTATAGATGGACAGTCTAGTCGCTCTCTCGACCTAGTAGCGACGCTAGAATGTAAATGTGCGAAAGAACGAAGCGTCTTCCGATTGATGAGTTGATTCCATCATTTGTATCAATTATCGGGCCCATGCTGAAAGTTCCACAGGACAGGGTTACCCATACCAGGGATCTATCTAATATGCACCAGATGGATGCATTGCCACACCTATAATGTCAACAGTCTCATGCGTTGGTCAGGGCTCGCTTGGCATGCCGATGTAGCCAATAAATAACCCTACTCATGCTTTCCTACGACTCTGAACTCCGTGTCAAACAAGCTGTTTGCAAACAAACGCTGCAGCTGCAATTTCACCTACACCATACAAAACTAAGACCAATACCTCACTAGTATGGATTGGTCATTATGACACGGGTTCCTCGTCATTTGCAGTAATCCATCATTGCCTGTGACACGAAAAGGCCTATATCGACAAATGGTATAGATTGTATAAGATAAGAAAATTTCAGGCATAGACATCTCCTTCATGTCGCCCGAACAGAACGGAAGTCGAAGCCATAAATAGCGAAAATATATGAATTACATTCTCCACTAACACCGACCTCTCACGTACTAGGCTCCTCCCAAAGCTATCGATGTGGTCAGTACTAAACTGTTTCAAGCTACCCAAAGTATCGAACTTACCGGCTGCATAAGCCAGATACCATGTCCGAGAGGCACCACCGTCAATCCAGCTGTAGTCGAAATTGGACTGCGCGAAGAAATCCCACGAGGTTGCGGGATCGATCAGAGCCAAGTTGGCATACAAAACACCCTTCCAACCCCCAACCACGTTTGAAGCAGGGGTACTGGCAGTGCTTGCGAAAAGAGCATTCCACTCTTCGCGGACGAAGTTCTGCCTTCGAGTAAATCCGGAGAATGGCATTAGTGGCAACATGTGAATTCTAGACGAGTTAATTGTTGATCCTGGCAGGAAGACGAGACAAACGGGAAGCCCTAACATACCCTTGAATATATTCAAGATTGGCTCCAAAGTAGGTAGTGTGATCTACCTTGTTCTCAAAGAGCTAGATATTGTGTAAGTCATGCAACCACGAATGGGGCGATGGGGTTGTCACTTACAATACCAGTCACCTTGTTCGCAATGAAGTTAGCAGGCTGGTTCTTATTGTCGCTTTCCAATAGGAAGTAGTTGTGCAAGCTGCGCTTCAGAATTCCCAACATCAAATTGCCTCGAGCTTCCAAACTGGGGTCGCTGATGGTCTTTCCCCACATCTTGAGCGCGTAGGCAAACATAGTATCCTCTGAGGTAGACTCCTGGTCCTTGCCATCGAAGGATTCAAACAGTCCCTTGGCCCACGAATGTCCGTTGAACCAATCGAAAGCGCGGGAAAATGGGAAGTAGGGGTCGTTGGCGGCAGAGTTTCCAGCATCCCGAACAAGCATGTTGACCCAGTCCCTGTTGGATGACAGCCATGTCGGATCCAGAGAGCCTATGATAGCAGCTGCATGGATGAAGTAGCCATAGTGAAAATGGTGGTCATTGTAATAGGTATTTCCGAAATCAGCGCCCGAATCACCCCCGTAACTCGCCGATGACACCACGCCTTTCCAGACGGTGTCATACACCAATGGGAATTGCTGCTGGTTGGTGCTGAAGCGCGAAAAGGCAGTTTTCAGATTCTGCAATGCCGAGGCGGCCAGAGCAGGATCCCCACCTAGCTTATTCACAGTGTACACCAAGGTTGCGAACTTGCTCAGAGCTTTCCCACTGTAGTACATGCTGTTCAAGTTAGTCTGCGCGTCAATGCTCTGGTTGAGCTCCGTCGGTGCGACAGCCAAAATAACCTTCTGCGCTGCCGCCGATATACTGTTCACATTACCTGAAGACGCGGACCATGGAGCAAATCCCATGTCAGTAGGAAGATCCGGCTCGACCATAGTCCACGTTTCTCCAACGACCGCTACCGCATTTCCCTTGGTGGTTGTGCGAAGATTGATACTCGTCATCCGACTCTTCGTCGTGGCATCAAACGACTCAACATGATGAGGCAGAGCGTACATCATCAAGGGTGTATCCTGTGTCTTTGTCCCTGACTTAGCCCACGACAACTGATACGTGCCCGTACGCGCATTCACGGTTCCAGAGATGGCAGCTTCGAGAGCAAAAACACCGGCTGAGCCGTCGAGCAACTTCTCCCCGGAGTCTCCACCAGGGTTCTTGGTGATTTGCACAAACCCAGACCACCCAGCTGGGCCACGGAAGTTGGTGTTGGACTCCAACTGGAAATTAGGATCCTTGCCATCCTGCGGGGTGGCATAGATGAGCCAGATGCTTCCATCCTCCATGGTGGCCTTATACTTGAAGATACCAACTCTTGGAGAGGCGGCCGTAACGACCTGTCTGAAGAAAACGCCAGTCTGAATTAGAGGCTGCAAGTTCGTGTACAGGCCGGTCACGAATCCCATGCCTTGAACAAGGGGGACTGTGAGGCGCTGGCTAGACCCGCTATCTGGTTTCAAGACAGCATCCGCAGAGAACGGCAGGAGGTTCTCCCCAGTAAGCACCGTGGAAGCCTTTAGCTCTGTTGCCGATAAGATCAAGTGCTGAATGCCGATCGGGTTCACATAATACGAAATCGGGTTTCCAGGAATCTTCGAATTCGTCGGCCCGTTGGCGACCACGTTGGCCTCGTTGTGCCAAACTGCCATACCGTAGCTCTGTGCATTACCACTGCCCTTAGCCCAGGCAACGGCATATGGGTGAGTGAAAGTAGCATTAGTCTGCGATCCCAGGAAGATACCACTGTAGAACTTGTTGGTCTCAATTGGGGTGTTGACATTTTCCTGTGAGAGTCAGGCAAGTGCTCTAACAAAATTGACCATTCGACTTACGATTCCTTTCTTTGGCACGGGATGATCACCTCTCGATGTTACAACTGGAGGGATTGCCCCCGTAGCCAACGGGACAAATACATCTTGACCGCCAGACATTTGTGTAACTGAGCCTAATGCCAGTCAACGTCAGACAGCATGCCACATATGACCCGAGGCACAACTTACTTGGTAAGACGGTTGATGGAGTAGAAGTAGCAGCGTTAGAAATTTCGCTTGGCTCAGTGTCAGAGTCAGTCGTAGTCGGGGTTGCAGTCGACGGCTTGTCGGTCAAGGACACAGAAGTTGAATTATCATCCAAATCCTCAGATTCGTCGTCGGCGTCGTCGTTATCGTCAATGTCAGTAGGGGTTGGGGTGGGTCTGTGCCCAGTCGGCCTATGCAAAGGACTGTCTTCTGTCGAGGTAGGATCTGCTGCTGGGGAGTCGGAATCACTGTCTTCGAAATCAGGTAATAGAAGATCAAACAGATCTGCAGGACTCTCTAAGTCATGTAGCAAGTCGTTGAGATTATGCGGTACGTTTGTGACTGTCGGATACGGTTGTAGCGACGTGCGGCCCTCGCGTTCGAGACTGGTAGGATAATACTGGTTCATGGTGAGCAACAACAGATCATCAACCATGTGATGGTCTAACTCACACCCTGCGCTTCGGGAATAAGTAGCCTCTCGTTTTGGGCCGGGGGGAACTGGGTCCTCAGCGCGGTCGACGCGGATGATGTGATCTGTGGTGCTGAGTAGACCTTCTCTGCGGCTAACAGCCACGTTAGCAGGAGTGACTGGTGCCATTTCATTCGTCTCTCCATCTTGACTAGATGCGGAGACCAGAGCGCAAATTTCAGAAGCCAGCAGTCTCAGGATCGATTCAGGGATAGTATCTCGGTCGTTGATCTCGACGACAATGACAGGAAATGAGGTGTCCAAACGATGCGAAATCAACGTAATATGCAATGCAATTCCAGCGAACGGATATTAAGTAACAATTAAAGGTGTATATAGGACAGAAATAGGGAAGAATTGGCTAAAGAGTGCATCCAATTTCTTCCTCTGGTAATGGGCGCCAGTGCACTAGACACCGAGAAGGCGGCGCCACACCAAAATAGATATGAAAAAGAGTGTAAAGAAAGATTGAAGAGGAAGATGGGGAAAGCAAAAGACTGAACAAGACGGTACAAAAGGATTGCAGGTCCAAATAAATAGAAGAATGTCAACATTGCTTACCTGGTCAGATGTATAGATTCCGGTCTCGGCCAACAAGAATCTCAGCAGGCGCGAGATAAACTCCGCTCCTTGTGCATAAAGATACCAAGAAAAATAGTGATCTCCCAAGTCAATTTACCGAAGGGGTATCACAGCACGTCGATCTGGCAGGGTGTTAGCGACCACGAAGGCTATAAAGCATAACAACTCATGGAGCGGAATGCAGGGTCGAGGAGGGGAGGAATGCATTGAAAGTCAGGCACAGCGGCAGCGGCTTATGCAGTGCACCTGGAGTCCGGCGGGTATGTGCATGGGATCTAGGTGGATAAGACTTACAGGTAGACAGCTGATGGAAGCATATGATGATCAAATAG
Source organism: Aspergillus aculeatus ATCC 16872 (assembly GCF_001890905.1). NCBI lineage: Eukaryota > Fungi > Ascomycota > Eurotiomycetes > Eurotiales > Aspergillaceae > Aspergillus > Aspergillus aculeatus. The sequence goes on from NW_017962978.1 coordinate 503,972, forward strand.
ATACTAGAGGTACAATCGAGAAGAGCAATCTGAGAGTCGAGACAAGAAAGGTTGCATTGATGTGTGTGTGTGTGTGTGTGTGTCTGTTGTGTAGAGTAGTTACCTGAGTAGCAATAGAGGGGGTGGGTGGACGGTAAGAAAACCATGGGATGACGGCGATGGCTGCGGGATGGAGCCGGGAGTGGGGCCCTAGGAACAAGGCAGCAGCGGCGGCAGCAGCAGGAGCAGGCGCAACAACGATGATTCAGGCACAGTAACTTAGTATTCTTGTGAATCCTCGCGACCCCTTCTTCTGACCTCTTCTACTCCGTACTGAGTACGAATCTCAACTCCCAACTTCTATCTGGGATTGTCTTCCATCCTAAAATCGAATTCAGTGTTACAGTGTGCCCTCAAACCCAAAAAAAAAAAAAAAAAATGACCACCGGCCCTTCTTTACGAAGGCTGGAAGGAATGTCCCCCCATACTAAGGCAAGCCTAAGCTTAATGTCTGCCTCCCAGCCATCGTCCGGCACATTCCACCCGTCAGCCTCCACTGGATGCGACACGAGTTCAAAATGCGAAGTAGCCTGGCTGGTTGTGTCGATGTGACTGTGACAATAATTTGTTTCAAACTCAACGTCCATGTGGTCCGGCCTGCAGCCCCGGAGCTGACTGTCGCATGAGGCTGATGGTTCACCCGACCAGATCAGCTCCAGCCAAGCACTGCTAAACCGTCAACATTAAAACCCAATTGGGGATGACCAACCCCGGAGACTATGGGATACCAAACCATAAATGGTGTTACTATGTTTTAACCTCAAACTTGTTCTTGGTTTTTCAGTCTGCTTCTTCTTGAAGGCAGACGCCTGTCGACGATCGCAGGCACCGACAGGATCGAAAATTGCACCTTGCTTAATTGCCGCATCATGCGGAAATTGCTACAGAATCAACTTTCTTTGACAATATTCTTCAAGCTGACTTGGTATCATGACTCCATTCGACTCCACAATTCTTCATAAGGACAATGTACAGTGCGGGCAAGACGGTACAAGACCGTCTAACCCTATCAAATGAGAAAAAGCCCACCAATCTCTTGTATAAAATGAACCACTGACCTGCAGTCAAAGCATACGATGCATTTAGACCATGGGCTTCTGCATGGGCTTGATGACACCCTGCTTGATCATCACGCGAGGCTTGGTTGCAATCTGGAAAGTCTCCTTGGTAGACCATTCGGGACCGATAGGGAGGCGGAGAGACCTTTCGTATTGCTGTCTGGTCTCGAATTGGTGAGGAAGCTGAGTGGCCATATACTTGTTGTTCTGGGACGGCATAAGACATTAGTTTGGGTATTCGCATGCAATTAATGTGAAGGCGATTATCCTTACCTTCTTGATTCGTTTCTCATTGATGATGACTCGGGATAACTTAGCATCTTTCCGGTCTTCAGGCTTGACTCCCTCCACCTTAGTCAAGAAACGCTTCTGACGCTTCTGCTGTTTCTTGCTGATACCATCACCAGCCCAGCTGCCCCAGCCAGGCAGGGTGTTGTCGATAATCTGGTCACCCTCTTCTTTGATGGTATCAAGCTTCTCTTGCTCGAAGTCCTGCACGACCTCGTCACCCGCGAACGCTCTCTTCACGAGATCGTGATTCTTGAGAAGCACCGGTACACCGTCTTCATCGCTGTCGTAATCTTCGGCGTCAACCGTCTTACTTGTTGCGACTGGTTTCTTTTGAACCTTGGAAACACCCTTAGCACCAGCAGGGCTCGGCTGGGCATCTTCAAGCGTGATGTCGATCGTCTGCTGAGTATCGTCTGCTGTCACCCGGCGATTATTCCTGGTAGTTTGCACCAACCATGGGTTTTCTTCCACTGAGGATTCTTCTCGTTCCGCAACCTGGCTCAAAGGCCGAGCGTTGTAGTTGTTTTTGTTGGGAAGCGGTCCCTTCTTTTGCGGACGGTCAAGAACTATCTTCACGTCCTGGTCGATTTCATGCACATCCGGCTCATCGTCTGATCCCGGAGCTTCTTCGAACTCATTGCGAGGCGCTGCTTTGAGCTTGCTCTCTTTGGCAGACTCGTCCTTTTCAGACTTGCCGAACTTGCGTCGTCCAACCTCAGATTCGGCCTCTGACTGGGATTCCTCACCATGTAATTCACGGTTAAGACGTCGGATCTCTGCATCATTCTCTGCTTTGCGAGCAGCCTGTGCATTCTGCATGAATTTCATGTTCATCAGATTCGCATGAGGACCCTTGTACTCCCCTGCATCGTCTTCGTCGTCCCCTTCAAGCTTGCTGAGTTTCTGGCGGATCTTGCGCTTCTCAGCATCGGAGGCAGCTTCCTCGTCCCAGGGATCCTCGTCCTCCGACTCGGAACTAGAAGATCCGAGATAATCTTCGTCGCCGGTTGTGACTCTCTTGCCTTCGATTCTCTTGCGTAGTTCCTCCTCGCGCAATGCTTGCTCCTGCGTACCACGTCGAGCATCTTCATCCCATGCAGTGCGACCGGTCTGCTTCAGGCTCTTTGCCCACTTGCTTTCCTTGTGCTTGGAGCCCATTCTCGCCTCCGCTCTCAAACGCTCGTTCTTTTCTCTTTCCAGCTCATCTAGATCAACACCGGCTTCCAGCAGAGCCTGTCTTTCTTGAAGTTCCAGTTTCTCACGTTCCTTTCGATGAACCCGGCGATAAGACTTGCTCTTGATCTTCTTGATCCGTTTTGCGCGTACTTCCTCCCGAAACAATAGATCACGCCTTTTCCGTAGTTCGGCTCTGCGGGCCTGAATTTCTTCAATTGGTAGTCTGCGCTCCTGTAATTCTTCCATTTCCTGCAACTGATCTTCAGCCGACTTGCCATTCGTCTCCGCAAGCCCACTCTCAACAAGAATATTCTGAATCGTACTTTCGAGGTCCGTCCGTGGCTGAGGTGCGCTCATACGATGCGCCTGGTTCGCATCTGGATCAGGCAAAGGAAACATGAGATGCTCAGCCCGACGATTGGCTTTGACGGTCTCGAGCCACCGGTCAAGTGTTTCCTTGCTCTTGTCATATGCAGCCGCTCGATCCAAGCGATCCTGCTGGCGCTTTGCGAGAGGGGCATCTAGTTTCCCGGGGATACCGGACGACTTCTTAGGTGCAGATGCATCGGAGTCAACGTGCTTCAATGAACTTTTGAGCCGAGAGTCCGTAATGGAAGGCAGAAGATCGGCAACTGTCAGCTTGCGCGTAGATGTCAAGCCGAATTCAGTCGGGGCCCCTTGTTCTTGCCCACCACCTGTCTTCCGTTTCGATTTGGGAGCAGTTTGCGTGTTCATAGAGTCGACAAAGCTTTGCAATTTCGCGAGCCCATGCTGTTGATCGTCATCGTTGTCGTCTTCGGAGACAGATAGAGCGCTGTCATCGTCGGAGTCGCTTTCTTCAGTATCGCTGTCATATTCTTCTGAATCATCGCTTCCTGGCGCCTGCTTCGATTTGGACTTTGCATTCTTGGCTTCCTCCTCCTCCTTTTCCATGGCGGTGTTCATGTCCCAGGCAGTGGCCAGGTCGACCGCGTCCTCTCCGAGGTCATCATCTTCGTCTAGCTCGTCGTCGTCGTCTTCTTCGGACTCATCCACATCTTCAGACAAAGTAATCTCACGAACACGCTTTTTCTTCTCAGGAACCTTGTATTTTGGCTTGGAACTGCCACGGAAGGTGAAGCTCTCGAATCTTTCCTCGTCGCTAGAGCCTAATGCTTCGTCACTGTCAATATCCTCGTCATCATCGCTGTCCACCTCGCCCAGTCTCCACCGATTTCCTTCACCGTCACTGCCGAAATTCGATCCCATCTCCGATTCGTCATCGCCGGTTCGGCGGCGCTTGTTATCCGGTGTGTCTGAGTCTTCGGGATCGCGACCGATGTTTCGCTTGCGTTTGAACTGATCATCATCTTGTTGTCCAAAACGACTCCTTCTCATCTTGACTTTCGTGGGGTATTGACTTTCGGCGATGGAGAAGGCATTCAGCATCTTTCCGGACGTCTTCTTCTGGGAGGGTTTCTTCGAAGAAGACTGGTCGCGGTTCCGGTCTTTCGGACCGCGCAGTTGCGTCTGTTGGCGAGGCATGATTGTTGGCCCTCGCTCTGGGCGGCGTTATCACCGGTAGAATTGTCTGTATGGGTGAAAGACACTTCGATGGAAAGATAAGCTGATGTGTCGTGGATTATATGACCATGCACCGGTTTTGCGCAGGGATATTGTTGTACCCGATTGCAATGCGGTCGATTTTTTTTTCTAATGCGGAACAGAGAAAAAAAGGTTCTTGGCGGGGCGGAGATACTCCTAGCGCCGCCCGACTTCCAGAAGAGCCTTTTTGTCCGCTGACCGTTCGTCCGTCCCCCCATCCTCCGCAAATCAGTGAATGTGAAGGCCCAAGCAAAGACTGTCGACCGCCCCAATTCTTCCGCCATGTTTAAACCCTCCAAGCCGATGATGGCGCGTTTGCGCCTGACCACGAAGCAGGTCAATGGCGGCTACTACAAAGGAAACCGGACCGGCTCCATGGGTTACTTCGCAAAGAACGGGTCCTACGTGATCGACTGGAAGAAAGTCCGCACATATGTTGTCCCCGAGAACCTGGATCAATTTAAGGTACGAGAGTCACATTTAAAGTGGATGATGATTCCATGAAGCTAATTTGTCTATCCATGATCAGCTCACCCCGTTCGTCACGAGAGTCATGAGCCCGACGCAATCCAAGTACACTCGACAGCTTGAGAAGAAAGGCAGGATCATCACGGTTGAGCGCGCTCTCGAGGGCAAGGACTACCTGGATATGTGGGCGCTTGATAACGGTCGGGAGGTCCTGGAACAGGAGCAGATTGACAAGCAGCTCGCGATAGAAGAGGAGCGCAGGGCTGCCCAGGCCGCGATGGCCGCGAAGGCTGCGGAGGCTGCGAAGGAGGCTGAGGCCGCTGCCAGGAAGAAAGCTAGAAAGGCGGCTTGGGCAGTTATCCACAAGGAACAGGAGCAGGCCAAGCTTGCCGCCGAAGCCGCGGCGACTCGATCGACGACATCATGAAATATCCGCAGAAGAAACACGTTGATTCCGAACCAAGTCTATCACTGCTTACGGCAGTCGCTCACCCCTAGCTACAGCGGTGGCTAAACGAGGCATGTTGGCTCTCACGCTGGGGGGATGTTTCAGCCTGTCCTCGTCCGCTGATTTGTGTGGATTGTATCATATGTATAGTGGTTTGTTTGTGGTGCTGGAGGGCTGTCGCGATGGTCCATTTGGATTACACATCAGCCAGGGCGCAGAGGGGCTGACAGGTCACTATCAGCTACTGGGTCAGCATCTCATAAATGCATGTATTGGTTTTGAGGCGTCTCTTGGGTTTTCTTGCAGTTCAGCAATTGATCATACAGTCTTGCTTTGTTCTCCGAGTCCCTGGATTTTCTTGAACGAGTTAAATAGACCTTCAACCTGGGAATGGATGATCGACTTCTGAGCAGATTATGGCTGGGATTTATCGATAACACACTTCTTCTGTACCTCGCATCCATAATCTGCTAGGTTGGAATTGTTTGCCAGTAGCTCCTAGGTCTGCAAGCGAGTATAATGATTGAGCCTGTTTCGCCGAGCTTGCAGCCAAATACCCGATGGTAACCAAGTATATAGATATATTTCTCGCGGCCCGTGTAGGCTTTAGCAAGCTAGAAGTTACCCACATAATGTTGCTAGCTTAATTCATAGTCCCCTTCCATTGGATTCGTCGAAGGCGTGGTCCAAAGAATAACACTATTAAAGCATCATCATATGCATGGTTGGTACTCTGCAGCAAGTAAAAGCCTGTGCCCGTGGCACTGTGGAGAGTGGCATTAGTGAAAACGCTGCGGCACATGGTGCGTGGCCGTAAAAGCCCGCTCCGCACCCGCTCGGCCAAGTCGGCGTAGTTGTTGGAAGTTACTTAGTGAGTCGGAACTTAGTAACTTAATAATGGCATAAGAATAGCCCAATTCATCATCCACCCATTTCCCCTCCATCGCTTCCAAACGCTTCGCTGCATATCCGGGATTTTTTCTTACATTCTGCGGCATGGGGTCGTCTGTGTCATGCTTATCCTCCCTCTTACAATAAATTTAATCTTGTCATATCGATCATTGCTTCCTCCGGACTCGACGTGAACTCGGGCGAGCTATGTTTCAGTCATTTACGGGGAACTCCCGCCGTCCACGGCAGGTCAACCTTGGAGGCCGCAACACGAACCCTTTCGCCGCATATCCCTCCGGCAGACAGAATCCTCACGGCGCAGGGCCTCAGAATACGCTTGCAATCGCCCAACAGGAACGGGCACTCAGACAACAGGAGAGAGAGCGATTAGGGGCGAGCCGGACCATACAACGGACATGGAGGGGTTATCGGAGCAGGAAGATAACGCGCAGTGCGTGGCGGACCGAGTGGGATGCCACGGAGACGCAGGCGACTGAGGGGCTTTTCTCCTTCGAAAGCCTTCTCAAGCAGCAAGATGCGTTTCTCCAACGGCCTAACCGCTATGGAACGGCCGCGGCTTGTTTGTCACAGCTGCGCTTGCTGGTGCAGTTCATGGAACCGTGGAACAGTGAGGACGTCCTCCGGCTGGTGTACTTCTCGGGCGTCTTCCAGAAGACCTTGAATGAAGTCCCGACGATAGCGACCGAAGGAGAATGGACGACGCCGTTGAATCGACTGGCACGATTGACCCTTCGTGTGCTCCGTACCGCGAACGCCGGCAGCAGCGTCGGGGTGGTCGCGGTCGGCCCCCTTCTCCAGCTGCTTATCTTTCTTACGGGTCTCATACCGAAGCAAATAGCTCGCCTCGCCCATGACTATTACTCAGTCATGAGGATCTTGACAACAGACAGAAAGTCTCAGCTCTCCGGAGACAGCCTAATCGAGTGTGTCCTGGCCGTGCTTAGGCCTATCACTTCCGAAACCCTTACAGCTTATGAGTGGTTTGCGAAGTCCTATTTGACCATTCCAAACCTTCCACAGTATCTCGGTAGCTTGGATAGCCTGGCCAACAGTATCAACTATAAGCTTCTGACTTCCGCTCTTAATCCGCTGCAGTCGTATCTTCGTGACCGTCAGCGCGAGGATACAGATTCTTGTCTCTGGATGCTCGCTTACTTTATTTACTTCCATCGTTTTGTATTGGGAAGCCAGGCCGGGCAGCAAGCCCCGGATACTGGCTTCGTCAAGGTCGTATCTGACATGCTCAATTCCACTGCAATGCATATATCACGACGGATGGAACAGGATGACCCTAATGACCATGATGACGACTCCGAAAGAGCTCCCCTGCATTCCTTCATCAAGGATCAACTCATCAGCCTTGTCAATCAAAGCAGCATCACAGGCCTTCTTTCCCAACTCCAGTCCACACAGCTTTCACAAGGTCAGCTGGCGGATTCTCAGTCGGAGGCATCTCGAGAAGCAAAGATACTTGCTACCTATGCACTGACGTTGTTGCGGGTGTTCCCTCGGCGGGGTGACGATATCCGCATGTGGCTCTATCTAGGCTCAGCTACACCGGGTCAACAATCGATAGGCCAACAGGGCACCAAGATCCCAGCCATCAAGTACTTCTGGCATGCATCCAGGTCTAGCCGAATCTTTACTGCCATCAGTCAAGACTCAACCAAGGTGTTGCCTCTCTTGAAGCCTGTCGAGGACTCGATGGATTCCAGATTTCGGGGAATGTCCCAGACAGAGAGGGATGAAGAATGGACTATCATCCTTCTCTTCCTTGAACTCTATACGTTTGTACTCAAGGTGATGGATGACGAAGAGTTTTTCTCCAACGAGTCGTCTTTCACTGCCTCCTCAAATACCAGGGTGTCATGGACCAAGGAGAGTGCATTGCCATTGACAGACATCAAAGAGATGACACTCTTCCTGAAAAATCTGGGCTTTACACTGTACTGGAACTCAGCAGATTTGAATGAGCACGAAACAGTTCAGGGTACTGGTGGAATTCGAAGCTACTTCAGCTCCTCCGCGCTACACTCTGATCCTGTGGCTAGCGTCAAAGAGATCGAGACCAAGAACAAGGAGAAAGGACTTCCTGGCGTTACGGGCATTCCGCTTGACTATTTCAAGGGTCTTGTCACAGGTCTATTGAGGATGATTCACGAGCGAGATTCGAGAAGGAAGTTTCTCCCTGATGGGCACTGGTTGATGACAAGCCGTTTCGACATGGAGGGGTTCATCCCCGCTGTTGTTGCGGAGGAGGAGAACCGACACCAACTTCAGGATGAGGATGACGAAGGACAGGGTGATCTCACGCCTGATGCTCTTCTTGAACCATCCTTAGGACTTATTGGCACCGGTCGTGCTCAGCAAGCACGTCGGATCGAGGCTCTAAGGCGTCGTCAACAACAGGCTGCTCGCCGGAAGCAGCTGGAGGCAGTAGCACCGCGACTTGAAATCCTAAGGAACATGCCCTTCTTCATTCCATTCGCAACAAGAGTCCAGGTATTCCGCGAGTTTATATACCGCGATCAGATCCGCCGGAGACACGGCTTTGTCGATCCAGATGCTTGGCGTATGTCCGTGGCCGAAGCCACGATGGGCCGCATGATTGACGGGCGCCCTGCTGCACAAGATGTCCTAAGTCGGCACCATGCGAATATCAGGCGCGATAGTGTGTTCGAGGATGCATTCGAGGAGTTTTACGAACTGGGCGAGGGTCTTAAGGAGCCAATCCAGATCACTTTTATTGACAAGTGGAACACTGCGGAAGCTGGGATTGATGGCGGTGGAGTCACCAAGGAATTCCTGACCAGTGTGACCAGCGAAGCCTTCAAATCCAGGAACGAGATGAGTCTGTTTGAAGAGAACGACCAACACCTGCTCTATCCCAACCCGACAGCGGTTGAGCAACGGAAAGAGCTACTGAGACAAGTAGGCTTCGTTGAAAACAGCCCAGATTGGAACGAAAAAGTACGGGAGTTACTTAGACGATATGAATTCCTTGGCCGGATCATTGGAAAGTGCATGTATGAAGGCATCTTAGTTGATGTCAACTTCGCGCCGTTCTTCTTGCTCAAATGGGCATTGACAGGAGGGGCAGGTTCAGCTCAGCGAGAATCTGCTTATCGTGCTAATCTTAACGATTTGAAGGATCTGGACCAGGGGCTCTATCAGGGCTTGGTAAGTTTCTAAGATGTGAATGATCTTGTGCCACAGTCACTGATTCTTGTCTGATTGCAGCTTCAATTGAAGAACTACCCGGGCGACGTGGAGGATTTCTCTTTGAATTTCACTATTACCGATACTATACCTCTTCCTGGTTCTGGCAGTCGGACCATCACTCGCGATCTGAAAAGCCAGGGGTCCGACATACCCGTCACGAACCAAAATCGACTGGTATACATATCCTACATCGCTCGTTATCGCCTCCAGGTCCAACCTGCACTGCAGACCAACGCTTTCCTACAGGGACTCGGACAGATCATACAGCCCTCATGGCTGTCCATGTTTAATCAGACGGAGCTGCAGACTCTTGTGAGCGGTGACCGAGGGGACATTGATGTCGCAGACCTGAGACGTAACACGCTCTATGGCGGAGTATACACAATCGGGGATGACAACGAAGAGCATCCTACGATCAAGCTATTCTGGGAAGTAATGGAAAAGATGACCAATGAACAAAGACAGAACGTGCTTCGGTTTGTCACCTCCACTCCTCGGGCGCCTTTGTTGGGTTTCAGCCATCTCAATCCCCGCTTCAGCATCCGTGACTCGAGTGAGGATCAAGAGCGACTTCCTAGTACCAGCACCTGTGTCAATCTCCTCAAGCTTCCACGGTACAGCAATGCTGACGTATTGCGAGAGAAACTTCTTTATGCTGTCAACTCTGGAGCCGGCTTCGACTTGAGCTGAGTTTTGAGACTGTTTTTGTCAATAGAGCTTTTGCACGCGTGTGTTTGGCGTGTGCCCATTCGAACCTTTTTGTTTTTAGGTGGCATAGCTAAGGCGTCATGGTGACCTGTGTTTCATTGTTCTTGTCGTTCTTCATCTTTGTTGATTGCGAATTGCTCATCCTGGACCCATATTGCACATGAGAGAGAGAGAGAGAGAGTACGTATGGATGATGAGTATTTCCGGAACAGCTCTGGTCTAGTTCTAAGGTTCGGGGATCATAACAGCTAAGAATCATACTGTTCATAAGTATGGTACTCTATCATCAGTCTTCATCAATTCGTTTCACTGCCAGGCTGTAGTATTTCAGGTGTCCAAGTTGACACCTGAGGCATATAGAGTGGGGTGGGTGGGAACAATGGATGGAAGTTGAAGAAGTGAGAAGTGGTGATTGCCATTGCTCTGTATGCACAGCAAGCACATTATTGAATCCCGGTTGACTTTTTTGCGTTTCTTTGCCGCTGGAAGCTAAAAATTTCAGGTAACAAACGACAGGCAGAAAAACCCACCATCCCGTAAAGAGCCGTTGAGGCGGCGATGACTATCGCTCAAAGCAGACTAGTCTGGGCGTCTGACCCAAAGAGACTCTGAGAAAATTCTCTCTTTGACTTTTCCAGAACAGACACTGTAAAAAAAATAAGAGTGAGCGAGTAAGAAAAAAAAAAGAGAAGAAAAAAAGAGAAAAAAGAGGTTGTTTCATTCTTCGCCGTCTTTTTCTCTCTCCCTCTCTCTCTCTCTCTCTCTCTCTCTTTTCCCTCTTTCCTTCTCTTCCTCTTCCATCCGCTTTTCTTTCTTTTCCTCCTTTCCCAAAAAATAATAAAAGCCTTTCTTGCTGCCTCATCCCCAGCAATTTCTCTTCCCCTCTTCTTCTCTTCTTTTCCCCATCTCTCTCTATCTCCCTTATTTTCGATTCCCCCATCGGAAAAAAAAACCTATAAAAAAAACCGGAAAACCTTCAAAAAACTAAAGTATAGCTCCCCTCTTCTTCCCCTCCTCCTCCTCCTCCAAATCTCTCATTCTTGTGATCTCGTGGTGTGTTCTGCTTCCCGACTGTCACTTTTCCCACATCACTTCCAAGTTGTGCGGTGTGTGTGTGCGTGCGTGCGTGCGTGCAGCTAGAGAAATCTTTCCACTTCCAACTCACCTTCCCTTCTTCTCTGCTGTCGACTACTTCCTGTCTACATCCTTGTGGTCCTGTGTTGCTTTGCTTTTCATCTTATTGTCGTCTGTATCTCCACCATCTCGACTGTCTTCTATAGACCTACCTGGTGTCTTATCTAGGTTGTACGTCTGTTGCTTTGATCATCAAATTCCCCCCCCCCCCCACCACTACCGCAGAGCACTTTGCCTGGCTTTTCATCCTATCGGTAGAAAGGCAAGATAGCGGCCGTCTCTCTCTGACATTGCGCATCTTTTGTGCCTGTCATTTGTGTCCATCTGATTCCATCATCACTTCAAGTGGATGAAGCTATACTTTGTGTCTTGTGATTCTCGCTTACAGCCGAAACCCTGTGATTGCACGCTTATCCATCCACTTCCGCTGCCTGGCTCAAATTGAGCTTGAACTTCGGCTAATCTGCCTTCTTACTCAACAGTAACACCATAAAAATGTCTTCCGACGCTGCTACCACTCCTGCCACCGACAACACTGTCAACGGCACCCCCGAGACCAGCCCTGCTGCTGCTGCCCCCAGCGAAGCCCCCGAGGTCACCGCTGTTGAGAATGCTGCCCCTGCCGCCAACAACAACCAGCCTCACTCCGCCTCCCTCTATGTCGGTGAACTCGACCCCTCCGTCACCGAGGCTATGCTCTATGAGCTCTTCTCCTCCATTGGCCAGGTTGCCTCTATCCGTGTTTGCCGTGACGCTGTTACCAGACGCTCGCTCGGATATGCCTACGTCAACTACAACAACACCGCCGACGGTGAGCGCGCCCTCGAGGACCTTAACTACACCTTGATCAAGGGCAAGCCCTGCCGTATCATGTGGTCCCAGCGTGACCCCGCCCTCCGCAAGACTGGTCAGGGCAACGTTTTCATCAAGAACCTCGACAGTGCCATTGACAACAAGGCTCTTCACGATACCTTCGCTGCTTTTGGCAACATTTTGAGCTGCAAGGTCGCTCAGGATGAGTTCGGTAACTCCAAGGGCTACGGTTTCGTTCACTACGAGACTGCTGAGGCTGCCAACAACGCCATCAAGCACGTCAACGGCATGCTGTTGAACGACAAGAAGGTCTTCGTCGGCCACCACATCTCCAAGAAGGACCGCCAGAGCAAGTTCGAGGAGATGAAGGCCAACTTCACCAACGTCTACATTAAGAACCTGGACGCCGACATCGATGACGAGGAATTCCGCAAGCTCTTTGAGACGTTCGGTGAGATCACCTCTGCTACCCTGAGCCGTGACCAGGAGGGCAAGAGCCGTGGTTTCGGTTTCGTCAACTTCGCCACCCACGACAGCGCGCAGGCCGCCGTCGAGGAGATGAACGAGAAGGAGATCCGCACCCAGAAGCTCTACGTCGGCCGTGCCCAGAAGAAGCACGAGCGTGAGGAGGAGCTGCGCAAGCAGTACGAGGCTGCCCGCTTGGAGAAGGCTTCCAAGTACCAGGGTGTCAACCTCTACGTCAAGAACTTGACTGATGACGTCGATGACGAGAAGCTGCGCGAGCTCTTCGGACCTTATGGCACCATCACATCCGCAAAGGTCATGCGCGACAGTGTCAACGGTGAACGCACCCAGTCTCCCGACTCTGCTGGTAAGGAGAAGGAGGCCAACAATGAGAACGAGAAGGAGGCCGAGGAGGCCGCCGAGAAGGCCGAGGAGAAGGCTAGCGAGTCCTCCGATGAAAAGGACAAGGAGTCCAAGAAGTCCGACAAGAAGGGTCTTGGCAAGAGCAAGGGCTTCGGTTTCGTCTGCTTCAGCAGCCCCGACGAGGCTTCCAAGGCTGTCACTGAGATGAACCAGCGCATGATCAACGGCAAGCCCCTCTACGTCGCTCTTGCTCAGCGCAAGGATGTCCGCAGAAGCCAGCTTGAGGCCAGCATCCAGGCTCGCAACACCATTAGACAGCAGCAGGCCGCCGCCGCCGCTGGCATGCCCCAGCCTGTATGTGTTCTCCATTCAGTCCTTCCCCCTCGATTTCCAAACTAACTTATTTCCAGTACATGCAGCCCGCCGTCTTCTACGGTCCCGGTCAGCAGGGTTTCATCCCCGCTGGTGGCCAGCGCGGTGGTATGCCCTTCCCCGCTCAGCCCGGCATGGTCATGGGTATCCCCGGTGGACGCCCTGGCCAGTACCCCGGTCCTTTCCCCGGTCAGCAGGGTGGTCGCGGCATGGGTCCCAACCAGCAGATGCCCCCTAACTTCGCCCAGGGCATTCCCATGGGTGCTATGCAGGGCCCTGGTGGCATTCCTAACGGCATGGGTTACCCCCAGATGGGTCAGGTTCAGTTCGGTCGCGGCGCTGGTGGCCGTGGTCAGGTTCCTGGTATGCCCATGGGTCAGGGTATGCGTGGCGGTCCCGGCTACGGTCGCGGCGGTGTTCCCCTCCAGCAGGGACAGATCCGTCCTGGCCAGGGTGCTCGCGGCCAGAACGCTGCTCAGCCCGCTGCCAACCAGGAGGGCGCTACTGGCGGTCTGAACGCCCAGACCCTTGGCGCTGCTCCTCCTGCTCAGCAGAAGCAGATGCTTGGTGAGGCTCTTTACCCCAAGATCCAGGCCCAGCAGCCCGAGCTTGCCGGCAAGATCACCGGTATGCTTCTCGAAATGGAGAACACTGAGCTCCTCAGCCTGTGAGTATATCCTTACACAATAAATCGCCCTTCCAATTCTGGGATTCTTGGAACAAAGCTAACACATTTCTGACAGGCTCGAGGACGAGGAGGCTCTCCGCGCCAAGGTCGACGAGGCCCTCAGCGTTTATGATGAGTACATGAAGAACAAGGGTGGTGAGCCCGAGGCTCCCGCCGAGGCTGAGAAGCCCAAGGAGGAGGCTACGGAGACTGCGACCGAAGAGAACAAGTCGTAAATTATCGTCTCAATGCCTACCTACTTTTGATGACCTCGATTACTCCTTCCTACTCAATTAACGATCTATCTCCCATTTTCTTAACCTCTTTATTACCCTACCTCTTCACCCCTCTGCCTCCTATTTCTTCTACTTTTTTTTTTTTTCTATTTCCGTCCTGGTCTGATATCCCTGGGTTACTAAAAGTTTCTTTGTGCGTGGTGTCGTCGGGCCTTGTTCAGTGAGCAACATGTTATTGGATCCTTCTCATACCATTCAATTTTTTTTTCTTTCCCACTCTTCAAGGGACCGAGCATCCTTTGTGGTCGACTTTTTCTTTTTCACGATTCAATTGATGGAAACGGTCTTGCGCGCAAACAGGTTGATTCCATGATGCCAGCAGGGAAAAAGCTTCGAACTGTCACAAGACTGGGATCGGAGATAAAAGTTGTTTCGGATATGCCATGGTTGTCATCGTCTTTTTCATTTTCATTTTATGAACCAGACAGGGGAAGGAGGTTGCGATAGTGCTTGTATCTCTTCCTATCCCGTCAGAACTTCAACCTACCTCGTATCCGATGGTATGACACGAGTGTAATATAGACTTATGACTTCCTCACGGGACTTTACGATCTCTGGTCCTTGATTCTCCAGTAAAATATCCTAGCCAAGTTTTCGTAGTTGATTGTCACGAAGTTCACTAGCTGTCTATGTTGTCCGCGGGGAGGCAGCTACAACGTGAGTATATATACTATACAGGGCAGGCATGCCATCCATAAATCTAGAAAGTAGGGAACTGCTGTCCAAACATATCTGCCAGATCGTCAAAGTTACTCCCCTGCAACAGATCCATCATGTCCGCATCTACGCCGTCCATGGCCGCGAACCCCGAGATTGTTGAACCCGGGTGGTCATCGTCGCCCCACGTGGATCGATCGTGATTGTCGCCCCCCACGAGTCCCGGGTCCAGCGAGAGTTCCGCCTGAACATTGCTGTTGCGCGTGGTCGTGGGATGTCGGGCATCTCCCTCGTCGTTATCATTATGGATGTTATTCGTGGTGTTGGTTGGATTGGTGGTGGCCGTGATGGGATCGCGAGCAGATAGGTGGTTGTTTGATGGTGGATTGGTGCTTGCTGCTGCTGCTGCTGCTGCTGCACCAGAAGGAGGAGGAGGTGGTGGAGGTGGTGGAGGAGGTCTGCGATGGCGACCGCTGGGTGCTGGATGGTCTGATGCTTGCTGCAAGTCGTCATTGAAGGTGCGTTTGCGCGTGATGGCTGGTGTGTCGGTTGAGGGTCGTCGTGCGATGGAAGCTGTGGTGTTCTGGTGGTGGTGGTGGTGGTGAATGTAGCGGGAGAGAAGGGAGAGGGATTTGTGGCATTGTTTGGCGGTTTCCCATTGGTGGGCCATGTTTTCTAGGATGGTGAGGCATTTGGAGATCTCTCTGTTTGAGTGGATTTAGTTTATGTGGGTTGAGATGTGGAGCGAAAGGGGGGTTGGGGGAGGTTGGAAGGGTTACAAGGAGAGGAACTACTCTTGCAATGCAATGCAAAGGGTCAATTGGAGGGATTAGGCTGAGACACATACTGGGATCCTTTGGACAACACGTATTGGCGGAGTTGACATGCAAATGCGAGCACGAGACCGGACATCCATGCCGCCGATAGAAACCCGGGCCAGAAGAACGCCTGTCCGCTTTCTTGCTGGGTGGTCAAGGCTGCGAGGATCTCGCGGGCGGCGCCGATGCAGGTTTGGAGGCCGGAGCAGAATTCCGGGCTGGACGGGTTGAGGGAGAGGGAGGGACGGTTGATGAGGAGGATGAGGTGTTGGTAGAGGACGGTGAAGAAGGGGGCGAAGTTGAACGGGGCGTTGGGGTTTGTCGCGACTGTTGCTGCTGGGTTGGGGCCCTCGGAGGAGGGTGGTGGTGGTGGTGGTGGTGGTGCGACAGTTTGATGGGCCCCTCCTTGCTGGAGAGACTCGATCGAGAGACTATTCCACCACTTGTGGACGTCGGTGATGAGGAAGAGCACTGAGCTGTGAGGGACGGAGCGGACAAGGATGGACTTGTGGAACAGCTCGATCGCTCGCCCTGTTAGTTTCCCGGACTCGACGTAACTTGCGAACACGAGCTCTCGCCCGTGCTGCTCGTTGTCTTCGGCGGAATGTCTTGGTGTTGCGGACAGTGGCTGTTGGCTATACGCTGACCTCTCGAGCCTGCGCAATCGGTCTTCTGTAGAGATGGGCGAGGATCCTGCAGTGCTGGGGGTAATCGCACGTCTGATGGCGTTGATCCTCTCATAAGAACCTGGGATGTGGATCTCGGAAGCCAAAGGCGGGCAAACGTCAATATCGGAGTCTTGGATTCCAAGAGGCAGACCAAGCGTTTGGCTCAAGTATCGATCGATGGCGTATGCAGACCAGAAAATCCGCTTGCGTAGCTGCCGATCATGAGAGGTAAGTTCCTTGTAGCGATATGGACAACGATGTAGACCCGCATGCAGTATAGATCGAAGCATACAGCCACCGACGGTGGAGGCTGTCCGAAGTGACATCTTAGCTACGAGATATAGTTGCGAGGCGAGCAGCGCCTGCACAGAGAGGATGTCATGTCTGCAGGATAGGGTTCCAAGTAAAGCGTGCATGTTATTAGATGACTCGATGCGCGATTCACGAGGTAAATCGATCTCTGGACAAAGTAGACTGGCCAGATTGAAGACACATTGGAAGATGGTCGTCCAGCAAGCACTTCGATGCTCCTCTAAAGGCAAAGCCTCGGTGGCCGACTGATGTCGTTCGGAGCATAACGCTTCCATGGAGTTCAAGAACGACGGACCGTGCAAGAACGGAAACAGCGGATGCCAGACTTTGAAGTACATCATCATCAGCTCCCGGGCTATATCCAGCGGTGGGAACTTTCCCAGGATTGCTGCCACCGTGGGGTCATATCTCAATTGTCGCGAGGCATGGCTATTCCCTTGAGCGGTTGGAAGTGTTGCGGCAGGCAATGACGTTGATCTTCGGGCAGACGGCAAGCCCTCACTGCCTACTAGAGTATCTTCCGGAGGTGGGAACTCCTGGCTAGAAGACGAAGCATCTAATGGGTCCAGACTGTGGGAAAAAGCCCGTCGGACTGTCTTGATGAAGTAGACGCCGCTGGAGCTGCCGACAAACTCACTTTCTTCCAGTGAGTGTGCAGTCAAGGACCCGATTTCCGCCGGGCCAGACGCGGGTACTGGGGACAGCATCTTGACAAGAGCATGATGCCCGTCCTAATGATGAGACATATCCGGATCCGAGTATATTAGGACTTTGAAGGTCGAAATTGATGCGACCATCGGTCCATCAAGTTGACTCGGAGATCGGCTGGAGCGGAAAAGCCGACCTGCTTAGTCAGATCCCGCCTTAACTTAACTAGCGCCTAACCACCACGCGGAGTATACAACTTACTATACAACTTAAGATCTTAGACAATAGTGATGTATACTGTATTTTGTATTTGGCTCTAAGAAGCTACTAGATCTGAAGCTAATTCGTCTTCAAGTGTTCAATCTCCCTCTTAACTGCATCGACCACGCCTTGAGTGGTGGCCGTGCCTCCAAGATCAGCAGTCAAGACACCAGCTCTGCACACCTTCTCAACGCATTCCATCAACTTCTTCGCCGCTTCCTTTTCGCCCAGCCATCGTAGCATCTCGGCAGCAGACCAGAAAGTAGCCACCGGGTTGGCGAGGCCCTTCCCCATGATATCAAAGGCACTGCCATGTACCGGCTCAAAGATGGAAGGATTCTTCCGAGTAGGGTCGAGGTTTGCCGAGGGAGCCACACCAATTGACCCTGCTAAGCCAGCAGCGAGATCAGACAGTATATCCATGTGCAAGTTGGTGCCCACGATAGTGTCCAGTGACTCCGGCTTGTTCACCATACGGATAGTCATGGCATCCACCAACATCTTGTCCCAAGTCACGTCGGGGAAGTCTCTGGATACTTCCTCTGCGATCTTGTCCCAGAGGACCATGCCATATCGCATGGCGTTGCTCTTGGTCACCACCGTGAGATGACGGCGTGGCCTCGAGCGTGCGGTCTCGAAGGCAAAACGCATGATCCTCTCGATGCCGACTCGAGTGAAGATCGCCACCTCCGTCGCAGTTTCCCATGGCTGATCGATATGACTGATTCCGCCTTGCCCACAGTACTCACCCTCTGAGTTCTCTCGCACAAGCATCCAATCGATTCCCTCGGCTGCAGTGTTGAGAGGGGACTTGGTACCCGGAAACGTGCGTACGGGACGTACGTTGGCATAGAGTTGTAAGGGTCCGCGGATGGCTAAGAGGAGGCCCCAAAGGGAGACATGATCAGGGACATCTATGAAACCTCGGTTAGCTCTACTGCACGATCACGGCAGCCATTGAGGCGCCGTCAGCAGGGAACGGGTCCAACTACCTGGATGTCCCACCGAGCCGAACAACCCTGCGTCAAACTTCCGTAGGATGTCTAAGGCATCTTCGGACACATATCGACCGTGTTGCTTATAGTAGTCTGTTCCCCATGGGATGTGCTCGAATTCTATATCAAAGGTACCGAGGGCTTGCGCGAGTTTGTTGACTACTTCAATGGTCGCTTTCACCACTTCCAAGCCAATTCCGTCACCGGGAATAGATGCAATCCGGTAGGAAGTCTTTTCAGCCATTTTGTTAAGGAAGAAATAGTTTGCGCTGAACAGAGTCAATATTGTTTCATTGGTTGCTAGCATGCAATACACCCTCATTCTTCGTCGAATCTTTATACTTCGTACTTCGCATATGTTCTGCCTGAAAGTTCATCCATTCTAATTTTGGCGATCTATATCTACTCGGACTGCATCCGAGACCGTCTCGATAGGTCTCTCCATCCGGTATCCAGCTGTACCGGAAATCCGAATCGAGCCAAACTATGAAATGAAGGACCCCCCTGGTACAGTATTGTTGAAGTCATTCTGCGTTATATTATCCATGCCTGCGGCAATGGTACGCATAGGCTACCGTATTCTGCTAGTTCAAATTCCATGGCCAGTTGCTGTAGATTTTGCTTGTCTCGAAAACAATCGAAAGCTGTCACAATTGTTCCAAGAATCGAAGACCACTCACATTATTGCTTCAGATGTGATGACAACGACATCATCTACCAGGGATACAAAATCCAGGAGGATGATCGTTGATCCATGCAGCATTGCCGGGACTTCCCAACAGGGCAGGAAACGCAGTTGTCGGCTAACCGTTCAGCCGGCGACTTCTCCACTGCTTCCTGCACTTAGCCGAATCGGGAGTTTTGCGACTTCCTCCATGCGATAATAATATGGGGCAAGAAAGGTAGAACTTCCCCGATTCCCACAGGCGTGCGACTTTGGCCTGCAGTCCCAACTTTTCCAGGATCTCTATCTGTATTGCTGCAATAAGTTCTGTCGGAAGCAATGGCCCCTAGCAAAGTGACCAAAGTCTCTCGGATCACCGTGGCATGCAATTCCTGCCGGTTCAGGAAGCAGAAGGTAAGCTCCACCCATTATTTGCCTATCAACCAAGTTGAGTTCTTATCGCAAGATGCGATGCTAACGTGAACCCCGCAATCCGCAGTGCAATGGAAATAAGTGAGCAGCTTCCACTCGCTCCCACCCGAAAGACTTAGTTCGAAAGTGAAAAAAGACATCTCAGAGCTGACTATCCTGGTTGTTAAGACCGATCTGCACACAATGTCATCAACACAACCGGCGTTGCGATTGGCCCGAACAACTGAAACGGTACGCCGACGCATTGTTTTCCTCGATCATTCGACATGCTCACATTTCCTACAGAGGCCCCGCCAAAGGCTACATCGAAGCTCTCGAGCATCGGCTTCAAGAGACCGAATCTCTGCTATTAAAATTCCTGGCACACATGTCCGACGCGCAAATATCATCCTCGATACATAATGCTCAGTCAGATATCCACCCCGGCATGGCTGCGGCCCGAAGTCCTCCGCCGCCGTCGTATATACCGTCCTCGCGATCGGGGAAACGAGGAACGGAGTACTGGAAACAATTTCCTCTCAACAGCGTACAGGATGTCAGAGCGTGGCAGCAGGACTGCCTGAATCAAGAACAACGACCGGGCTCAGGACGGAACTCGGCGGACCGGGCGGTCACGAGCGTCTCCGACATCCTCAATTCTAGAGATAGTGAACCTTTGAGGGAGAATTCACACGAACCCAGTGACTATCGACCAGCGGCTGCCTCCAAATCCGAGCTTCCCCCGCTAACCCCATACCGAGCCAACGTATATGCGAGACTGGACGAAGGAAGCGAACCGGCGAAAGAATTGATCAGTAGCCTCGAGAATCATCCCGAGGTATACCGAGAGAGGGAGGCCGAGCCGCATCCTGGTCCGATGTTTCCCGCCATACAGCTCCCCCGTATCAGTTGTTCTCAGTCGGACCACTTACGAGGGCACGGGCTGAGCACACCGCAAGCACCGAGTCTATGGAGGGGCGCACCTTCTGTGAGTTTTCAGCAGCAATATCTTTGGTAGTGACGGGCAGGAGCATATTACACACATATATATACCTAGACGCGTATATTTTTGAATTGTTGTATGTTGGCCATGGGATCGAAGGACTGATGCTGTTAACGGCGCAATGTGATTTTTCAAAGCGTTCTCGCATGTGAATTGATACTCTCAGTTATCATGATATAGCTATTCTTTTTTTGATGAGTAAGTACCGACAAAATTGACAGTATACTCTCTTAGTTCAGTCTGACAAAGTCATTGGCGGGTAGTTGTATAAGACAAGATACCCGTAGACCTCGAAGTACTCGTAGTAGGCCAACCGCTCGGGCCCCACGAGGAACCCCACATGCGGGGATGACAGATGACACGATAAAGTGATGCAAGGATTCTGGACCAGTAGCGATACTTTTCAATCTCAAGCTAGACTAATATCTGTTGAGTCGACCGTTAACGGAAAACATCTGAGTCAGTAACTAGTACTAGTATGGTGTGGCTGACTCAAGAGAAGGGAGGGGCATCGTATACCCGCTTCAAATAGTCGCATAGTGACTCTTCACAAGACCCAGCCAGGAAATATCATCCCCTGTAAAGAACTTCATTCCGCCGGGACTTTTGCGTCACATTTGACTGTACCAGAGTAATTCTCCGCTACTAAATGACCGTACTCATGCACGAGTATCGAACCAGATTTCCTTACATCGCGATGACGCCATGCCTCTAACATACGATCATGCTTGCCATCCAGCATGATACAATATCCTTATCCTTCCGACCAGTTATCTATGAGCATTGAACTATGAGAGTAGCATGATCTCATCCCCAGCCTTTCCTCCCTCTACCCCCCCTCCTCCGGGGAGAGGGAGAGGGGAAGGACAGCATATAAACCCCCCATCCCAGTACCGTAGCATCCAGCCCATCTCTTTACTTTGCAAGTAACAAAACAATCCTCGAGAAAAAATCTTCCACTACAGAGTCCCTTACATTACCTTAACTTATCACTGAAAACACACACTTGCCCAGTATCTGGAAAAAGAAAAGAAAGCATGCCCTCCAAACCAATCAACTCGCCCCCACTGCACCCCAAGAAGGTCGACGGGTTCGTGCGCGACGACGCCCCGATCGACGACTACGAGGAGGCGTGGAAGTCGCAGGAGGAACACGATGATGAGAGTAAGGGGCTGGCGTTCGACGCGCCGAATGTCGCCGCGGCGAGACGGATGAACAATGCGCGGGTGTTGGAGGATACGGAGCGGGATCGTTATGGGACGACGGGGTCGAAGAATCGGTCGAAGACGGGGCATTGAGTCTTTTTCTGTTTCTTTCAGGGGTTAGGTTTTACTGTTTGTTGGGGATGGATTATTATGTTCTTGTGCTTGTTGTTGGTTTTTTTTGAATGTCTGGGTTTTGGCAGAAGGATTGATGGATAGATCTGAATTTGTTTGTCCAGTTCGATTGTAATCAATAGGTCATTCTCACATTATGTACACAAATATCTATCAAGAAGTACTAGGTCCTCTAATTCTTTTTTACAGCATGGGCTTGAGGTCCTCGGCGACCTTGAAAGGAGCAGCAGTCTTGCTACGGATCTCCTCGACGCTCACGCCCTCGGCGTGCTCGACCAGGGTCAGACCCTCAGTGGGGCTGACCTCGAAGACGGCCAGATCGGTGATGATCTTCCACACGCAGCGGGGGCCGGTGAGGGGGAAAGTGCACTCGGACAAAATCTTGGGGTTACCCTTCTTGTCGGTGTGTTCCTGTTTTTCAAGTTGAATTAGTGCACTGCATTGAAGAATGAATGGGGGTCTAGGCGGGAAATGCTTACCATAGTAACAACAACCTTGGTCTTCTCGGGGTTGGCGACCAAGTCCATGGCACCACCAACACCCTTGACCTTACCGGGAAGCATGAAGTTGGCCAAATCTGGAGGAATACAATCAGCAATTGCGATCGACGTAGACACGGTTACCGGAATACTCACCTCCGTACTGGCTGACCTGCAGAGCACCGAGCATAGTCAAGTCAATGCGACCAGCGCGAATCATACCGAAACTCTCGTGGGAACCGAAGAGAGAAGCACCGTTGTCCAAGGTGACAGTCTCCTTGCCGGGGTTGATCAAGTCGGGGTCCTCCTGGCCGGGCTGGGGGTAGCCACCCAGACCCAGGATACCGTTCTCGGCCTGGAGGACGACCTCCACACCCTCAGGGAGGTAGGCAGGAGCAATCAGGGGCATTCCAATACCAAGGTTGACGTACATGCCATCGCGGAACTCCTTGGCGGCACGCTTGACGATGCGCTCGCGGCGGGCGGTGGCGGCGCTGTCACCGGCCTGGAGCAACTCGCTGGGGTCCTTGGCGAAGGTGAGCTTCTCGATCTGCTTCTCGCCGGTGCTCTTGATGACCTTGTTGACGTAGATGCTCTGGATGTGGATGTTCTCGGGAGCGATCTCGCCAACCTCGACGATCTCATCGGCCTCGACAATGGTGTACTTGGCGTTCTTGGCCATGGCCTCGTTGAAGTTGTTCATAGCCTTGCGGAACTGGCAGTTACCCAGCTTGTCGGCCTTGTGGACCTTGACCAGGGCGTAGTCGCCGAAAATCGACTCTTCCAGGAGGTATTGCTTGCCGTTGAATTCGCGGGTTTCCTTGGGCTTGGACGTGAGGGCCACGGTGCCATCCTTGTTGTAGCGGACGGGGAGTTCACCAGTTTGTACTATGTCCCTGGTTAGCTGGAGTCACTTTCGGGCTGGTTGGCAGTCATGCGCAGACATACCGATAGTTCCATAAGCAGCGGGGGTATAGAAAGCAGGGACACCAGAAGCACCAGCAGCGCACTTCTCAGCGATAGTGCCCTGGGGAGTCAATTCCAATTCGAGATCGCCGTTCAAGTACATCTTCTCGAAGACCTTATTTTCACCGATGAAAGACGCAATCATCTTGGTAATCTGCTTGGACTCAAGCAGTTGACCTGCTCAGAGTCAGAATGAAGTCCTCCGCTATGTCTCCGGTGCAATTGGACCTACCAAGACCACGACCAGGCATGCCAGCATTGTTAGAGACGACAGTCAAATCCTTAATATCCGGGCGATCGCGCACAGCATCGATCAATGTGTTGGGGACACCCGAGAAACCGAAACCTCCGACCAGAACCGTGGAGGCCCCCTTCATTTCCTTGATGGCTTCCTGAGCCGAAGGGCAGATCTTGTTAATAGCTCTTTGCGAGGTAGACGCGGAGAAGTTCCGCCGCCATACGGGGCGGAACACGGCGGGAACCGCAGGGAAAGGCCGCGACATGATTGTCGATCAGCCTGGCCAAATGTGAATTGAGTACAAAACTGGGGAAGGAAGAAAAGGAAGAGAGTAAAAAAAGAAGGGGAGGAATTGGGGGTGTAGAAGTACTAGTCGAAGAATCCCCGGGCCTTGTCCTTTGGGTAACCATTAGCTGCGTAGCTCGTCTCCGTTTCGGCTAGTGACCACCGCCACGCAGCCGACAAAAGCGATTATCCGCCGAAACTCCAACTTCGCTTTGCCGCCTTCCGAAGCCGACCCCACTGCGCCCGTGACTGCTGGCTCGTATTGTTTTGTACGTCTTGCCCGCCCATGGGGGAGAAACGTTCAACCCTGCGGGGATGGACGGGGGATCGCGCACAGGGCTCACGCGACTCCGATCGGGTTCAAATAAGGTATTCGCCATTCCGAGGAAGAGTCACCGAGGCTAGAACATTTTCAAGATCAATCGGGGTCGCGCGAGGTGAGATTCATGGTTTCTTAGGGTCTTCTACACCAGAAGTCCCTGGGCATGTTCACTGGAGGAATTCCGTTATGAATACCGTGTATTTTACGATTCCGAAAGCGGGAAGGGCATCGGCAAGCCTCTGGAGGCAATGGCAGTTGGCCAACTGCGAGATCGGGTGAAATCGCACCTGCTCACGGGATCTCAAGGAATTCATTGCCGATGGAATCCGACGAACAGACTGTGGGGTGGATCTGCCGAATCCTGGGGTATTCCTGCCCACTGTCTAGTCTCAGTCTCAGTCTTATCTTACGGTCTCAGCAATAAACGACCGGGGACTTATAACAGGTGATCCCTGGAAGACAAATCTTCAGTAGCGCTGCTCTACAATCGTGCCGTGATTACGGCAATATCTTATCAATAAGGTAATGGAACTGCCGAGGTGCATTAGCACCATTTTGTCTCTCCTTCCATTGGTCGAGGCCAAAGTAGATTTCAGTCTTCGGTCTCGGTTTGCCTAACCTAGTGCCTTCCCGTCTAAAGTTCTCCACATCTCAGTAGTCTGTGCCTGAGGATGAGCATAATCTGTTTTTCAGCACGAATTGGCTCAGCAATGGAAGCTCTCAACTGCGTTAAACTCTCAATCAGCATTCATTCTCTACTGACAAGATCCTTGTGAGCGAGCGGAAGTTGTTCTCTGGTCGTCAATATCGCTAGTGTCACCTTGCGAGCCATTATGACGTGAAAACGATGAAAACCATACATGGCTCGGAATTTTTAAAATTGACATGCCGTCATCTCACATATATCAACTGTACTACATAACAAGGTGCCAGCTTACGCATAGTCCGGCAAGACAATCACCCAACTCGTTTCGACTCACAACTCAAGAGCGAGGCTCACCCACCGGAAAACTCATGTCCACAGCCCACTTATCGCGGACAAACACACTCACGCACCCGACAAAATGACCTTCTACGTCCACATCTCGACCCGCCACAACGGCAATTACCCTGCGAATGGCATCGCTGGCTGTTGACCGTCGTCACCCGGGACGATGCGAAGAGATTCTAGTGGGGGCTGCACAAGTACACCAAGACAGACAATGCAAGCATCAAATCTGTCCAGGCCGAGACCATGGAATGGTGGAACTACGACGCCAGTGACGGCTTCAGTCTCGAGAACCTCTATAAATGGATTCAGCAAAAGCAGACGGACCAGTAGAAGAACATCCAAGAACTTACCGGCCCCCGCGAGAGGACCCTTCTTACCATATTGCCGGATACCAGCTTTGGAGACAGGTTCTGCCCGGATTCCAGGATACGTCGATTGAGGATCTGTGGGAGGGTCGAGCTCGTCTTTGAGGGACAAATCACAATATGGTCAGGGTGACAATTGAGTGGGCTAGCTCAAGTCTGATTTTGAGCATCTCTTATTGTGACCCTAATTTATGTCGTACTCTTGGGTCGATATAATGGTATTCCATTGAGCTCAGGCTGTTTCTGTTTCAGGGATAATCAAAATAATCAGTTGCAAAGGAAATCTATCGGATATAAGTCCTATACATTTATCGCTAAGGCTCCTTATCTACAAGTCTGTTTGTACAAGATCTTTAGGCGCAGATTCCTACTAGAGATAAATCGGTTGAACTTATAACCGATGCACCTCCAAGTGCATGCTGTCCAGCCCCACACAACGATGACAAGTCGCTGGGTCACCAGGGTAACTTGCTGTTCTTTCTCCGCATCCCCGCAATGGGATGATGTCCCAAGGACTCTCACGAGTCGGGACACATCCCAAATGTCAGCAACTAAGCGTCAGAGCTCTAAATTATCCTGGTTGTCCACCAATACACGTTTGCTAGTAATCTCTGCCTATTTCGCCCAAGTGGCAGCAACAATGTTAGCATCACGCTCACTTGCTCAGATAGCTCGTCTGCCTCTACCGCGAGTCCAGCAGGTCACATCTCGCAGAACAATCGGCTCTGTCAGTGCAATCGACTCGGGCATCTTCCGCACCTTATTCGGAACAGAGGAGATCCGGAAAGTGTTCGACGACGAGGCATACATCCAGCGATGCATCGACGCCGAGGCCGCGCTCGCCAGAGCCCAATCACGATGCGACGTGATTCCCCCACGGATCGGAGACCTGGTGACGCAGAAGATACGTGAATCGCAATTGGACATGGATCGTCTGCGACAGGAAACTGAGATTGTGGGTTACCCGATTCTGCCTCTTGTTCGTCAATTGTCGACGATATGTGGCGAGGAGGCTGGCAGGTACGTTCACTGGGGGGCCACGACGCAGGATATCATGGATCTTGCCAGTGTCCTACAGATGAAAGAGGGTCTGAATGTCGTCGAGCGACTTCTCAAGGAAGTCATCTGTACTCTACGCCGCCTGTCCGTAAGATACCGTGACACGCCCATGGCAGGCCGCACCCATCTGCAGCACGCCCTCCCCGTCACCTTCGGCTACAAGTGCGCAGTCTGGCTGTCTGGTTTCCAGCGCCATGCCGAGCGCTTGGAGCAGCTGAAGCGTCGATGCTTACTGGCTCAGTTCGGCGGAGCAGCAGGGTCTTTGGCGTCGCTGGGCTCCGGGGACGACGGGCTCCGCGTACGCAGAGCCCTGGCGGAAGAGCTGGGACTGGAGAACCCGTCTATCACTTGGCATGTCGCGCGAGACGGCGTGGCGGAGATTGTGAACTTCCTGGCGCTGATGGGAGGGTCGATGGGCAAGGTGGCCCTAGATATTATCATGATGTCGTCGAATGAGCTGGGGGAGGTGTCCGAGCCGTTTGTGCCCCACCGTGGCGCCTCCTCCACCATGCCACAGAAACGCAATCCCATCTCGAGTGAGGTGATCCTTGCTGCATCCAAGATCTTGCGGTCGAACGCAGGCCTGGTTCTCGATGGCATGGTGGCGGACTTCGAGCGCGCATCGGGTCCCTGGCATTTAGAGTGGGTAGCAGTGCCGGAAAGCTTTGTTATCACCGTCGGGGCGCTGTCGCAGACGCAATTCGCGCTGTCCGGCTTACGTGTGCACAGCAAGCAGATGATGGCCAATCTGCACTCGACCAAAGGGCTGATCGTGGCGGAGGCAGTGATGATGGGTCTGGCACCGCATGTGGGTCGCCAGAAAGCACATGATATTGTCTACGAGGCATGTCGGGAGAGCATCGAGTCGCAGCAGACATTGTTGCAATGCTTGACGCAGAAGCCGGAGGTGACCTCGAAGCTGACAGAGAAACGCGTGAGCCAGCTCTGTGACCCGGTAAACTACCTCGGTGCATCGATGCGGATGGTGGATGATGTATTGGCTGTCGATTGAGATATGCTGTTTCATGATGTGTATGGAGAGGACTGGAAGGTGTGCTTTCCTTGGCGGTGTTGATAAGAAGTGAGGGAGTTCCGGGAGCGTCCACCATCCACCATCCACCCTCTCCCACATGGCCCCACGCTAAGGTAGTCTTTCTGCACGGACGCAGGCCATGACAGGCAAGACAACGGGTAAGCATAAGTATAGTGGGCTACCCCGCATGCTTCATACTAGATAATGTACATAGAATAATTGCTTTCTTCCCTTCCTCCCTCGACCTCAAGGATTACGCTCGTTGAGCTGGTGATGATTGTTCTACCAACATCAACTTCAAAGCTCGAAGACTGCTACTAAACCAAACCATGGCTTTTGAACTACATGCGTATCGCATACTGCCCAATGAACATCCAGTAATCGACTTCTTCTTTCACTTGGATGTTGTTTTGTTGAGGTATCTTGGAACACAATAAGGTAAATTAGCGGACGGTGGCACATGCACTAAACCCCATGGGGAGGCCACTCTTCGCAGCCCAGCTGAGCCCGGCTCTCTGGGAGCTAATTTAATCCAGAATCGCGATTTGATGAATTCAAGTCATGACGATGGCATTTCCCTTGTTACCCCATCCCCATAGCATCGTGATTTTACACTAAGGTACTCAATATTCATTGCAGACCTACAGTTCAGTCACTCCGGAACTCGTTTTGCCCCACTGTTTCTAGGATCGGCGAGAAACTCAGCTGGAAACCACGCTTGACCAGATCGGAGATAACCTGTCCCATTACCCGACGGCTTAATCTTCGAAGCTCTTCAGACAATCTTCCACTTCCCCTCACACTTTGGTTGCAAGAATCTTTCCCCCTTGGATCTCGACCTGTACACCTTCCGCATGGTGCAACCTCAATGCATTCTTCTGTGTGACTGTCTCCTTGACATCTCACCTCAGTGGCTCCCCGACGAGCAGAATCATGGTCATGAAGCAGTGTACTATCTGCGATCGGCAATTCAAGAAAACAGAGCATTTCAAGCGCCATGAACGGTCGCGTATGGCAATCTCCCCGTGGGGCTGATTCACACTGATGCTCATATATACTAGACACGAAAGAGAAGCCCTACCAGTGCAGTGTTTGTTTGAAGCGGTTCTCACGGAGGTGAGTCTGGTGCCCCAGATTGTTGCGCGCGGTCTTGTCACTGACCCCCGGGGCTCTCATGCAGTGACGTCCTGAGCCGCCATGCCAAAGGCCACAAGAACCCCCGCAAGGAGGAGACAAGCGAACCAAAGAGTCTTCAGGCTGCCTCGCCGGCCACTATACCGCATAATGATCGAACGCCGGTTATCTCGCATGCGAGCCAGCAGGGCATGCAGGGAATGAGCCCCAACGATCTCCAACAGATGCAGAATCTCCCGTCGCACCGAGGCACGTCGCTGTCTGCAACGCCGGGGATCCCACCATCGTCTTTGGACTTTTTGGCCAATATATCCACCCACCAACCTCGCACGGAGCCAGAGGTCAATCAGATGATGCCTGATGAGCAACATCAATACTTCGGATGGAACCATATCTCCGGCCCGGACCAGCAATACTTCAGAGGAACCATACTCGATCCAATGCAGAATGACTTGCTGCAGTTCTGGCTGGAGCCCCGTGGAGACTCGATTTCGCACAATGGTTCATTGGACATGATGGGAGAGCCAATTGGCAGCCTGCCAGGTGGAGATTCCGCGTCAACACCTCAGCAGCACCAACAGCAATTCTCAACCGATGGTGAGACCTCAAAATCGGGGAACCTGATCCCGAATGAGCGATTCTCTCGCGTACAGCGCTATTGGCTCGCTCCAGCAAATAACACCGGTCGCCTGATGAACGGCCTGTGGCGAGATGTAGCCAGCAGTGACATGAACAACATATTCACCCTGTCGGCAACACCCCCGTCAGATGGCCCAGTCGGACCACAGGGATCGAGGTATGGGCTTGACGAAGCGTGTAGACAACGCCTCTATCTTGCTTTTGGACAGACCGAACAGTCGCAGCTGCATGCGTTGCCTGGGACCAACACGCTTCCTTCCTTGGCTTCGGGCTCCATTCCAAAGAACCATAACTTTCCCCCAGCCGAGGTACTCGATATGGCGCTCGATCTTTACTTCCGCGAATTCCACCCACTGGTGCCTTTCATCCATGTTCCTACCTTTTCCGCAAGCAATACGCGGCCTGCGGTGCTGTATGCTATGTGTCTCATTGGAATGGTCTTACTGGGGACTAGAGGAACAATGGATTTCGTTTGCAAGAACTTCTCGGTGAGTGAGCAGGACTTTACACGCTTGGTGCTTTGCTGATGGGCGAACACAACAGTTGATGCTTGAGCGCCTCACGGCCGATCTCGCTAAGTGTTCGGTGGGCGTGGAAAACTCGGTGTGCACCGTATCTACCTTTGCTGCCTGCTTTCTGTTTCTCAACCTGGCTGCTATGACTGGGGTACGTCATTTCCATTAACTATCTAGGACTTGCTGACAGCGCGCAGGAGAAGGAACATCTCGAAAAATGTCAGATGCTCTATGTCAACCTCATATCGGTAAGCACCGGAAGGCATAATAAATGTTCGCAGCTCGAGCTAATACCCTTGCAGATAGCGCAACGGCATGGTCTTTTCGCCGCCACAGAAGGACAAGTGCTTGACATGAACCTTTTCGACACCTTTACTGATGTTGAGACGAGGTGGAAAGCCTGGAGCAAGGTAGAGTCTGTGAAAAGGTCGGTACATCGCGCCATTATTTTGTGGACCTGGCTAACGTTAATTGTTCAGATTAATCACCGGTCTGCTGCTATTGGACTCTTGGTATTCTTCATTTATGTCCACGAGCCCCATTGTCGTGCCCGATTCGGTCCAGTTAATACTGCCATGTGACGACGCACTTTTCCGAGCCATCACGGCTATGCGGTGGATGCAACTGATCTGTAGCGGAAAATGCATGCTAATGCCTACAATTGTGGCACCATCAGAAAACGTGGGCCTTCCCGAACTGGAAAGCCCGGTCGACGACTTTTGTATGCACGCTGTACTATCGCTGGTGCAGCTGCGGCTCTCTGAAGCCTACTACCGTCTTCTCTCGAACAGACCACAATTTCCCTTCGCGCCGTGCCACACTTACAGTATGGACGCTCGTGCCAGGTGTCTCGCGCCCCTGCAACTGCAGATCGCCGACAAGTATGGAGACATACTTGCTCGATTGAATCCTAATGCGGCTGTGACGTGGCACAATATGTGCTTGACGCTGTCGGCAGACACCCAGATCTTTGATCTAGCGGCAGGACGATCAGGTCCAGCTCCTGGCCGGAAAGCCTTGGCTGACATTGCCGCGTGGTCGCAGACACCAGCTGCTAGACGAGCCTGTCTACATGCGGCTCATATCTACAAGGTGTTGACGAACCGCAAGACTTCCGACCATATGATGTTCCACTCAGTCTTTTCTCTCTTTTCCGCGGCGCTGGTCCTGGGACTTTATGTTTTCATGGTGCCGAATGTCACTGATCCGCAGGGAGGGGGCACTGCGATCGAGCTTTTCGATGACATCGACTGGCAGAAGGTGGGTACTGAGGGACTGACCAATTACATGGTTCCGCACGGCAGTCAACCTTTCTCTGTGTCAGATGAGCCGGCTGTGAACTTCATCCGCAACGGGGGGACGGTGTACCTCCGAGGGATGCCCATTCAGGGCGGATATCAGTCCGCACGACGCGTTCTGCTGGACTATGCCGGGTTGTTGAGAGACGCTGGCAAATGGAGCGTGCGCAAGTTTTCTTATGTGCTTCACATCATGAGCGATGTGTTAATGGACGTAGAATGAAGCGTCAAGTGGCCACAGGCAAGGGTTATTGACGTTCATTCTATGCGTGCTTGGATTGACTGGCCCGGGTCACAGTCACAAGTCTTAGCCTCGAAGACGCCCCGGTATGTAGTGGCATTGATCAGCCGGCTGAACAATTTCCACTGGTGTCATGAGCGCACAAATGGTCACTTTGCTGCAAAAGTGGTTGCAATTATAATCCAAGCTTCTGTACAATAACAAACAGGCCAGACGCCAAACAATATCCCATGAGAAATACGAATGAAATCATTTGATCTTTTTTCTGAATGTTCAGACCCAAGACCGATTCCTGACCCTCTCATTCAAAAGCTCCAACTCCTCCTTGGAGACGACGAGTCCTTTCAGCATTTGCTCATTTGCCAACTCCCCAACATCAAGCGACTGATGATGATGATGATTCTCCCCGGCCAACACGACCCTCGAACACCCCCTCTCAGGTCTCCCTTCCGCAAACCACAACCCCTCCCCTCGATCCTCCTCCCCACCACCGCAGCTGCTAATCGTACTAGTGGTACTCGCGCGCCGCACCTGCAAATGCTCCGCCTCGCCTTCCCCTTCCACGCCGACCACCACCGGCAGGGGAACCTCGGACTCCCCTACCCATTCTCCTTCCTCACTCTCACTCTGCCCTCCCACACTGCCCCTCCCCCTCCTACCAGTCCCACTCCCCCTCCGCCAGCCCCCATTATCACCACCACCAACACCGCAATCGTCGCAGAAATCCCCCGTAAACTTCGCCACGCTGATCCCATTGCACCGCGCGTGCGGCATGTGCAGCACGTCGCGCAGCACGAGCGTCGTCGTGCGCGGGTCGTTGGGCGCCCGCCGCACCCGCAGCTGCACCGTCCCCACGCCCAGCACCCGCTGGTTGGCGATCTTGCACGGCGCCCGCCGATACGTCTCGAACGAGGCGCGGTTCTTGGCGAAGTGCGTGTTGCTGCTGGCCGGGAGGAGGAGCCAGTCCCAGCATCGGGTGGAGTCTGGTTGGTGTTTTCGGGCGCGGCGGCTGGGTTTTTGGATTTTGTTGGGGAGGGTTGAGGTGGTTTTGGGGGGTTGTGACGGGGTGTGAATGTTGGTGGGTCTGGAGGGGGATTGGAGTTGGGGAGGCATGTTTGGGTTATAGCTGGCTGGCTGAGGTTGTGTGTTGTTGTATATCGGTTGGTTGAGAGGTTGGTGGTTTCGAGGAGGATAAGGTGCGTGTGTGTGTGTGTGTGTGTGTGTGTGTGTGTGTTGTCGAGGGAGGAGGTAATTCTGTGTTCGTGGGATGTAGTATAGTATGATATAGTACAGTATAAGTATAGCAGTAAATGTAAGCTTGCGAGAAGTATATGTATACCAAAGATGGAGGATGTACTCTCCTAGCAATAAAAAAAAGGGTATATGTGCAGAGTAGGAAGAAGCCGGGAAACAAAGAATTGACTGGCTCTCTATTCCTCCTCCTACTAATGTACAGAGGGAAAAGGTCAGGCAGGGGTGGATCAGCCACTGCAGGGTCTCTAACTGCACTGCACAACGCGTCACCCAGCAAGGGTCTGGTCTGGACTGTGGTACTGTGCTGTGGCAAACCCACTCTGCCCATTCGGGAAGGGATCCATTGTCTCTCACTTGGATACGAAGCACAGTACGTAACGTGGATGTGACTCCTTACATGAACCCCCCATATATATCGGACCTATACGGAGATGTACAGTACACGTCCTCAAAATTGATATCTTAGAATAGAAGTGTAACTAGTGGTTTGTTTGTCAAACGAGCACCCTATTTGATGCTGTGATGGCTACGCCAGTTGTTTCCACCACGAAAGTCTTGACGTCAGCTGCGATGGCGAACCCACCCAAGCGAAGCGACCCCAGCTTAAGCTTGCTGAATAAGGTTGTGGGGAGGGAATGCCGCTCTTTGACAGGAGACCCGATTCGATGGTTGGTTTGGGTCTTCCAGAAAATACCGAGCACTAAGTGAGATAATGAATAATAAATGAGGAATAAGCATGGCTGAGACTTAATTGCCAATTCCTTCCTCAGGCTAACCCGCTTATTCTTCCATCGCTTGCTGTACCACTTGAATTTATATATCTACAACTGGTTTCTTTGCATTATATTTACATGTACTGTACTTGATCGCCCTAGTAAAGCATCTCCTTCACCATCTTACCAATGGCCAAACTGCTGGTCAATCCGGGGCTCTCAATGCCCAACAGATTGATAAAACCCGGGAACCCCTCCTCTTCGCGAATCTCGAAGTCCTGCCAGACCTTCGATGAGCCGAAGGAGGAACCGCTGGTCTTACTCAACTTGGGCCGGATTCCACAGTACGACACGCTGATCGCGTTGACATCCACATTCGGCAAGTACTTTTTGATCAGAGGCAGCGCCGGCTCGAGCCGGGCTGGGTTGGGCGCCAGGTCCTCCGGGCTATCCACCCACTCGGAGTCGGGGCCGAACCGGATCTGGCCGCCCATGTCGAGCGTCAGATGGATGCCCAAGCCGGCCTGCGCCTTCGTCACGGCGGGGTACACCAGCACGGAGGTCTTGGGGAACGAGGCCGCGTACGAGAGATAGGTGCCCTTGGCATAGTGCATCGTGCGGTGGCGCTCGGCGGGCAGCAGCATGTTGCTGACCGCGCACGCGCCGAGCCCGGCGCTGTTGACCACCGTCTCCGCCGTGATGGCCGTCTCCGCCCCGTCGGCCGACACCGCCGTGATCTCGTAGCCCTGCCCGGGGCCCAGGTGCCGCAGCCCCGTCACCCGCGTCAGAAACGCGCAGTCGCCGCCGCGGTGCTCCAGGTCCCCCTGCAGGTATGTGATCAGGCTGTGGCTGTCGAAGATGCCCGTTGTCGGGCTCTCGAGCACGCCCGCCAGCGCCCGCACCTCGGGCTCCCGGCGCTCCTGCTCCTCCCGGCTCAGAAACCGCGTGGGCACCCCGATCCGCTGCGCGTGCTCGTGCATCCGCTCCAACGACTCCCGTTCCACCGCGTCCTGCGCCACCAACCATTTCCCCGTGTTGCGATACGGGAGCCTCTGCCGTTGCAGCAGGTCGTAGAGCATCTCCTTCCCCTGAATACACAGTCGGGCCTTGAGCGTGTCGCTGCCGTAGTATAGTCCTGCATGGATGACCTAGTCCTTGTTAGCTCCGCGGAATATCACTATCCCCTCAAATTCCCAGCCCAAATCCCCCTTCAATTGTTCCTTCCTTTCAAAGTATACAACGCGCCAGCACGCATAACCAATCTCGAACCGCAAAGAACCCAGATATGAATCAGTGTTTGAGTCTCTCACCTCGGAATTCCGACTACTTGTCTCCGTCCCAGGCGCATCATGCCGTTCCAGCAAGATCGTTGACGTCCCCTCGCGACCGGCTAATTCGCGCGCCACGGCGAGTCCAACTACTCCACCCCCTATGACCTTTCGAAGAAGACATGTATGAGCCTCCCAGTCCACAAAAAAATGGTGTGTTTTGACTTACCGCATGAGTGACGTCGGCTCGGGCAGCGGCCGTACTGGAGAAGCCGCGCCGGCGAACGAGAGGGAGGGGAAGGCTTCTGGGGAGGAACCGGGGAGTGCTTCTCGTGGCCATGGCAGATTGTTAGCAACTGCGCTGGGACGATGAGGAGGCTTTAAAGTCAAAGCATCTGAAGTAAGGATTGGGCAGGATACGAAGGTGACAGTTGGTGCGCCGGGATGACTTGCCCCCTCGGGGTCGGCCCAGGGGTCCGATTTAGGCATCTGGTAACCCACTCGCTGCTGCAGCAGCCCGCCGCGGCGATAAGTAGATAAGGATGTGGCTGGGCTCGGGGATGCTAGACAACACAGGGCGGAAGGAAACAAGAGATCTTGGGGAATTGTGGAAGGTGAAGCTCGGGTTGAATTATGATGCAGCTGCAAGCCATTGAAGAACTAATGCAGACTGCTTTTTCGTCATGACAGTGTAGAAGTGTAAAAACCCTTCTTGGAGTCAGTGACTCCGAAATAGGAAGGTATCTTATTGGCCCGCGGCCTCCCCGGCCTGGCCTCAGGCATGACTAGAACAATTGCAGTGCAACCTGAAATGGTTTTATGGTACGGGAAATAGTAGTAGTGTCTCCTGGAGTCTATGACACGCTCAAGATTATACATATAAGGACCAATCGATGTACACCAGAAAATAAGATAAATGCAACAAAGGATACGATCGGTTTCTGATCAAGACCGCTTCCCCACGTTCTTCAGCATCTCGTCCAAATGCTGGCTGAAGTCAGTAGGAGCTCGGAACTACCTTTGAATGAGATGACATACCTGTTTTTGCTCAACCGCTAATTTACCTTGGGTATCCTATTTCTCGGTCAGCATAGTCACCCCTCGAAGAAATGAAGGTTCCTTACACTAATTATAGCCAGAACAAGCGAGTAATTGTTGTAAAGGAATCTCTCCCGTCTCTTCGCATCACCGCCAATACGGCTGAGCTTCGTCAGAAGGTTGTCAAACTCAGCTGTCAAGCGCTTCAAGCTGTTGGCAACGGGTTCATCATCTCCTGCATCACTGCTGAGAACCAAGATCCCATGCAACAGCTGGCCAAACCGCTGCGTGAGGAAATGAGGCGCCGACGACTTATTCAGATCGTCACCCCCGGCCAGGGACAGGGCGGATACCGCACTACGACCCGTGTTCGCGGCCACTCGTTTCAATGATTCGCACTGGGTGTCCATAATGACCTGGAATCTTGGCCATAACTGCATGTTCACTCCGTTGATATAGGAGTCGGCAACGGGGACCTTGCGACGCTGCAGCTCAAAAGCGGCGTGTTGATTCAATCGAACGCAGATCAAGACCCCTAACGCGTCCGTCGTGTGTTCGATCAGCTGTTTTGTCAGGGCTTGCCCCAGACCAAAGACTGGTTCGAAAATCTCGACCGCCTTGCGCGAAATTTGTTGGAAGGTCAATGTCGAGAACATCTCGGTCATGAACGAGTATTCGGCAGACACATTATCCACAACAGCAAGATTGAAATTGCGGAATGGCACTTCAAGGCCATGGAAGGAGTTGTCTTCCTCTGCTAGATAAGAAGAAATGGCAATCTGAGCACCAGTCCGCAGAATATCTACCCTCCTTCCTAGGGAGAACGGGTCGTGTGCCGCAGACCCTGCGCGACTGCCGGCAACAGCAGAGCCTAGGACTGTCAGTAATGTATCAACATACGATGTCTCGTTCGACTTACCTGTTTTGTGAGCGGACGGGTCTCCTCCCAGAACCTCGTTCCGGTCACTGGGGTAAATCTTGATTGACTCAAGCGCTTGACGATACCGCGTGAAGTGCGACAAATAGTACCATCGCATAGTGTTGATATAAGCTTGCGTGATTTGCCCCGTAAGTGCTGGGTGGGCCCGGGAGATATAGCTGTATAGATCTTTGAATTTCACCAACCGCTGCTGTTGCAGGATCTGAGCATTGATGTTGGGAGACCGTAGCGCTCTAATTTGGGACACCAGATAGTCCCTGATTCTCTCCACTGCCTATGGAAAAGGTCAACCTCAGCGTATAACATGTGCACAAGGGCAATACTGACCTTGTTCTTGATATCAGTGAGAAGCGGCCGCACGTCCTCGACGGATTTTGTGCTGCTCGAGCCCGATACTTTAGCCTCAATGCTTGCCGACCGAGTTTCCATCTCATTGAGCGCCTTGACCCAGTTCTCATCGATCGGTCCCTCTGCAATCAACTTCACTGTTTTGGGAGAGAGACTGATCTCCTCCACAGCAGGCCCAAGGAGCTGTTCAACATTGCGTCGGTTTTCCAGCATTGCAGTTAACTGGACTGAGCGAGTCTGCAGGGTCTCTATCTCTGCCGAAACAGTCCCGAGTTCATTCTGGAAATCGTTCAAATAAGTCTCCATCGAACTCGAGACTTCGTCACAACTGGTAATAGCCGAATGTAGATCCTGAAACTTGTTCTGTTCTCTTTCGAATTGCTGAACGGTCTGGGCACCAACATCAGTGCTGATAATTCGTCTGGGTTCATCCTTCTTGGAGACAAAATCCTCCAGGCTCAGCCCTTGGAAGTCAACGTCCTCCACGAGTTCCGATGGCTTCAAGTCGAAGTCGACATCAGAAGACGAGTCCCGGTAGGCATTCTGCTTCCCAAGAATGCCATTCAGAACACCGAGCGGGTCAGCAACATCGGATGGGCGGAATCTTGCAGCGATTTGTCTCAGCGGCGATCTGTCACCACGTGCGGTTGCGGGAAGGGAGGTGGTCGAATCACTGGGAGTCAGGAGGACGGATAAGGAGGAAGTTTGTCGACTGGACCCAGGACGGTAGTTTTGTATGTTAGGCGATAAGCGGGAGGATGTTCTTCGGGGAGGAAGAGGGGAATTGCTGCGACTGTCAACCTGGGGGCCCGAGGGGGTCGAATGGCCAGCAATGCGGTCTAGCCACATCGTAGAAGGCCGGCACGGAGAAGGGT
The DNA here is from genome assembly GCF_001890905.1 of Aspergillus aculeatus ATCC 16872. Classification (NCBI taxonomy): domain Eukaryota; kingdom Fungi; phylum Ascomycota; class Eurotiomycetes; order Eurotiales; family Aspergillaceae; genus Aspergillus; species Aspergillus aculeatus. The sequence continues at coordinate 541,763 of NW_017962978.1, forward strand.
GCGGATACCGGACAGCTTCCCGGACCTCATTGAGGGAGGGGGGGAGAGGGGGAAGATGGATCAAAGGGAGGAAGGTTCCCCAAGAGGTAGAATTGACTTGACGATGATGTGAGAGAAAACAATGGATGCTAACCAGCACCTGGTGAGAAGGAGAGAAGAGAAACCAATGTCCAAAGTGGTGGGGAGTTGCAAGCACAGCACCACCGGGGAAGTATACGGAGACCAGCACAACTTAGCTTAAGATAAGCCCAGGGCGAGATGCTACGGTGACCCACAGCAACCACGGATGTGGTTTCTCCGACTCTAGCCCCAAAGCAGACTAGCGACCACAAAACCCCGCCACAACAAGTGCCTTTTTTTCGCAGTCCATTTGTCGATTTCTTTTCGCCTGTTCCCCCTCTCTGCCTTCCATCCATTTTTCTCTCCTTCTCCTCCTCACTCCTCAGCGTCCTTTTTCCTTCCACTCTCTCTCTTCAGGTTTTCCTTGCATATACCTTCAAATCCATCACCATGTCTGACGAGGTACGTTATGCCCGCATTACTATGCTCTAATTACCGACACCCAATCCGGCATCTTCCATTACTGCATTACTGCAACTGCTGGGCTTCTGGGCTTCTGGAAGCCTTGCTTGCATCGTGCACCCCTTTCACACCCCCACCTATATGTTCATTTGTTCCTGCAGGCAATGCATGATATCTTCCGTCTCTCGATTATACATGGTCGCCGTCATGTCTATCATTGATCTATCACTGACTGACCGCTGTTCTACAGCACCACGAGACCTTCGAGTCCGCCGATGCCGGCGCCTCGACCACCTACCCCATGCAGTGCTCTGCTCTGCGCAAGAACGGTCACGTTGTCATCAAGGGTCGCCCCTGCAAGATCGTCGACATGTCCACCTCCAAGACTGGCAAGCACGGTCACGCCAAGGTCCACCTTGTCGCCCTTGACATCTTCACCGGCAAGAAGTACGAGGATCTGTCTCCCTCCACCCACAACATGGACGTCCCCAACGTCTACCGCAAGGAATACCAGCTCGTGAGTGATACAACGTGATACGGAACAAGATAGTCACTAACACCTCCACAGCTTGACGTCACTGACGACGGCTTCCTTTCCCTGATGGATGAGGATGGAAGCACCAAGGATGATGTCAAGCTCCCCGATGGTGAGATTGGTGACAAGATCGAGCGCATGTTCAGAGAGGAGGAGAAGGACTGCAGTAAGTGGAAATCCTATTATGTGATCATTATCAACCCCGCATCTAACCATACCCTACAGACGTCACTGTCCTCACCTCCATGGGTGAGCAGTGCTGCATGGATGTCAAGGAGGCTCCCCAGGGCAAATAAACGCCTTAATCGTGTTCACGGATCTTGTGACTGCCCTGTCAGCTTTTCTGTGCTCCAAAATGGCCTTGCTGTCTTCGCCCATGTGTCAGGTCGGATAAGACACATGGTCACGTTACGACATAATCTGCTTCAATATAAACTTGGGTATGTGAGCCAGTGGCGCTAGTCACGCTCACTTGGCAGCATAAATCGTGCTCTGTCAGAGGAACAGCTCTTGAAATCAGCACCGTCACGATAGTTTTACGAATAAAAAACCTATTATTGTTCCAACCAGGATTCGCGCTGTAGTTGTAGCATCCACATGTCTTCGTAATCACGTCCGTAGTCACTTTGGAGTGATTTGTAATCATAATCTTTGGTTTGACCAGGTTTCGGCGAAAGAACATGGCCTTAAATTGCCAATCCTAAAAGACTATAAAGTGTTGTGGATACTGGCTATGTCACGGGTTGATGTACATTGTATGGTTGCGACAGGGGGGAAAATTTTTGATCAGTACGGGAAATTCATCTTACCATTCGACATTGACCCGTCCGTACCCTAGGGACTCAGGTCCTCACTTTTTCATCTCCTCTGCGACCACAAGAATGAAGAGTACTGCCCTGGATGGAGTACATCACACGAGGGGTCTGTGGACAGGAAGGGTGCCGTGAAACGCGGTATTACCTTGACAATGGCCTCTGGTTTTGTAGGCGGGGTCATCAGCAAGAGGTATGAGATGATCATGACTTGCTTTCACAACCCCCCACCTTTAGGCACACTGCTGTTGCCGATCAGACCACCACGCCATCATCCTCTAGAAAACTGACGTTATTATGCCTATAGGGGCGACAAGTGGAAGCGGATGCAGATGATTTTGGTACTCAAGGTCGAACGAGTCGCATAAAGAAAGCGGCGGTCGAAAAGGCCCAAAGGAGTAAGCATTCGCAGACGCCCGCGGCGACGGTGGACCTCAAGTCATGCATCACTAACATCAGGCAGCTTACCGGGGTCGTCAGGCAACTCGTCTGTTTCTGCAAGTCTATCAATTGATTCTCTGGAAACAATCTTACACCTTGGTCCAGAGCCGCGGCTTTCCGCCAGAGTTTGAGGTACGCCTGCAGTGCACGCTTTACCTTTCCCAATCCGGAAATACCCGTGTTCACCGTCTGTATGCGACTAACCGGGTCAACACATAGAATGTGATTCGAGACCTTTGGGCGCTCCATCTGGATACCTTCGCGGACCAGATCAACGAACTGTCAGAGCTGGATGATGAACCGCGATTCTTCAGCTCCCAGCCTGCTTCCAGCTTTGATGAACCTCCAGAGGCGAAGCTCGGTACCACGCAGACGAAATGGCCTCGACTTATTGATAGTGTGGCCCTGTGCTATATTGCCGCGCTGCTAATGAGGCTTCCTGTGAGCATTGAGGATTTTCATGGGTATTTCCACCCTGACGGCTCGTTTCGTTATCGTTCATACACTGACCTGAGCTCGATATAGGATGGCCATACGGGGAGAGATGCCCTTTATCAGAATCATCAAAGATATTCCCCGCGAGATGCGCGATAGACTCCCTCCGCAATTTATCGCCATTCTTGAAACTACGGTAAGTCCTGGCTGTCATCACGAACGGAGTGTTGTTTATGTCCTGACCGTGAGGTAGAAATTGATTCAGGCCGAGCATCTTCATGGAGCCGTGGCAGATCTCCTTTCGTACTATCACCATCGCTTCGACATGCAATTTCCGCCTTTGAACTGGCCCTTCTTGCTGCATAGATACATTAAAAGGCTTGCGCTGCCGAGTGAGTGGGACCTTGCTAGCATGTCACATTGCATCCTAACCGTGTGTCTAGTCGACATCTATCCCGCCGTCAAAAGGCTACAACACCTGCTGGGTTTCTCTTTCGCATACCCCACGGGTACAAATGGCAGAAGAAGACCACTTCAATTGCCGGAAGTACAAGTGGTTGTCCTGATTGTCATTTGTACCAAGCTTCTATTCCCTTTCGACGACTACAACAGATACCCTCTTTCTTCGAAAGAACCTTCTGTTCAGGTCATCGACTGGATGCTTTGGGCACAGAACCAACGGATTTTTGACCGTGAAAGGACCTCTGGCGGTAGGCTGGGCAAGGGGAATGAGATCTCAGTGACCGAAAAAGACATATTGAGCATGACCCCGTCCCAGATGGATGAGTATATGGATTGGTACGAGAGCTCCTGGCTCGACCACAGCAAAGGTAACACAATCCTTAAACTGCTTTACTTTAGGGCGTCTAGACTGACTTTGACCTAGCACAAAATCCCTTGGCCAGCTTCTTCCCAGTCAGTGTCAATGCAAGTGAGAGTCAGACGGCCAAGGCTTCCGTAGAGGGGAATGATGCGGAGGCTCTGCTTTCGATGCTGCGAACATCTACGAGTCAGCTGAAAACTACCAAGGTCATCACCGGGGAGAGTATAGATACGCCCCGACCAGGCTCCGCCTACGCTCGCTACCGAACGGAGGCTGATCTTCCTGATACGGCAAGGCCTTTCTTCGAGACTACTGCCAAAGTAGCTGGAATCTCGCTCTCCACTCTTGTCAGGGCGGTGTCGCAGGCGGAACATAAGATAACCAGATGGCTGGAAGAGCACCGACGGGTCGAAGCGATCAAGGATACATTGGACACGGACTGCTCCAGAGAGACTAGCGAAATGGATGATCAGAATGTCTGAGACTGGAGACTGAGAATGATGAGATGTACATCTACAAGTGAGAATGCAGCTGCGTGGACTGTGCTTCTTTGGTGGGGATGAATACAGAATGCAGTGTGAAAGCCTCGGCCTGTCCATGTAGTTCCCAGAGAGCCAAGGCTCATATCAATGGAAAGACTACGGTCTCAATCACAAGGTCAAAAGAATTGAGGAGTAGTGGGCATGATGGCTGCAGTATTGAGGAATATCGACCAACCAGGATGCAATGTTTTAAACTGCATACCCGCAACTTTGATAAAATGAAAGCAACTACGCGTGTGCCAAATAAAGAAACCAAAGAGCTCCCTTCGATGATGTATGCATGATGGATCCGTACCGTATGGTATGGACGGACTATGGACTATGGAGACATGCGGAGGGGCGCCCCGAGCGGAACGGACTGCCCTAAACCCTGATCACGTGCGGAGCCCGTCCACCTCTTGCTAAGCGAGAAATGGTGAAATTGACATCGCCTCTTCCGACCGACCCCATTCAGCGAGATCGTCAGCCAGCAACAACGAAAACCGCAGCCAGTACGTATAGCACTATCATGATGAAGAGGGATATATTCAAGTCTGGAAATCGCAAAACTAACATGCTGTTTTTTCCGCGCTCGTACAGTGCAGATGTAGGTCTTCCCCAAAGCAAAAGTCTTGAACCCGTTCCGAATACTTCCCAATGCCATACAACGCCATCCAATCTCGAAGAAAAAAAGAAGACACCGGAAACACTTTCAGAAGATGATATGATGGAGGAAATACCAGAAGGGGAAGATATCAAGTCGCTGACCAGTGGTTCTTCTTCGAATCTTATAGTTTCGTCAAGACCCTCACGGGTAAGACCATTACCCTCGACGTCGAGTCGAGCGACACCATCGACAACGTCAAGACCAAGATCCAGGATAAGGAGGGCATCCCCCCGGATCAGCAGCGTCTCATCTTCGCTGGTAAGCAGCTCGAGGATGGCCGCACCCTGAGCGACTACAACATCCAGAAGGTATGAGCGACTCTTCCTCCGAAATATGATTCTTTTTCGCACATCGGTTCGGACGTTCAATGTTCGCTGCGCTTGGGTCTTGGGTTTGTCTTCGGAATGGAAAGTTGTTCTGGGTTATTTGGTATGGAAAGCTACGGTCGCCTTTCGTCAATTCTTGGTTACGAAAATCCTGGCTGGTTGATGATGGTGCGACTGCTTGTGTCGGATCCTTGATAGCCGCGTGCGCCTTGACAAACCATCATCTTTGAAGGATTATCACTTTCGGAAACCATACCCAGCGCTGCGAACTACGAATGGTCCCGATCAACATGTGCAATCAAGAAGAAGGAAGTCCCGCAAGCTAACGCAATTTTCGTCGAATAGGAGTCCACCCTCCACCTCGTCCTCCGTCTCCGTGGTGGTATCATCGAGCCCTCCCTCAAGGCCCTCGCCTCCAAGTACAACTGCGAGAAGTCCATCTGCCGCAAGTGCTACGTACGTTCCCACCCATTCCCTTCAGGATCAACCTCCCAGCGCCTACCTCTACCTTGTCCACGCAACCGACCAATCTTGTCTGACATCTCCCAACTAGGCTCGTCTCCCTCCCCGTGCCACCAACTGCCGCAAGAAGAAGTGCGGTCACACCAACCAGCTCCGCCCCAAGAAGAAGCTCAAGTAAACGATTCTCCTGTTACGGTTTTTCTGCGTTGCTGGAGGGAGGAAAGCGCTGCTGGGGTTGTTACGACCGGATTGCAACGTAGGGTATTACACGGCGTTGGAATGATAAAACATTATGGCCGAAGTCAAATGTCCATAGTTGGCTGCTCGGAAGAAGTTGCAATCGAAATACAATTGTAAAATTCAAATTCCCTTTGGTCCATTTTGATTCATTGTGGAGGGACAAGTAGGAAAGATACACAGCATACACGCAGTGCGGTCGCGTCGCCTTGGGAAAATTGCAACAGAACAAAAGAGGGAAACACATCTAACATTTGTCACGGGCAGCAAGGGATTTGAAACTGTGTTTTTCAGAAAAGGAAAAAGTCATGGACCCGTGACATGGGTGCTACCTGAGCACAAGTGTCTGAACTGGGGTCTAGATGCGGGCCCTTTTCCTGCCTTCTCGATAAGATGTGACTTCCTGGGTCACTAATGACGCCCGTGTTTTCTTTTTCCGTCTTTGCTTCGCAGCCCTTCCCCAAGCCTAGAACATGAGCATTTGCGCCTTGCCATCATTGTTATCATCGCCGTCGCTCTTGTTCTTCTTCGAGACCGGGCTTCCGTGACTGTACATGCATTTTCATGTATTAGCAAGACGTTCCAATTGTATCATGGAGGACCCAAGGATTCGTAGAGAAAGAGACCTGGAAAAGGAGGGAACTCACGCAAAAAACAAGATCTTGATCGCCAAGGCAAAGCCGGCATGCAGCAGGACGACCAAGATCAGCAGGATCCTGCTGGCCTTGGCGTCGGTGGCGCTGAGCACGGGGTAAAGGTTGCGCAGGAGGAAGAAGACGGACCAGCCAAAGCCGACGCCGACGAGGGCCCAGTTCAGGGCGGTGAGGGGGCTCCAGCTGACGAGGGCGACGGCGATCCAGACGAGGTTGGAGTAGCCGTAGAGCGCCCACGACTCGACCAGGTCGGCGCTGGAGCTGCCGAACCAGCGGAGCGCGCCCCAGAGCGCGACGGGGAGGACGCCCGTGTACCCGTACACCAGGCCCGCGGCGCCGGACAGCAGCGTGAAGTCGTAGGCGAAGTGCGCGTCGTCGTTGTTGCTCAGCCATTGCGAGATCGTGCCCGTCAGGAACAAGATCACCACCACCGTCGTCGCGATCCAGAACGGCCCGTACAGGTCCGGGTTCCCCTCCAGCACGTCCAGGAAGTTGTTACGCGGGTACAACGTCGCCACGCACCGCCGCAGCACCTCGTTCGTGTCCACGTCGAAGAACTGCGCGTAGTAGTGGATCGTCCACCACGTGTGCTTCGTCGGCGTGCCCCCCGGTGACCGGTCCCGCCGGCCGCCGCTGCGCGAGGTGCTATGGTCGCCTCCGCTGCCGCCTAGGAATGGGGTCGAGTCTTGTTGGATTTTGGCGGTGCGCGGGTCGTTCTCGAAGTCTGGATCAAGGGTAAGTGGTGAGTAGAGGGTTTGGAGGTTGTAAAGATCTGCTATGAAGTTTGGCTTACTCGAACGGTGGAATTCAAGGTCCTCCTGAAGGTCGGTGTGGCCGAGGTCGCCCTGTTCATTTGGTTAGAATGACATTAGCTGGGATTCCCTGGGATGATTGGCAATGTTCCCTCAGTGATGCAGTGGTGCATTGCTTACCTCGGCGTCCACGTCGACTACCACATCGTAGCCCTGGTTTGCCATCTTGAAGGGGGGGCTAGTTTATTTGGAATTGTCAATGGAAAGGTGGTTTCGTTGTGGTGGTGCAGGTTGCGGGAGTTTGTTGCAACTGAAGAGTACACATCAGCGAACGAGCGGCTCGGGCAAGCCACGCACCAGCCACCATATATGTGGAGCTTGGCTCTCCATGCCGCCCGCTGCTGAAACCACTCAGCTACGTACTCGTATCAACGTCCGCATGGACAAGATGGCGAAATGTACTTTGCAATCATGCTTGATCTTGTGCTTTGGGGGATGTCGGGCCATATAATCACTTTTATTATTTATACACTCATGTCCAAAAGTTCTATGCCAAGGGGGCAATCAGTACTGTATAGTATACAGCTCTAGATACAACCATCATAGACATTCCATCCTCCTCTAGAGATATTCGGATGAGAAGAGACGACACTATTGAGCTAGTCACAAGAAGCCGCGGTGCTGCAATGTCGATTTGAGTCGACCCAGATAGGACCAGATGGTAGTGTCGAGTCCCTTGCGTCTTATATAGATCGACATCGCCCCAATCAAGACGGTGACGGCCACCGAACCGATTGTTCTCCTGTGGTTCCACAAGAACGCAACTGCCTTTTCTCTGCCCTCCTCGTAGCGTAGCTGCCGTGTTTGCTGTCTGAAGTATTTAAGAGCTTCATCTTTGCTATGAGTAGGCACGAGTCCCCGGGATGTCTTGAGGGCGCTGCATGATGGGACCTGCTTCCAAGCCCCGAATGGCAACGATTCCGGCGGATAGTCTTTGAAAAGCCGGACGGCAGATAGGATCAACCCGTCAAGGTCTAAAGGATTGGGTAATTTTGATAGAGTGAAGTGGAGCATCTCTGGCTCTTCTTCAGGAATTTCGAGCAGTTCTTGCTTGCGAGAGAGAATGATCGCTGCGAAGAGGTATACCGACACCACAGGTTCCTCAGCTAGCAGGAAATCGAACAGGCGAGCAATGTCGCTATACTCCTGGATATCATGAGCATACAAGGTCAAAGTCGCCGCGAGGGCAAAGAAGGGTTGAATCTCGGCAAGGTGATGGCGTAATGACGAGTCGGCCAGCTCAATAATCGCCGGCAGTAGTTGTAAGTGTTTCAAGGCAGGAGAAAGTGTCGGGAGCATGTAGTCTCGAATCCGCAGGAGCGAGATCTGCGCAACAGCAGGAGCGGCCCCATGGCCGCCAAGCACAAGGTAGAGCACTTGCACGATATCATGGTACCCTTGGAAGTAGCACAGCATTGGATATTTCCGCAGAACTTGCTTAATGAGTTGAGAAAGCTCATCTTTCTTCGTCGAGATCTCCTCTTCAGAACCTATTCCAGTGATTAGTTGGCGAGGTGCTTAGTTGGTTGAGGTAAAGCATACCATCAGGGTAGTAGACGAAAGACCGATTTACATCTAGCTGGATCTGCTCCTCGTCCACATGCGGGGGCAGGTCTTCCCACCCCGTGAAGTCGTGAACAGACTCTCTTCGATCGCACTGAAGGAGAATGGGCCCTGAAAAGGTCGGATGTCAGTCACGTAAGGCAGAGTTTCGAGGTTACAGGGACTTACAAGCCACTCGTCTAATATCGTCATTTAAGAAGCCACCCTCAGAAGTTGCATAGGAAACCAGTGCGTCGAAGTCACGCAGGTCGCATGCTTGGCGGATGGCGTTCGCCTTTTCAGTTGTACGGCCCTCACTTGCCACCTCAACCGACGAGTCGGTCGTATGCAGAGATTCCTCAGTTGCTATGCTGTTCCGCTCCTTCTCGTCGACCGTGTCCGGGTCGCCCGCCAACTCGCTGATCTGGGGCTGGTGATGATCCATTATTGCCGGGGCAGGCAATGGGATGTTGTGGCCAGCCTCGTCCAGTAACTCACCGTGCCGTGCGAGGCTAAAGGTGGACAGTGATACTGTATGGAGACGAGCTCAGGAAGGAGAGACGGGGTCCGTCCGATAATGTGCTAAGGCGATTATCTATAAATCCACCTTAATGCGCACTAGGCAAGATCGGCAAATGGAGATACTTTGTATGCAGATGACGATCGAACCTCAAGTTATATCGATGAGTCGGCTTATTGTCAGTCTATGTTTGGGCAAGAAGAACCCTACAGTGCCAGCCTGATGCCATCGGGTACTGATTAAAGAAGATAGTCGGAAGAAATGTCCCAAGGAAAAAGAGACGAGTTGGTCTTGACATCCGCGGAAGTGGCTGCAAATCGAATCCCAAAGGAGATGTTTTGAAGCCTTGCAGCCTTAGGCCAAAAGGCTGCACCCGCCGACCGCCCAAAGAGGAAGTAAGGGAAGCCGCAGGCATCGAACAACTACGGAGTACCCAGTAATGATCCGCGTCAACCGTCAACCCCTCCGGCAAGTTGTGCACATCACGTCACTATCTTCGCCCTCGTCATTGATAAGGCTGGACAATAAATAGAGCCTACCATCAATCGATTGAATCAATTTGTCCTGTGTCTGTCAGTTATAGCCTTGACCTGGCCAGGAGACTGAGCGCACTCCTTCACCATGCGTGCCTGAAAGCACAGCTGCAAGTTTGGAGGTAGCGAGCGGCCTATGGCATCATACCTACCAGAACTAAACATACTTACCCGCTAGTCGATTCTCCCACAATCTGCCCGCGCTGGGATTTCGCGGTTAGCAACTGCAGCCAAAACCGCAAGGCTGACGCCCAATTCCTTAATTCTCAGACACATTGAGATTGACCGGATCACGGGATCACGGCTTGGGCGACACTCAACAATATTAGGAGACACTGATATCGTTCCTGTTATCAGCGCGCAGCAAGTGGTGTCTGCAGACCCTTGCATTGTAGGTTTTCTTTCCCCCCACAAAGAACATGTGTTGATCTGTTTCAGAATTAGCTCACGGATCAGTTAGAACATATTATTCCTCCTTTGCATGACGGCTATTCATGTTTCTGCAGATCGTTTCTTCCAGCTACATTTGCGGAGAGACCTCGCGCTCGCTGTCCACTCAGTCTTCGGCTTTTGCTCTACTCGTTTTCGGAGTGGCATGTGGTTCCTGAACTGTCTTGAGCATGGTTAAGGCAGGACCGCACGAGCCGTAGTGTCATCAATCCTGGGATCTCTCAAAGTCTCCTTCATCTTTGTAAAAGAGGAATTCGAACCCGACAGGTTCTTGAGGTTATTCGCAAAGCTTGCTCAATTCACGCCACGCTACGACATCTCTAACCGCCTAGCTAGTCTTGCCAGACAGTACTTTTGCGGCGCTTGTTATCTTATCGTCCGTCGCTGCGGGCCTTTTCTACAGACTCCATGGCCCAATCGAGGATAGATCCAGGTCTAGCTCGAATAACATTTGAAAATGTCCAAGGTGGAGAACCAATGGATATCGAAGCAGATGACATCTATGCAAAACCCCAAGCTAGAGTGGGACTACTCTCGCACACTCTAGTACCAAGCCCGATTATACAGTGGATTCTACCTGCGCGTCTAAGAGGGAAGCATCAAAACGATGTCGTGTTCGTCGGTGAGAGATGCCTTCAGATCAAGGAGGCAGTGTCCGGCGTACATCTTGAGGAAGTCACAAACAAGAATGACTTTGACTCATACATCATGGCAGCCAAGGTCATCAATGTGAGCACAGAATTACCCTGGGAAGCACAGATGAAGTTGAGCGATAGTAGATCCACCATGTCAGCAGATGCAGCCATGCATAAGGACTTGCCGCCTCAAATTTTGGTACTTAGTCTCGCATCGAGAGAGCTCACGTTCCTGTACTACTGGAATGCTGGCGAACAGTTCATATACCACCATCGTCCATTGCCAAATGATGTCAGTGCCTTTGAGAGGTTCGGTCGAAACATCGCTGTAGAGCCGAGGTGAGTGTTCCCGGTCAGAAAATTGGTCATTAGACTGAGACTTTTGGCAGATCTCGAGTTGTTGCAGTCAGTGCTTCTTCGGACTATTTTGGAGTCTTCGTACTCAAGGAGCCTGCTGTCCTTCAATCACAGATGGCGCAAAACAAACTGGACCCGATAGCAGAGGTATGTGCATGACGTTTATCGGAAAAAATCTGTGGCCACTGACCCCCTCGGCTATGAATCTAGGAACGCTTCTTTCGTGTCGACGGCGATATCATCTCTATGGAGTTCTTATATCCTACCAATGAGGATGGAGATAAAATCATTTTACTTCTACTCATCGCCCAGGATCAGGTCACGTATGCTGTCTGTTATGAATGGAACGCCTATGAGTCGCTACGACAAGCAGCCCCAAAAGTGACCAGAAAAGTGCTGCCGCTTGAGGACAGGCTACCTACCATGCTCATCCCCTTGACCAAGACGTCATCATTCATTCTCGTTACTACAACCTCGATGGCTGTATACCAGAATAAACTCGATCCCCAGAGGCAACCAACTAGATACCCGCTTCCAGTTCCTGATCGTGAATCTCAGCGACAACCACTTTGGACTAGATGGGCGAGGCCTTTACGCAATTGGTTATACAACCAAAAGCACGACGACATTTATTTATGCCGGGAGGACGGCAGGGTCTTTTACTTGAGTGTCGGCAATGAGGGCGAAGTGGAGAACCAAACTCACCTAGGACAGCTTTGCTGCGATGTTGACGCTGCGTTTGATATCTTGGATATCGGATACGAGGGCGGTGATCTACTTCTTGCTGCCGGCACGACAGGAGATGGTGGGCTTTTTGTTCAGAAGGCCAGGGATCATCCAAGGTGTGTTCAACGTTTCATGAACTGGACACCAGTCACGGACTCTGCCATTGTCAAGGATGACATCGCCTCAAATTCGGGGGCTGCCAGTGATCGCTTCTTTGTTTGCTCAGCTTCTTCCTACGCGCGCGGGGCTGTGGTCGAGCTCCGTCATGGCATTGAGGCACAGAGTGGCCTAGTTGTTTCTCTAGAAGAACTCTTGAGCACGACGGACATCTGGATCATGTCAGACGGTATGAATGGAGCCATCTTCATATTGACATCCGATCCAGTTTCTTCGATGCTTTTATATTTGGCAGCTGATTTTGTGGAGGAGATATCTGCTATTGATGAAAAAGACTCAGGCCTCGACTATGGCACGCAGACTCTTGCCGCCGGATGCACTGACACAGGAGCCATCATTCAAGTGACGAATAAGGCTATTCATATTGGCGCAACCTCCGAGTTATGGTCCAGTTATCGCCACGAATATGGTCCTGAGCATCATATTGCAGTGGCTGCTGTCAATGGATCCTCGTTGCTTGTTGCTGCTGCAGTCCGAACTTCACATGATGTGCACCTTCACCTCAAAAGACTCGATTCAGGCGGCGGCCAAGCCCAACTACAGGATATTGGCCCTGCTTTGCCTATCCGCTATGACCCTGTATGTATGTCGATCGAGACACTGGGCTTCTGCACATATGTTTTCATAGGCACGGGCAATGGAAAGGTTCTGGTATACCGCGTAACAGACACTGTTTCTTTCGTGTCGGAAACAACCATTGCGGTCGGGAGCTCGGATGATATCTCGAAAGCCATCGACAGCCTTGCACTTATCAAGCCGATGAACGACACTTCATCCGATAAGTACACCATGTTGTGCGGTCTCCGAAGCGGAATTCTGGCCCCGTTCGAACTGATAATAGACAGCGAGATTGGACTGTCTCATGATGGTACGCACTCACACGTGTCATATTTAACATTCCATACTGATTTCTCATTATGGCAGCGTTCAAGCAACTGGAACCACAGCGACTAGGACACACCTCGGTGAAGGTGCAAAGCAGGGGCGACATTGCCCTACTAACTTGTGGGCACGGATTCTGGCAAATGTCATGCAGTCAAGATTCTGTGACAACTAACTATACGACCCAAAGAGTTTGGGTCACTGACCAGAACAATGTGAGTTCTTACTACTCCTGAGAGATATGAAGTACTAACCAAGATGCTAGCCTGCCTATCATCCGAACACAGTCAACAGTTTTTGTATATCTGCTGTGGGGGGTCCAGGCGCAGAGAGTCTTTTCGACACGCTCTTCTGTGTCGCTGAGGGACAGCTAATGATTTGTACTCTCGACCAGAAAGTGAAAGCTGTTCCAAGAAGGATCGACCTACCAGGAAGTGCTAGCAAACTCACATATTCGCGGCATCTGAGGAGTCTGGTGGTCGCATATAACCAGACCGAATATGATACGGATACAGATCCCATCCGACGCTACACTCGGCCATACATCGAGTTTGTGGACCCAGATTCGCAGCAATCCATGGCCAACACTTTGGAATCTCCCATTGACGAGAGCAGCCGTCCTTGGAGACCACAAGGAGTAGCGGGCGAGAAAATCAGCTGCATCCTAGAGTGGACGCCCAGGAAAGGTGATGAAGAATACCATTTCATCGTCATTGGTACTTCACGCAAGAACCAGCAGGACCGTGGCAGGGTCATTTTTCTCCAAGCATACCGTGAACCAACTAATCCGTCACGGATCGAATGCAATGTGAAGCATATCCATAAGTTTGAAGGCCCGGTTTTCTCCATCGTTCCCTACGGTGATTTCACCTTGATGGTTTCGACAGGCCATATGATAGTACCGCTAGAACCCAAGCTTTCTCAAAGCCAGGGTGTTCGAACAGCAAGATACAAAGTCCACTCGCCTGCGGTTCTCATGACGGCGCGTGAACCACATCTGTACCTAACAACATCCAGAGAATCACTCATGGTCCTCAAGGCTGGCGAGGATAAGTTGACTCTTCGTGCGCAAGACCGCCAGAAGCACGATGGCCTCTCCCACATCCATCTAGATGGAAATTCAAATCTCATCTTGACGTCCAGCAGAGGCGGTCGGGTCAGTCTTCTGACCGAGGACGGGGTTAATGAGCGCGATACCATGATGCCTGCAGCCTTGTGTGAGGCGCACCTTCCCTCGTCTGTCATAAGGCTCGGCGCAGGGGCTAGACAGTCCCCATTATCGTCTCAGTCTCCAGTGATCTATGGTACTGCTATGAATGGTACTGTCTATCGGCTCTTGCCGATCAATGAAAAAGAATGGCGTCTCCTTCGCCTGCTACAAAATCTATGTATTAGAGATCCCATCTTGTGTCCCTTTACGCCCAGAAGACAAAGACAACGCAATCCAACCAATCTGGCCGGCAACCATCCGTCTCAAATGCACATCGACGGTGATTGTTTAAGTCGCCTCTTGACGCGGGGTACTCAGGACCTCTTTCGCATGTTGCATTCCGACGATCCTTCTTCTGGGCAAACCCACAATTCAGCGGACATGATCTTCGAGCGATTCTCGGAGCTCACGCGAGATGTTCTTGGAGAGACTAGTTCTCCGGTCGAATCGGCGATAGGGTGGTTACGACGGATCCTTCAGGTCGAGTTTTAGAGAGGGGCTATTTGATCTTGTTAGATAGAGCAATATGAATATCCGATTTTATTCTTATTCTACTGTTCTTCATTGTTTGATTATTGCAGCTTGTAGTGGTTGTGTGTTAGTAGTGAACCTTGCAGAAACGGGACCAACTGGCGGGACGCCACCCGCAACAAAGGACGGGCTCGCATATCGCATAAGCCGATCCCCACCACCGCCGGGCCCAAAATTCTTAATTACCCCAAAAGGCACTTGCCTGTCCTTCCCGCTCCATCGTGTCTCCAGCCTTGGACCGACCTTATCACAATCCACTTGAGAGGTGGGAAAAGGTACGTCTTCTTCCATTCCTTTCCTTTTCTTCTGTATTCCCCTGCTCGTGTCTCTGGATTTCCCGAGATCGTACTCGCCACCCGTCATTTGCTTTTTCAGTTTTGCCATCCCGACTGCCGCAGGTTGCGGGCCGGACAGAAAGTAGCTGGCTGGCTGGATTGCTCGTGCGCGCACACCTCCGTCAGACTCTTTCGGGCAAGCAAACTGGTCGGATTTGACCTCTTGCCTCTCCCTACTAACGTGCGGTCTACATTTCAGGTTCATTTTCAACGCAACCCTCCCTATATAACCTTTCAACATGGCACCCAAGAAGAAGGGAAACAAGAGACAGGAAGAGGACTGGGAGGCCGATTTGGGCGAGTCGGCTCCCACCACCGCCTCTCCTCCTGCTGAGGATGCCGCCGCCGCTCCCGCCGAGGAGGACAGTGGCATGGGCGGTGGTCTGCTCGCCGCCCTCCGGAAGAACAAGGCCAAGAAGGGCAAGAAGGGCAAGCCCGTCAACGATTTTGTCGAGGGCGAGGATGCCGCTCAGGATACCATCGACGCGGCCAACGACTTCGCCAGCAAGCAGCCGGAGGAGGGTGGCTTCGATGATGAGGATGACGTCTTCTCCGGAAAGGCCAAGCCCAACAAGAAGGCTGCCGCTGCCGCCGCCGCCGCCGCTCCGGCGCCCAAGGATGCTGGCGATGATGGTGAGATCCGTGTGAAGTCTAAGAAGGAGAAGGAGAGGGAGAAGAAGGAGAGAGAGAAGCAGCGTAAGAAGGAACAGGTATGTCTATTCGGTTTGCTGTTGCGCAGGCGCGAGATGTGCTCTTGAGCTTCTTATGCACATGAGACTAACAGTTTCTGATTCTTTCTATTCATAGGCTGCTAAGAAGAAGACCACTACCCCCGCCGAGACCAAGGCTCAACCCACCAAGGCTGAGCCTGCGAAGGAGAAGGAGGCCGCTGCCCCTGAGCCTGCCCCTGAGCCTGCTACTGGCGGTAAGAAGAAGAAGATCCCCGCACACTTGCTTGCCATTCAGAAGCAGCAGGAGGCTCTGCGGAAACAACAGGAGGAGGAGGAGCGTTTGGCGGCTGAAGAGGCCGCTGCTGAGGAGGAGAAGCGTCGCCTCGAGGAGGAGGAAGAAAAGAAGAAGGAAGAGGCTCGTCAACGCAAGAAGGAGAAGGAAAGGGAGAAGAAGGAGCAGCTTCGCAAAGAAGGAAAGCTTCTCACCAAGGCTCAGAAGGAAGCCAAGGAGCGTAACGAGCGCCGTATGCAGCAGATGCTTGCGGCCGGTGTCGGCAAGGTTGCCGGTCTTGAGGAAGGCGGTGCTGAGAAGAAGAAGCCCGTCTACGATAACCGCAAGAAGCGCGGCCCCAAGAAGCAGGAGGATGATCTGGAAGCTGCTGCTGCGCGCGCCAAGGCTCAGCGTGAAGCCGAGGAGGAGCGCCGCAGAAAGGAAGAGGAGGAGAAGGCTAAGGCTGAAGCTAAGGCCGCCGCTGCCGCCAAGGGTGGCGATGACGAGAGTGAGGTCGAGGACTGGGAGAAGGCCGCCGAAGAGGACGATGTGAAGGACAGCTGGGACGCGCCTTCCGATGAGGAAGAAGAGAAGCCTGCCACGAACGGTGCTGAGAAGGCTGCTCCTGCCCCTGCTCAGAAGGACGAGGAGGACAGCGACGATTCCGATGAGTCCTCCGACGAGGATGATTCGGAGGATGAGCAGTCTGCGGCCCAGAAGGCAATTGCTCAGCGCAAAGCAGAGGCTGCCGAGCGCCGGAAGAAGCAGCACGAGGAAGCTTTGGCCGCTCGTTCCAAGGACAACCTTCGTTCCCCCATTTGCTGTATTCTCGGACACGTCGATACCGGTAAGACCAAGTTGCTGGATAAGATTCGTCAAACGAACGTTCAGGAGGGTGAAGCTGGTGGTATTACCCAGCAGATTGGTGCCACCTACTTCCCCGTCGATGCCCTGCGCCAGAAGACTCAGGTCGTCAACCAGGACGGCAAGTTCGAGTTCAAGATTCCCGGTCTGTTGGTCATCGATACCCCCGGTCACGAGTCTTTCTCCAACTTGCGTTCCCGTGGTTCTTCGCTCTGTAACATTGCCATTCTGGTCGTTGATATCATGCACGGTCTCGAGCCTCAGACTCTCGAGTCCATGAGATTGCTCCGTGACCGTCGCACTCCTTTCATCGTCGCTCTGAACAAGATCGATCGTCTTTACGGCTGGAAGAAGATTGACAACAATGGTTTCCAGGAGAGTTTGGCTATGCAGAGCAAGGGTGTCCAGAACGAGTTCCGTTCTCGTCTCGAGCGCACCAAGCTGCTCTTCGCTGAGCAGGGTTTCAACGCCGAGTTGTTCAGCGAGAACAAGTCGATGGCTCGCAACGTCTCTCTGGTCCCTACCTCCGCTCACACCGGTGAAGGTATTCCCGACATGCTGAAGCTGTTGACCACCTTGACCCAGGAGCGTATGACCAACTCCCTTATGTACCTGTCCGAGGTCGAGTGTACCGTTCTCGAAGTCAAGGTCATTGAGGGTCTTGGCACTACTATCGACGTTGTTCTGTCTAACGGTATTCTTCGCGAGGGTGATCGGATTGTGCTGTGCGGTCTCAATGGTCCTATATCAACGAATATTCGAGCATTGTTGACGCCTGCGCCGCTCAAGGAATTGCGTCTCAAGTCGCAGTATGTTCACAACAAGGAGGTCAAGGCTGCTCTGGGTGTCAAGATTGCTGCCAACGATCTTGAGCATGCCATTGCTGGTTCTCGTCTGATGGTCGTCGGACCCGATGACGACGAGGAAGACATCGAAGACGAGGTTATGTCTGATCTTGAGAACCTGCTCAGCAAGGTTTCCAGAGATCAGCGTGGTGTCAGCGTTCAGGCCTCCACCCTTGGTTCCCTGGAGGCCCTGCTTGAGTTCCTGCGTGTCTCCAAGATTCCGGTTGCCAACATTTCCATTGGTCCTGTCTACAAACGTGATGTCATGATGGCCGGAACGATGTTGGAGAAGGCCCGGGAGTATGCCGTCATGCTGTGCTTCGACGTCAAGGTGGACAAGGACGCGGCTGCGTACGCTGATGAAGTTGGAGTCAAGATTTTCACGGCCGATATTATCTACCATCTGTTCGATGACTTCACCAAGCACATGGCTGAGCTGCAGGAGAAGAGAAAGGAAGAGAGCAAGATGCTTGCTGTCTTCCCCTGCGTGCTCAAGACCGTGGCCGTGTTCAACAAGAAGGATCCTATCGTCATTGGTGTCGATGTGGTTGAGGGCAGTCTGCGTCTGCACACCCCTATCGCTGCGGTGAAGACCAACGCTGAGACCGGCGCGAAGGAGATTGTTAACCTTGGCAGAGTGTAAGTTTTTATGTTCTTTTGTGAATTCTGTGTTCTCGGTGACTAATATTTGCATAGTTCCTCTATTGAGCGTGACCACAAGGCCATCCCCGTTTGCAAGAAGGGTCAACCTTCCGTTGCAGTCAAGATCGAGGGTGCCAACCAGCCCATGTACGGTCGTCAGCTGGAAGAAACGGATACTTTGTACTCCCAGATTTCTCGTGTCAGTATCGACACTTTGAAGGAGTTCTACCGTTCGGACGTGACGATGGAAGAGTGGGGTCTTGTCAAGAAGCTCAAGCCTGTCTTTGACATTCCATGAGCGCCTCCACAGCTTCTCTAGTCAACCCTGGGGCTTCTCAGAGCCTAGTCAGTTACGGGTCTAGATTCGACGAGCCATAGCCACTGGTGATGGCTGTGGCTTGGGAGGCTCTCAGCCTTTACGTGCTGTGGCTCATCATATTGTGTTTTTCCTTGTTGTTTCTACTGTTGCTTAGCTTACACTCTCTTTGAGGGATATTCAACGCACGGTAGATGGTCACCTACCCAGGGATGAGTGAAGGATGGACGTTGGATTTGGGGGGGTGAAAAGAAAAGGCAGAAGGCCTTGAACGAGGAATGACTACGACTTTTTTCTTATCACCAATACAAAAGCAAGAAGATGCCTGTACATGAGACCTTTGATGTTGGAAAAAAGCTAGCCGTGGTCGATTGCTTTATCTCCTTGTTAATGAATAGCTATGGATCTAGTTCGAATTGAGTTTTTCTATCACAAGGCTTGAGGTACTGTAAAACATTTTAGTGATACGGTTTTCGCCGTATGGTCTACATTAAAAAAGAATGCTCATCCGAAATATGTTTCGTAGGTAGGAAATAGAGGGTACATAATATCCACACCATCCATCCCTAAGAACCTAATTATATATACAACAATCACCCAAACATCTCGCAATGCTCATTCTTTTCGGAATCACCTACTCCCCCCCCCCCACCGGCGCATCCCCCATTTTCTTTTCCAGAAAGAAACAAAAGAAACTAATCATCCGCCTCCCACCTCTCCACCTTTCCCCCCCGATCCGCCCAATCCAACCAACTCCCCTCATACACCCCGATCCGCGCCGCATCGTACCCGGCCTGCACCGCCAACTGCGCCGCCGCCCGCGCGCGCACCCCGGCCTTACAGTAGAACACGATCTCCGGCGCCGCCGCTCCGGCAGTGTCCGTCACGGCCAAGGACCCCTCCTCGACCCCGGGCTTGGGGAACCCGAACCGCGTCTCGAACTCGTCGGGCGTCAGGAAGAGGGCGTCCGGCTGGGAGGCGAGCGGGACGTTGACGGCCGTCGGGATGATGCCGGTCGCGTTGAGTTCGGCGGGTTCGCGGACGTCGATTAGGATGAGGGGCTTTTGCGGAGAAGATGGGTCTGTGGAGGGGAGGGAGGTTGTTATCTTTTGCGGTGGGGTTAGTTTTTGTTTGGAAGAGCGGGGGAGGGCAGGGGGTATGGTACGTTACCTCTTCAAAGTCCCATTGTTTGAATCCTTTGTCGCCTGCGGCGTTGGTGCTGTTCCTTCGGAGTTGCTGCTGCTGCTGCTGGAATTGGGGTTGCGGTTGGAGTTGGGATTGAGGGACGAGGCGGAGTATACTGCTGCTGCTGCGGCTGCTGCAGGGTCGGGTTGGGTGTTGGCGGGTTGCGCTGGCCAGGATGGAGCGCCGCGCGTTGGGGGATTGTTTGATGGCGCGAGTGAGGAGCGCGGCGGAACGGCACTGGATGGGGAGGAGGGAGGACATTGCGTCTTGTCTGTTGCTTTTGTTGCTCTTGTAAATTGCCGGGTGGGTTTGAATCTTTGAAGGCAAGAGGTAAGTTAGATGCAGTGATAAGGCCTCGCCTCGGAATGAACGCGGCGCCGCGGGTGATGTCAGGTCCGGGGTTCACCGCCTGCCTCTTGTGGTATACTGCTGCTTGTCTACATGAGTTTGTAGTTGCCGATCAACCAATCGAGGTCGCGACAATGTGGCCAGGTCTGCACTACTCATTTATTTTAAACAGTTCCAACATCGAGTCTCGCATTATGATTAGTTCTAGGTAGCGTAATCTAAGAATGACAGGTCACTTCAATGCTTCACAATTCACTGAAGCGGACGAGTCATGGTTCGTTGCAAAATCATATACCTCCAAGCGCCCTGTCTCTTCGGCGACGCTGGACACACCCAAACAGCAAACGTGATCACCCTTGATCCTCCGAAATGATAAGA
The DNA here is from genome assembly GCF_001890905.1 of Aspergillus aculeatus ATCC 16872. Lineage (NCBI taxonomy): Eukaryota > Fungi > Ascomycota > Eurotiomycetes > Eurotiales > Aspergillaceae > Aspergillus > Aspergillus aculeatus. The sequence goes on from NW_017962978.1 coordinate 562,427, forward strand.
GAAGAAAAAAAAAGGCGGGCAATGCGGTAAGTAGTTACAAGGTCGAGAAAGGAACAGAAAAGGTGGTTCGAAGAAGAAGCTTGCCTGCAGCCATATCACCAGGATAGGATGCAATGCAACACATGCTGGACACGAGTGCTTTCCATCCACCTTTCAATGTGCCTGGCAGGTGGGAAAATTCAAAGCATCGGGCGTCCTGTCGCGAAAGCGAGTCGAAAACTGCTTAAGGACGAGGACGGAAAGAGAGCAGGCAGTCATCCTAAAATAGGTCAGTAAAGTGTACATGAGTCAAAGCGGGCCAGAAACATACCTTAGGGAAGATAGTGGCAAACACTTTGATCTCCTCAGACTCGGGAGTAGGGGTGTGCTCCCAGTCCATCTCCATGCTGGCCTTGCCAATCATGGCCATCAGATTCAGCTGAGCATAGGTCTGGCCCAGACAGTAGTGGGGACCAGTGCCGAAGACAAGCCAGTTCTTCGTCTGCTGCTCAGCGGTACCGGTAATCCAGCGATCGGGGTCGAAGGAGTCAGCGTTGGGGTAGGCCTCCTCATCGTGGCAGGCGGGCCAAACAGAGGGGATGATCATGGAGCCCTTGGAAACAGTGACGTTCTCAGTGATGGGGAAATCCTTCTTAACCAAGTAAGGGACCATGATGACGGGAGGACGGTAACGCAAAGTCTCCTTGACAACGGCGCGAGTATAGGGCAGGTTATCCATCAATTCCATGGTCAACGGAGCGTGGATGTCGCCGTTGCGGACCCGCAGATTCTCCTCGCGCACCTTGTCGAGCACATCGGGGCGGTCGGCCATGATCTGGAACAGCCACGTACTGGCAGCGCTGGTGGCGTCCTGAGAAGCGAAGAGGAAAGTGAAAACGGTCTGGGCGATTTCATAGTCGGTGAAATCACGGAGGAGTTGAGGCGGCTTCTCGGCCGAGTCCACAGCGATACCCTGGGCAATCTGCTCACGATACTTGGCGGAATCCTGCTGAGCCTTGACCCACGCGTCCATGATGCAAGTGATGTCTCCACCAGCGGCCATACGAGCCTTGCTCTTGGCGGCGCAGTTCGAGAACTCAACCAGGACCATGTCGGCGGCCTTCTTACCATACCAGGCCTTGGAGTAGGGCAGAATGACGGGGAAGTTGACAAGCTCAAGAGCAGCGGTAATCAGGTAGTAGTCATCGGCAATCTTCTTAATGGCCTCCTCGGTGATGTAGTGGCCAACAAAGGTACGGCAGGAAACAGCACACATCAATTCACGGAACTCGGGCATCCAGGGAGTAGGAGTGAAGTTGTTCTCCTTGGAGATCCGGAGGAAACGAGCATAGTAGTCATTGTAGACCTCCTCCATGCGGGGAAGATAGTAGGAAAGGGCCTGGCGGGTGAAAAGGCCGTTGAGACCCTTGCGGAACTCGACGTGATCTTTGCCATCCAAGAACACCCAATTGTCGGCACCAAGGAGCTTATGCGCAATGTCGACGACACAGGGCTTGACAAATGTAGGAGAATTGAAAATCTTGCGGGACATGTCACGGGTGGAAGCAATGACGACGAACCTGAAGACAAATCAGTCAGGTTCCCGTGCACCGAAGTCGCGAGATGGGCCACAACAGCCTGTGAAACTTACTTGTGGAAGACGGAAACGCAGCTCAGCGCGCCGCTATCCCACTTGGCCTTGTATTCATGGAACTTCGGGTTGACAGACTGGAGGAAAGGTCCCATGAAGGGCAGCTTCCATGCTGGGCCGACAATCGAGCCCTTGAGCCAGAGGTACCGGACTGTTCTAACGGTTAGCCACCTTGACGCACTCCGGGTAGAGACACGAAAGTGCACCGGGAAAAAAACATACACTGATCATAAATCACGGCAGCGATGAACAGAGTCAACAAAGCCTTCCATACGGTGAAACCCTCAAGGACAGTGGTGACCAGGCCGGAGGGCTCGAAAAGTCTGGGGGAGATCACAGCGTCCGCCGACGGGGAGGCAAAACTCCCATTGAGACTGGCCATGTTGGGTAATGAGCTGAGCAAGCGAAGGATGCTCTCCAACAATTGGCAAAAGGAGGGGGGGGGGGGGAGGATTAAGGAATGGAAAGGGATGGGGAAGGAAGAAGTTAGGAAAAGCGAGAGTGGGAACTGGAAGAAGAGAAAGATCGGAGAAGAAGCCAATCCAGGGGAGACGCAACTCTAATTTGGCGAGGGAAAAATGGGTGTTTTGATTAGTTGATAGGATCGGGGCGGGAGGGGGAGAGCGGAAGACTCTGGCAATTAGACCAAGTATGCAATAGACTTATGAGTATGAGGATGAGTACAGTCTGAGGTACAGTCTGAGTAACAGTATGTTCTGAAAGGTACGCGGTAGACTACATCTGGCATTCAGGGCACTGCACCTGGCACTGTAGTAAGAGCCTGGAGTAATTTCCCCATCAATGCAAGTGGTTCAATAGTCCTCCTAGTCGAGTAATAATGCGCCTGCATAAAACCTTACCCTGACAGGCGCCTTGCTGGAAGGGGAAATTTGCTGCCTTCGAGCATAAAACTAGTCTTGAAGGAGTATAAACAGGAACTGTCCACCCGCCGCCCGACGGGCGCTTCATCAAGACTGACTCGGGGGCCTGCAGACATGGCCAGTGGCAGTGTGCATGTATCACCATTCTGTGAGTAAGTGTAGTTAGTTAACTAACTAACTTAGTTACTGCTGATACATGAGTCAGCTATGAATTCCCAATCTTCCACCCCCGTACGGTTTTCCTGGCAGGTAGAAAACTCAATCACCAATGGCAATCGTACCATTTGTTAGAAAGGTGATCCGGCTATCAACCTTCCGGGTCGGCTTTTCCGGATGGCCCGTGCGGGCTGCATCTCAATCTTGGAATATTATACTACGTACTACGGAGTAGACAATCCAGTATTGTTCAAGCGGTGTAACTTTTATCGGCGCATGATGCAAGTTCCTTGTGGTAGGAAGGAGGAGAATTTAAGTAACGCATCGCGAGCCTCTGAAAGTGGACGACACCTAGGCATAGTATGTGCAGATTGTATATCCTTGGTTTAGGCCGGCCGATCGGAACCAGATATACAGACGGTCAACATATGGCATACGACCCAGAGGTCAAAAGCATTGCTTGCATTGGTATTTTTGTTTCAGTCCAGCTTCGCTCAGCGCAACAAGTCATCACATCATATTCACTTTGGCTAAGGTATTATGTAGCTAACGGTCAAACAGTGTCCTACTGAAGTGTAGATTCCCACCCAACACTTGGCTGCGTCCTTACCGACCGAACCCGAACCAGCCGCGTCGCCCGCCCTTCTTCTCTTCTGTAGTCGCTTCTTCTTCTTGGGCCTGCGGCGTCACCTGAGCTACGGAGCGTTGACGAGGGTAGTCAATGTAGTTCCAGGCCACATCCAAGAACAAAGGCTTAACAGGAACTGGCTGAATCTGCAGCGGGAACGGGACGACGTTCTTCAGGTCAACAGCATCGCCGGAGAATTCATGCAACCGCTCAATCACTGGACGCTGAGTAGTCGACCTCGCTTGCGCTTCGACGGAAAGCTTCTCGACAGTGACAAGGCCTCGGTATTGAGCCACCAAGCCTCGCAGAGTTGACCCTAAGGTGGAAATCTGGGTGTGTGAGATGTCCAGCTTCGGGGGGCCCTCCGCATTGATCGAGGACTGGAGAGACTCCGCAGATCCCGTGGTAAGAGACAAGGCTTGCGAAAACAGGGCAAGGGCGTTGGTAGGTTTCCCGAGAATGCCATGCGAGCGCCCAATGGTCAAGCATCTATGATTTAGAAAGGTCAGTAATTGCTTATGGTTTTCAGTAGATATGACAAGTTACCTTAGAGCGCGGAAGTAGCTCCGCTTGGCGTCTAGCTCGCGAACGAACGCCGAGTCTGCCGCAACTCCAGGTAACTCCAGAATAAAATCGATACTCTGCAAGGTGGAGTCATATAGCACGACTCTCTCACGCAGTCGCCCAAGTTTCTTGCCAATCGTTTCCTCCACTTTCCCGGAGCCCTTAGCATTCTTGAACTGCTTGGCGGGGCCTGCTTCAAAGGAGATACCGTCATGCTCTCCGCACAAGACGCGATTACGTCCAATTCTCCATCCCACCAAACCGTAGTTCACTGCCGTACGTGTAATTTGTAGCGCCTGCATCCTTTTATCGCTAGGATCGACGCCCTCGGCTGCTAGGTCATCAATTGCAGTCTTTGTGGCATCGACTGCATCCTGACTCGCAATGATTACACTGTCATATGCAGCGGCCTTGTCCTTTGGGGAAGCAGACTGTCCGGCGCTCTCTGATAGCCAAGCGGCAAGACGGGACTCCGCTGCAGCCGCAGATGCGAGAGCCTGAGAGATAGTGGCATCTTCGAGTGCGACCGTCCGCGATCTCCAGGTGATGGTTTCAGGAAGTTGCTGTACCTCCCCCTCGGCAGTCCTCCGAGTTCCATCGGCCTCCTCTTTCAAGCAATTAGGATCGACCTTCTCAACTTCAGATCTGATGGTCGCATCGGAAGGAAAATAGCTGATTGCTAAGGATGGGAGAGGCTTAGACCGAGGGAGTTTCATCTGATATGCAGCGTATCTGAGACTGGGTTCGACAGTTCCAGAGAGCAGGTCACGGAAAGCGTCCTTCTTAACCTGCTGGCCTAGAGCCACGTAGATGACTCGGGCAATAGCATAATTTCGAAGACACTGTTCCCACTTGCGCTTCTCCAGGAACATCGCTCCCGAGAGGGATGCCAAGTATGCGCGTGCCTCTAGCACATCCACATCAGTGGCCCCGGAAGTTGCCTGATCCTCCAGAATTGTGACCAAGTGGTTCGCATAGGTGGTAGCTCGGTTTAGTCGTGCAATAATGTGACTCCGAGCAGCACCGGCTATCCCCTTAGCGGACGGATCTGCCGAATGCGCGGTCTTCTCGTGCATCGCTTGCGCCCATGCTCGTTCAGCGCTGGTGAGTAAGATGTGGACGTATCTGCGAAAGGGAGAACCCAGATCTGAGTTAGTGGACTGTTGTGACAATACCAAGGAACAAGGTCGAGGAAGAAAACCTACTCCACATTCTTGCTCACATCCTCTGCACTAATGGCAGGTTTGGCAGTGTACTTCCGGCCTTTGGGGGTTGTCTGTCCAAGCCGCTTCTGAAGCTTGTGCAGCTTCCGGCTTGTGTATGCATGGTAAGCATTATAATTTCCAGTGAGAAGCGTCTCCTCCCGGTGAGCAAAGATAAAGTCGGTAATGTCCATCATCCTGGGTGATTCTATCGATTATCGATTATCGATTGATTGACCGAGGTATTGCCAGGTGGTGGTGCTGTTCCCACCCGAGCAGTTGCGGGTTGATGTGGTCAAGTCTCGGCCAAACAATCGGCCGGCTGATTTTGCGGGTGTTGCTTTTGCAGCATCCAACTTCCAAGCTTGTTGCTACACCTCAAAATTTCCTTCCGCAGCCACCACCGACCCCTCCCCAGACACCAAACCTCCCCGTCCGCCGGAATATACCTGAAGCTCGAAGGTTAACGCTTCCAAGCTCACATTTCCCCCCCTTGCAGCCTGGTGTGCTGGCTAGTAGCACATCTTCGGCAATCGGCATAGTCTTTCTTCGGCGTGGTACGACTGGTCTCCCTTCGCAGCGCCTCAGCCCATGCTCGATTGGCTGTCCGACCGAAATCTAACTCGTTGTTTCCAGCCCAGGAACCCGATATGTTATGTATAGCAGTCAATCACCGGTGATAATAGGGTTAGACGCCGCAATTCTTCGAGGTGATGCTGGAACGAGCGGCGGGATGTCTTGAAAACGCGGGACGACGTTTCTTTCGAGATTCAAATGGTGCCATTCGAAGCCGAAGATCGTTTTATACCAGTCTTGTGCAATACCCTGCGACCAATTTGGAATTCTATCATGGCCATTCGACCATCCAATCGCCGCAAAGACCCGTGCCGAACGATTTGAACGCCACTCCGCAACTCAACGATACACGAACGCCACCCCCAGTACTCGATTTCTTGTATCCGCTTCCGACCCAGCAATTCGCAGCCTCCTGCCTCTATCGTGTTCAAAAACGGCTTGTCCCGCGTCGAAGGAGAAGGACGCCCCCTGGCTTGACGAGGCGAACCTATACATCGCAAGCTGAGGATTTTGAAGAAGAGGGGACAAGAAGACCCGATACATCGCAAGCTGAGGATCTTGGAGAAGATGAGTCAGGGAGAACTCAAACATCACAAGCTGAGGATCTTGAAGAAGAGGAGGACTTTTTCGACGCGGCGCAAAGTGCTCAAAGTCCTGGTCTGAAAGCAAAGAAGAAAGCTTCTGATAGGTTCCTCGACCCCGCTACTCTAGAGGAATATGAGGCCTACGATGGTGCATGGTCTCGTTATGTCGCTGCTGGTCATCCTACACAAGTCAATGCGGCTCTCATAGCGTTCCTTAGGGATTCAAACAGGCATGTGGATCATAAACGTGCTAGAAGAGTGTTAAATTGGATTCCTCTTGAGTCACGGTCCGAAGAAGACTACTTGAACATAGTCAAATCAGCTCTAGCCACCAACAAGCTGCCAGAGGCGGAAGATCTCTGTGCAGAAGCCATACGTTACGGCATTGGCATGAAATGTTGGGCTTTTCTTCTGGTTCATTATGCGAGTTCCTCGCAGTGGGATTGGGTGCAGGCATTCTGGGACCTCGGGTCATCATTCGCGGAGAATGACCGCGCTCAAACGTGGAGCGCTATCGTTTCGAATTTGAATATGTCTACTCTCGAGGACCCCATGACTGGCTTGGCAGACTATATACAAGAGCAGACAGAGAGCACATCGCTACATGATCTTGCTCGCTTTCTGCTCGACAACGCTTGTACTAGCCAAGCATTCGTCGAACAATCTTCGGTCGATGGTATTTTGCTAGTTTTGCAAAAATACAACAATCTTGACATGCTCAAGCCTGCACATTATATCAACCTTCTCAACACAATTCGGACAACCGAGAACCGACAGATATTTGTCCGCTCTATCGTGATATATCGGAACTTTCGTTGGAGAATGGATGGCCATGCTCCTTCAGCAAAACTTTTGGGCCATCTGGTGAGGCGCCTTGCCTCCTTCGAGATCACGGCTGGGCTTTTATACTTTCTTGATGAATTCACCCATTTTTATGGAAAGCCAACTTTGGACGCTTATAAGCACGCGCTCGTTGCTTTCTCCAAAGTTGGTGACGTTGACAACGTCAATGATATTTTTGACAAAATGGTATCCCACCATGGCAGGCCCCAAAGCCGAAGGCTGGTGACTCCTCTTCTTTACGTTCATGCACGAGTCGGTAACGTGCGAGAAACGTTACGTCAATTCTATCGCATCCCTGAGGAATTCGGTCTTCGCCCAAATACAGTCTGCTGGAATGTTCTGCTTACAGCCTACGCCAACGCTGAGGACTTGAGTGGATGTTTCAAGCTCTTACGGGAAATGTTTGACCAGGGCATGGAACCGAGCTCGCATACTTTCGGTATTGTGATGGGTCTCTGTGCCAACCGGGGCGATGTCCAGGGTGTCCGTGACTTGCTCGAGCTAGCAAAACAGAATCACGTGCAGATAACGGCTCCCTTGATCGACACTATTGTGGAAGCGCACTGCCAGAACCAAGAGTTTGAGGAGGCGGAGTGGGTTGCGCAGACATGCCTTGGGTTGGACGTTACAGGTTCGCGTGTCAGAATGTGGAACGTCCTACTGTGGAACTACGCTTTCAGAATGGACTTGGAGGCGATTTCTCGAATTCGCTCGCTCATGGATGAAGCCGCCTTGCTCCCAGATAGCATGACCTATGCCGCTCTCATGCTGAGTTTAGTTCTCATTGGCCAAACGGAAAATGCTCGTCGCATCCTGAGAAAGCTTCATCGCAACAATCGCGTATATGCCACCGAATTCCACTACGCAATTATTCTGTATGGGTACGTTAAGAAGAGGAACCGAGATATGGTACATGTGATTTTCAATGAGATCCAGGAGCGATTCGGAGAGGCTGGTCTTGCTTCAAGGCTCCTTGTTCTCAAGAGTCAACTGCGGCGAGATTTGCAATTAATCACCGCTGGTGGTGGTGGCGCTGCCGGCGCATATACTCGCTTGGAAAACGCAGAGAGGTTCCTTAAGGAGACCATCTCAGAGTTCCACACTAATAAGACGGCGACAAAGGCTCCTGTGCTGGGCGCTGGCAGAATGTCCGCTAAACAGGCGTTCCCTACCGCATACTACGAACACATGATGAATGCCTATGGAAGGCGCGGGGCTGCTGGGCGAGCTCGAGAATTATTCCACGAGTTCATCCAGAATCAACGAACATCACCTGACGATGACGCTCTCGAGTTAGCCCCAGTTCGCCTACTAACAGCGCTGATGCTCGCTCATATTAGAGGCAATGAACCTGAAATGGTCGAAGAATATTGGAACATAGTTTTCCCACGCGCCATCAAGATGGCTAGTCGACCGAATATTCAAGCATGGTTGTCCAGTCCCAGCAATTCTGGCAGCGCACCGCTTCCGTTGCACAACGAGCTCGTCGTCAGCTCCGAAGCTCACAGTGAATATAAAGCGGACGAGACCATTGCCGACGCAGCAGAGACTGCGGGCTTCTCCATCCTGTCTGCTCATCGCTTCATGCTTTCTCGGGCTCTTTCGTTGTTCATGCGTTCTCTGGCTTACCGAGCGGAGGTTCGGAGAATACCTCAAGTCATCTTGGAAGTCGAAAGTGCAGGTTTTGCTCTAACCACCTATAACTGGTCTACTTACATCCAGATGCTTGCATCCTCATCCGAGCCGTCGGATCAACTCGAGGCATTCACCATGTTCGAGCATCGATTCATGCCTAACTTCCCTGGATGGAAGTATCTGCGCCGAGGATTTGGTCTCAAGCCGCACGGTGTACCCTCTACCATCGATGTTGTGGAGACAGGCCGTCCCAAACCTCCACACCTGCTTGGTAGAGAAGGCCGACGGTACTGGAGCAAGATTCAGCCAGACTTCATGCAGCCTACTTATGTATCAATGGTATACCTGGCTGCTGCCTTAAAGGCGTTCCGAGAAAGAAGTGTCAACGATGGACCCGCGGAAATCCAAGCTCTATATGATCTTGCGCCGAAGACAGTCGATGCGGTTGCCGAAATCCCTTACCTTCGTGACAAGTTCCAAGGTGTTCTGCTCCGTGGTCGCGCACTGCGAACCGACACTCCAGCTAACGAGCGTGATGAGTTCGTATGGACAGGAGGTATTCTGGGAGCAGGCGGTCTCACGAGGACTTTCTCCAGAGAACATGAGCCAGTGGATGAGGAACTTGCTGATGGTACGGCGGCTACGGAAGGTGACGAGCAGGCCGAAGAAGCTGCAGACTTTGAGGAGGCTATTCCGGATATTGAGGAGTTCCGAAGCCTCTTTATGAGAACACTGGAGAAGTCGGATGAGTATGACATCGAAGTTGAAGCCCGCCTGAACAAGAGACGCAAGGCAACAGGTACTAAAGAGGAGCTAGGGGACGATGAACGGAACCAGTCTGTTCGTGAGGAAGATATCTACGAAGAAGATGAGCTCGACGAAGAAGCTGCTGCAGATGCTTCAGAGGAAGCTTCTGAAGAGGTCTCTAAGCAGCTTCCGGATGATTTCCCAACCGAAGACTTCTTCCAGGAGCAATCGGATGAGCTGCCATCCGACGACTTTTTCCAGAAGCAACCAGATGAGTTACCATCCGACGACTTTTTCCAGGAGCAACCAGATGAGTTTTCCACCGAAGTCTTCCTCGAGGACAATCACGAGGAGACCGAACGGGAAGCTCAAATGGGAACGACACGGACAAGCCCGGAAAAGGATCCCGGGGTAACTCAGCAGGAGGCACCAGAGGAAGCCTCTGGTGAGGTCCCAGCGAGGCTTCAGGAAGAGTTGCCGGTGGAGATTCGGGCTGAGCCTCTGCCGTCGGAAGATTTCTTTGAAGATCATCACGACGAAACCCTATCCAAGGCTCAGAGGAGTGCTCGACCAGTGAGACCCAAACAGGATACGGGAAAGCCCCAGGAGGAGGATCAAGTCCGAGTTATTCAAGAGTCTCGTGATGAAGTCCAGGAGGGTCCACCAGAGGACCACGAAGAGAATCTTGAGAAGGCACAGGAAGAGATCCAGAAGAAGGCTCATGAAGAAGCCCAGCAAAGTGTTGAAGTGAGGAATCCCGAAGGGAAAGACGGTCGGAAGTCTCAGGAAACAAGTGGTCAAGAGCCCCGCGAAGAGGACCGACATTAACTTAGGCCAGGTGTGTAGGATATAGGGGTATTACGGTGTACATATAAGAACATTCTCCTTGTATATTATTCATACAGACTTGTACAAGATTTTGCTGCTCAGCGTTTTCTATATAATTGTATTCACATGATTGTCACCTCCTTCTGATTTGTCCTTTGCACAAAGACGAGAAGGAAGATCTTGAATCAACTGTTACGTACGGGGTAGGTAGTTAGTTGATTAGTTGATTAAGTTACCCAAGTTAGTGGTTTATGCAACTCGCAGAAGCTGACTCAGCAATACAGTCATAACTCGTACTTAAGGTACACTTTTACGCGTTCCGTCGCTGGACGCGCTCTAATATTACCCGATTAAGATGTCGCGTTTGAACCCGAAAGAACGGTTCCTCCGCCAACCCACCCTTCCATCAAGATCAAGCAAAAATCACCATTCGCATCCCCGCGCTTGCATTTTGACCCCAGAGATAGAGGTCCCCCATTTTCTTGCTACTTCATTTCCACTTCGATTATTTTGAGATACCCTTTTCGTTATTAGCAAGAATCTGTCTGTCATGGAGGGACAATTCGATGATGCCGCACAGGATCGTGTGCGTGCCGCCGTCGAATTTCTCGACCCAAGTAAGCAAATATGACCTTTGATCCTCTCGGCGTACAGCGTACTGATTACTTGACATTGCAGGTGATGCTAGAGCACGCAGGTCTGTTGGCCTCTGACTACCATAGCAAGATGCCATGCTTTGCGGTGATAAGGGTCTAACTTGGAATTAGTTATCGAGCCGATATCTTGTTGATGCTGAACAGAGGGCTACGGCGGTTAATAGTGAGTGGTGGTTATCTGTATACTTCAGACGACTTATTCTAATCATTGTGTTACGGGTGTAGGTCAGCATTGATGAGATCCGAGCACATAGCCGTGAGATGGCTGATGGGTAGGATGCGCCCGCCCCTTTACTTCACCCGAATCACATTGGCTGATAAACTACAGTCTTCTCACATCTCCCTACGAATACACCGATGCCTTTGAGAGGGCCTTGAAAGATATCATTAAGACACTGCCCAACCGGCCGTCGAGAGAAACTGCAGACGATGTGGTATGGCAAGTCCGATCTCGAGGACCGCTTGCGCAGCAGGAACTAACAATGTCTAGCATTATCACTGTGGCTTCGTTGGCGCCTTTGGAGAATTTTCCTGCAACCCCAGAACCCTCGGCTCCTCACATCTGAACCGGATGATCTCGCTGGAGGGAATTGTGACTAAGTGCTCCTTGGTCCGACCGAAAGTTATTCAGAGTGTACATTGGAGTGAGCGCACCAAGAAGTTCCTCACCAGGAAATATGTCGACGCGACAATGACTGCGAGTGGAGCAACTAGCATGAGTGTTTACCCCCAAGAGGACGATGAGAAGAACCCAGTACGTTTTAACATGAAATGTGGCTAGAGAACCAACTCTGACATTGTCCGATTTTTCTTAGTTGACCACGGAATACGGCTACTCGACCTACATGGACCACCAGACTATTTCGATTCAGGAAATGCCTGAAAGAGCACCGGCTGGCCAACTTCCGCGCAGTGTGGATGTGATTTTGGACGATGACTTGGTCGATCGAGCCAAACCCGGAGACAGAATTCAGCTTGTCGGCACTTACCGTACTCTGGGTAACCGAAACGCATCTTCCACATCCGCCACTTTTCGCACGCTCGTATTAGCCAACAACATCATCCAGCTGGCATCTAAATCAGGCGGTGGCATCGCGCAAACTACCATCACCGATACCGACATTCGAAACATCAACAAGGTCGCTAAGAAGAAGAGCGTGTTTGAGTTGCTATCTCAGTCCCTCGCGCCCAGTATTCACGGCCATGACTACATCAAGAAGGCGATCTTGCTTATGCTGCTTGGTGGCATGGAGAAGAATTTGGACAATGGAACTCACTTGCGTGGTGATATCAACATCCTCATGGTCGGTGATCCGTCTACTGCCAAATCACAGCTCCTTCGCTTTGTTCTGAATACCGCACCGCTTGCTATTGCAACCACGGGTCGAGGATCTTCTGGAGTCGGTCTTACTGCTGCTGTCACTTCTGACAAGGAGACTGGTGAGCGCAGACTTGAGGCCGGTGCTATGGTTCTTGGTGACCGTGGTGTTGTCTGTATTGACGAGTTCGACAAGATGAGTGATGTTGATCGTGTGGCTATTCACGAAGTGATGGAACAGCAAACAGTCACAATCGCAAAGGCTGGTATCCATACGAGTCTGAACGCTCGATGCAGTGTCCTGGCTGCCGCTAATCCTATCTACGGTCAATACGACCCTCACAAGGACCCACATAAGAACATCGCTTTGCCCGATTCTCTCTTGTCGCGTTTTGATTTGCTTTTTGTTGTGACGGACGACATCGAAGACGCTAAGGACCGAATGGTTTCCGAGCACGTCCTTCGTATGCACCGCTACCGCCAGCCTGGCGCTGAGGAGGGTGCACCGGTTCGTGAACAACAGCATCAGACCCTTGGTGTCGGTCTAGAGGACAACCAGGATTCAAACCATCCCACTGATGTCTACGAGAAATTCAATGTCATGCTACATGCTGGCATGGCCAACCAGCGGAGCAAGAACAAGAACGTCGAGATCCTGAGCATTCCCTTCATCAAGAAGTATGTTCAATACGCGAAGACTCGTGTCAAGCCCGTGTTGACCAAGGGAGCTGCCGACCACATTGTGTCGACTTACTCGGCGCTGAGAAACGACGATTTGGCCGGCAACCAGCGCAGAACGTCTCCCATCACCGCTCGTACTCTCGAAACCCTTATTCGTTTGTCCACAGCCCATGCCAAATCGCGCCTCTCGAACAGAGTGGAAGAACGCGATGCCAAGGTCGCAGAATCGATCCTGCGATTTGCCATGTTCAAGGAAGTGCTTGAAGACGAGCGCCGGAAGAGGAGAAAGGTCACTACTTTTGACGAGGACTCGGAAAGCGACGATTCCGATTCTGAGGGGGATGAAGATACCCCTGCACAGACTGCAAGCGCGACCCCCCGATCTACCAGACGGGGCGGGATCAGAACTCGCGGTGCCAATGGTGTCTCGACCATAACCGAGGACACCGAGATGGATGCGGAGGGAGACAACGTGTCTGAGGATGGCGATGGCCTGTACAACTCCAGTCCCCGTGGCCAGCGGCTTCGCTCCAGCCGGACTCAGCCCGAGTCGCAAAGCCAGTCTCAGATGTCCGTAGCATCGTCCCGTCCGGCGTCGCAGCTGGTCGAGTCTCAGACGGACACCTCGCAGTCGCAGACCGCCAGTCTTTCGTCTCAGCCTATCCAGCCTGCCCGTCTGACGGTCTTCCGCCAGGCTCTGGGCCCGCTGATGGGCACCCGCTTGTTTACCCACGGAGACACTGCCGACGTGGAGGAGCTTATTGGCGCGGTCAATACCGCTATTCGCAGTGCCCCCTCACTTGGCGAGGGCCACGTCTTCCAGCGTCCGGAGGCCCTGCAGGCCCTGCGGGCTATGAACGAGAGAAACGAATTGATGTAAGTCCCAGCTGACCCCCTATGGTTCACTGTTAAATCATAGGACTAGATCTCTAACAACGAATACAGGTACCTCGAGGATGATGAAACTGTTTACAGAATTTAATGAGCTATTCGCTTTAGGATCTTTTCGGCATAGAATCTGGGGTGTTCTGTTGTTGTCACGAAATCAAGCAGGGTTGTATGTGCATGGTATTTTTTTGTTACACGGTGACTCTGATCTACATAATCGACATTTTAAGAAAGATCTGGCGTTTTCGGGGGTAACTACGGCTGTGTTGCTGAGAATTTGAAGTAGTCTATGTATCATCGAATTGATAATACAGCTATATGTGATCATGTGTATAGTCTACCCAGTGGTATCCTACCTCTCTCTCAATCGAGCACTCCACATAATAGATCACACCAGCCTCAAACGAATTCGCCTTAATGTATAAGAAGTTCCGGGTACGCATTCCAAGTCAAAGTAGTAGACAACGCAGCGCCTATATCCGGAATCCACACCAACGGGCCTTCAAAATCGTTACTATGCACGTACCTATATCCAGCCCCTTTTCTAGCTTTCGTACTATTTATATCATTTCCTCTCTCATCTCATCTGCTGAGAGACAATAAACAAGAGTCCAAAGTTTTTACTTATTCACTCACTCTACTTTCAAGGTTTCAATCATTCCATCATCCTTCCTTGATATCCAAATGGCAACATGAATACAAAGACATAGAGATATAACAGGGTATTAAAAGGAAGAGTAGAGGGGGTGTTGGGGTGAAGAGGGAAGAAATATGGCGATAGAATAGAAGAAGAATAGAAGAGAGGATACACACGCACACACACACACAGGAAGAAGAAAGTCTACATCAAGACAATAGGAGGTATGGCGCTGGAGAATGGAGGATGATGGCCCACGGGGTATAATTTAACAAACATGTTGTGCGATTGGGGTTGGGGATTTTCCAGCTGGAGAACTAAGCCTGACACCCTTGCTTTATTTGCAGTATATTCCTTTACACTTTTTTTTGAGGATTGGCTTTCATTTTATATCAACCGGAGTACTGCTTCTCATTGAGGAGGAATCTTCGGATGAAAAGGATGGAGTGCGCAGTACACCCTCGCGGGTTTGTGCCTGGGTCAATGGCGAGAGGCCGCGAGTGATTGGTTTGGTGCTTTTCTTCTTGCGCTGCTGCTGCTGTTGGTGTTGGTGATGTTGCGCGTGATCTAGGTGGGAGATTGGGCTCAGGCTGCCACGGCGCGGCCGGCCGCCAATCGACGATCGCGATGGTGGCCGCTCGTCCGTGTCTACAGGAGTAGTGCTGCGGGACGGGGTTCGGGAGTGCGATTCGGAGCGGGCCCCCCGTCGCGCGGGGGATTTGGCCTCCAGACCGTGTTTCGAGGAGCTACTGGAGTGGTGGTGGTGACGGGTTTGGAGCCCGGGTTCTGCGGATCGGCCGAGCGTTGCTGCGGCGAGTCGGCGACGCTGGGAGGTCTTCCAACCGGATCCAAGCCACCAGAACCAGCCGCGGTCCTGCTGGGCGATCTGACGCTCTTTCTGGAGCAGTTTCTGACGCAATTGAGCGCGCCGCTCGTTCTCCTTTTCCCAAAAGTCGGTGCGGTAATCGTCCCAGTTCTCGCGGAATTCGGGAGAGAACGATTTGGGGAGGAGGAGCAATCGGATGTAGTCACCTCCTGGGCTTAGATCTTCCTGCACAAGGCCCGACTCTGTGTCCTGCCCGTAATACTGCTGATAGTGCTGCCGACTACCGCGTTTCTCGGACACAGGGCGCTCGATATAGTGGAAATCCCCGACGGGAGAAGGGGAGAAGGGATCGATGAACGGAAAGAGGAAAGAGATGTACGAGAGCAACTCCTGCCACCAGGGACCTCGAAGGACGATGATTTTGGTATTCATGGTGCGGAGGCCACGGTTGGCCACGGCGAGCCAGCGCCGCGGCCACCGCACCCCGCGTTCCCATTGTCCTGTACCCCAGACCAGCAAGGCAGTGACCACGCCTCCGAGTAGAGCGACCTTCTCGCCCATCTCGACCACCCAGTAGACCGATCCGCCCACCCCGCGGCCATCCTCGCGGGGCCGGAGGAAGAGCGCGTAGGCGAAATAGGTAATCCAGATGGCCAGCAACAGCAGGAAAAAGGTGTTCTGCCTTCGACGTTCACGCAGGGCTAGATATTGGGCTCGCAAAGAGCTTTCCAGTATGAGAAGATTAAGGTATATCTGGGGTGGGGATGAAGGCAGGTTCGAGTATGCATCGGGCGTGGCCGCGCGTGGCGGGGAAGAGGAAGAGGTATCATCGGCTGTCGGAGTCCCATTGTATGGGGCGGCCGCAGAAGTCGACGAGTCGGACGATTGTGTCGCTGAAGAGCCTTTGACAAGTTGATCGAGGCTGGCGGAAGCCATGGCGTCCTCGAAGCACGCAGTAAAATGCAAGAGGGAGATAACCCAGCTGCAGATGGGGAGGAAGATCGGGGGATCCCTTGTGGAAGTACAGTAAGTACAGTACAGCACAGGGCAGCGAGATTCAGGCGCGCGGATCAGATGAAAGGAAAAGGTGCCAAAAACAGAAACAGGAAAATGAAATGGCCTTTGCGGCCCTACTCTATCTCATCGCATGAACGAGAAAGACCGAGTTCTGGAGGGAGGGGAAGATATGGAGATGGAGATGGCTGGGAGGGTAAGACTGGGAAGAAATGGGAAGCAAGCAAGCAATCAATCAACCCATTCATTAATCGTCATCTGCCAAATTGTTGGCCGTTGAGGCTCCACCACAACCACCTCCTCCATCTTTTTCTCCATCTTCAACAACTTCCCTTCTCGATAAACCTGAATTAGTTTCCATCAAGATTACCTTTAGTACCTGACTAGCTGAGTCGCGTACAATGGTCTTATTATAGCAGCCTACTCACTCTACTCGTCATCTTCTGCGGGCTCGAACTGCTTAACTCCATCCGAGTCGGAATTATCGGTCTTTGGCGTCGCCTCAACCATTTTCTTTTCTTTGCCTCCACCTGTCATCACTCATCAGCCACCCCTGGCCAACCTATATTTCCGTCATCTTTCCTCCTCCGCTCTTTTTTTCGACATATACGCGCGAGTGACAGAGATATATTTCCTCTGTCACTCCATCTCTCTGAGCGACAAGGTGTATACCGTGCGGCTCTCTTGCCTTCCCCTCCAGGCCTCCACGTTGCAATCCTGGACTCCCCGCAATACCCCTCGCATCTACTTTTCGCCTACCCTTGTCGCGTTCAGGCAATCGACATCCTCAATGGCTTCCGAACAAATCAACTCGTCCAAGAACGAGTACAGTGAATCCGGCCCCCAACGCAGGGACGGCACTCCTCATGCTGCTCTCGGAGCAAGCGCAACCCCTGCACCCTCCGGTTGGTTTCCTTTGGGCTACCGGGAGGGCTTCAGCCAATGGGTAGGTTCCTCATCGCAGCAACCAAAGTGATTTTCAGTGTTTAAGCTTTGTGGCAAGGGTCACTGAACCGCAATTGTATTCCTACAGTGGGCGTCATTACCGGCTGCCACAACCGAACACAAAGTCCTCTCCTACCTACCCTATCTTCAGCACCAACCCCCGACACACCTCCAAACCGGAAAGACCAGCACAGTCCCCAACGGCGGATCGGGGAGTCTTCAGTCCGCCGATCACACTGAGGAGGGCGATGTCACTATCAATTCCACCAACGATCCGTATGGCCCGCGACGGTGGCGCTCAAGCATGGTGGAGCTCAGCGGCAAGAATCGAGCTTTGAACGAGTTTTCTGTCGAGCGTGTGGGTGAGGATGTGGACCAGCATTTGGTCATGGTTCACGGCTATGGAGCCGGCCTGGGCTTCTTCTACAAGAATTTTGAACCCCTCAGCCGACTGAAAGGCTGGCAGCTCCACGCGCTGGACCTCCTAGGCATGGGCCGCAGTACACGCCCACCGTTCCGCATCAAAGCCAAGGAGCGAGAAGAGGCCATCAAAGAAGCAGAGGCGTGGTTTGTGGACGCCTTGGAAGAATGGCGCGTCAAGCGCAAGATTGACCGCTTCACCCTCATGGGCCACAGTCTGGGAGGCTACATGGCAGTAGCCTACGCTCTCAAATACCCAGGCCGTCTGAACAAGCTGATTCTCGCCTCACCCGTGGGCATTCCCGAAGACCCCTACGCAGTGAAGGCAGAAATGCCCGAATCCTCTACGGTAGCGAACGAGCTCACGCAGAATCAACGCACTATCGCCGAATCCGCCTCCTCGGTCGCGCCCGGGGAAATCCAGAAGGGAGACAACAACATTCTCCTCAGAGGTGCTCCTCCCGATTCCCCAGACCGCCCTCCTCGCCGATTGGTTCCGAAATGGTTCGCCTATCTCTGGGATGCCAACATCTCTCCCTTCAGTCTGGTGCGGTGGGCGGGACCCCTCGGCCCGCGCCTGGTCTCCGGGTGGACCTCTCGCCGCTTCTCCCATCTCCCGGCAGACGAAGCCAAGGCCTTGCACGACTACTCTTACTCGATCTTCAGCCTCCGTGGTAGTGGTGAATACGCTCTATCTTACATCCTGGCGCCCGGTGCATTCGCCCGCAGCCCGTTGATCCGTCGCATTCAGGGTGTCGGCCGGCAATACATCGAGCAGAACCCATCCCCCGCGTCCACCCTCCTGGACTCTACCAAGGCCGCCGCAGCATCTGAAGCTGCTGTCCCCTCGTCCTCGTCACAATCCCCCTCGGCCAAGCGCGAAATCGGCCTCCCCGTGGTGTTCATGTATGGAGACCACGACTGGATGGACGTGAAGGGTGGCATCGCCGCCAAAGCCAAGTTAGACGAGGAAAAGGAGCGGGCCCTCCGGAATGCGACGCCGGAAGAGCGCGAGGCGGACAATGGCTCTGCCAAGGTGGTAATCATCAAGAACTCCGGGCATCACGTCTACCTCGATGGGTGGGAGGAGTTCAACCGGGTGGTCCTGGCTGAGATGGAAGAGGTAGAACGCAAGGAAAGGGCGAAAAGAGAGTAAGCTTTTCTAGTTGTTCGTGTGTGCGATTGCTCGGCTTTGGTGGGGCTTCCCTTGGAGTGAAGAAGTCATAAGGAGTTTGGATCCATTTGCAGCGGTGGGTGTGCTTGATCGATCAGAAGCGTTGTTGATTCCATCTTTTTGTTGTTGTCCATATACTATAACTTATACTACACTATACAATGTCTATGATCTGGGGATAAGGATAATGAGAAAGAAGATCATCATCAGTTACAATCTGATTTGTTTTGGCGGATTGAAGCTTAAGTGAAAGAAGCTTTCATATATGCATAATCACGAAGTTGATAGACTAGTAGAGTGCGCAGGCTAATTGACTAGGACATATGACACAAATTTTCCCATGTATCCAACCTAAAATAACGAATGGCTCCAAGACTATGGAGTAGGACCCTTTATGACCGAGTAGTCACCCTAATAGTCACCCTGAATGCTATACATATCAAACACTCCTACTACAAGACGTCAGACCAGAGCTTCAAGGCTGCAAAAACTGAACGCCCGTGTTCGGTCCGGAAATACTTCTCCGGCGGTACCGCAGGCCCGTGGAATAGTGCACCATCGATTTGCCCGGTGGCCGGGGGGACCGCTGCCCTCCTTCGACGGGGGTCACGGTTCCGCTGCTGTTGGAACTAGCCCTGCTCGCCGCGTTGGGTCGTGCGACGAAGTAGCCGCCACCACTACCGCCACCACCCGGTCCGGGGGTGGCATCGAGAACTGCACTAGATGAGTGGCTCCCAGCCGAGAGTGCTGTCTCCGGGAAAAAGGGTAGCTGGTGGATGGTTGATGATGAGGACGGAGAAAGAGCTCTGAGGCCGCGGGGGGCCTCGGGCTGTGCTGCTGCTGCTACGCCGGGTTCCGGCCGACTGGATAGGGACAAGAACAACGAGCTGGTCGATAGCTTGGAGACTTGGAGCGAGGAGGTGGTTGCTGAGCGGTGGTGGTGGCGGCGATGTCGGCCACCGTGGTGCGGCGGTGGTGGGTGCTGCTCCTGCGACGGGCGTCGTTGGCGCCAGAAAGATGATGATGATGATGATGGTTCCACGAGCTCCGAGGTGCTGCTGTTGCTGCGGAGGGTTAGGGGTTGCGAGGGGAGCTCGAGGCGTTGGTTAATGGAGAGCCAGGCTCGCTCGTCTTCGCCGTCGGGGTCGTCGGATCTGTTTGTGTTGGTATGGGTGTCATCTCCGAGGAGGCCGTTTGGAGTTGTTGTTGGGGAGTGCGTGCCTGAGATATGGTGGTATCTGGAGGTACTGGGTGGTGGTGGTGTCCGCCAGCCGCCGAGACCTTCGAAGTCTCGGCCGGAGTCGCCGCTGATGAGGCCTAGGAGGCCCGCTGCTGCTGCTGTAGAGGCAGGGGCGTGTCCGTTGCGTTGGGAGGGTTCCTTGCACAGGCGGGTGGGCGGGATGTTGTTGTCTTGTTGGTCGTCGGAGGAGGTGGAGGCGCTGTTGGTCCGGGTAGCGTGGTTAGGACGTTTCTTGCTCTGGGTATGTGCAAGTGAGTGTGCCAGGTGATGGCTGTGATGATTGTAGGTATGATGATGTTGGTGCTGATGAGACGTCAAGGTGGGTGGTGGAGGTCTCGTTGCGCCATGGTCTATGGAGAGTCTTTTGGGGGTCGAAGAGGCGGGCGTCGAGGGCTCCGACGCAGATAGATTCAGCAACGAGATGTTTGTTGCTGTCGAGATCACGAAAAAGTTGGCAATGATTGCGAAGCATAGCTCCAGGTAGATGATGAGAAGTCTGAGGACGAGCGCTAGCAGCGAGAGGCTGATCGTGATCCAGGCGGAGATGACGAGAGGGATCGAGATGATGGCTAAGAAGGGAAGTGTGAGGAGAACGGACAAAGAGGTAGACATGAAGACGGTTGGAAACAGTCTTGTGCTTGATTTGGGTGAATCTGGTTCTTGGAATGAGATGAATGAGATGTATAGGGACCAGCACTGTATTCGAAGCAAGGCCAGAAGCGACCTTTCAGTCTTGTCACCATGATCTGAATCGAAAAGCAGATGGTTATACAACGGATGGATGGATCTTCTGGTGGATTTCTACTTCGGGATAGCCAAATTCCCCGAGATTGCGGAGAAGTGCATGTGATACCGGCTGCCCCAGGCATGGAAGATTTTGACACCTCACACAGCACTGCTGTGGCAATCGGCCCATAGCCTGTAATTGTAGGCTTACATATATCAGGGGAAGATTTAAGAAAGGACCTAAATTATCAAATCCTAGCAAATACATGAAGTATAGCAGTAGCTAGTGCGCTACATGTTCTGGTTCTGATGAACTCGATTCTGTTACGTCACTACAACCTCCTCATCCTCGTACTGCAAATACCGCCCATCATCTCCGATTTCCGTCTTCCCCGGTCTCTCTACCTACTACTCGCCACCTTCGCCATCTTATTGTCTAAATGTCAGACACGAAGCACAATGACGAGTTTCCATGGCACTTGGGTGTTTACGACGCTCATTGCCATCCCACCGACACGATGTCGTCAATTCAGACGATTCCACAAATGAAAGCAACGACCCTGACGGTCATGGCTACCCGGGGAGAAGATCAAGATTTGGTCCTCGAGACTGCGATGTCATTGAGCCAAAATGAAAATGATCCGACAGGCACAAAACCACCGCCTGTGCTGCCATGCTTTGGCTGGCATCCGTGGTTCTCGCACCAGATTCTCGACGACGTTACAGACTCTGCAGAACCTGACGGTTCTCCGCGGGACGATCGAAAGGCACAACACTACAAGAAAGTCCTTACGCCGGCACCGGAAGATGAATTTATCGCCTCCTTGCCGGACCCCAAGCCGCTCTCGCAGCTGATTGCAGAGACGCGCTCACGACTGAGGGCTTATTCCAGCTCCCTTGTGGGCGAAATCGGCCTTGATCGCGCATTTCGGCTGCCCAATGCGTGGACCCAAGACGACCAGCAGAATCGGGACGAGACAGTGACGCCCGGTTCACGTGAGGGCAGGACTCTCAGCCCTCATCGGGTGCAGCTGAGCCACCAGAAGGCTGTCCTTGAAGCGCAGTTACGTCTTGCTGGGGAGCTAGGTCGACCGGTCTCTGTGCATAGTGTTCAAGCACATGGGGCGGTCTTTGATCTGCTCAAGAAGCTTTGGTCTGGTCATGAAAAGAAACAGGTATCACGGAGCGAGAGGCATCGTCGGCAGAATGAATGGAATTTCTCTGCTGAGAGTGATGAAGAAAATCAGAAGCAATCGGACTCGGCGCAAGCAAACGAGCGACCGCTTCCTTTCCCACCCCGGATCTGCATGCACTCTTATTCGGGACCTGTAGACCCGTTGAAGCAATTTTTGCATCCATCGAATCCCTCCGTCGTCTACTTCTCGTTTTCCGCGGTCATTAATTTCAGCAACCCTTCATCTCAGAAGGTAGTGGACGTTATCAAGGCTCTGCCCGACGATAGAATCCTCATTGAAAGCGACTTGCACACCGCCGGACCACAGATGGACGAGCTATTGGAGCAGATCAGCCGGCAGATTTGCGAGCTTCGTGGTTGGGCTTTGGAACAAGGAGTTCAGCAATTTGCAAACAATTGGAAACGCTTTATTTACGGTTAGAATGAGCTTAATTAGAGCAATAGAGATGCATGGCTAGAGTATGATTTATTTCATCGTATCAGTTTGTTGAAAGAAGCATTTGTTGAGGGTGGACTGAATTGATAAGGGCCCATTTGGTCCAGGCAGTGAGCCAGTCACACACAGTTGATAGGGCTGCTTGATAAGGGAGTCACTCAAATTTGACACTAAGGTTATCCAGGTGGGTCGGCTTGATTCCTTCCACAGTCACCGGAAGAAAGCCATCTTCCTGGACCAACATGTTGCGTCTAGACAAGGGGGAGGATGGGAATAAATCCCATTCTTCTCTTGACCAGCAGAATGGGCCAAGGAAGTTCAATCTGATCTCACCCCGCCCAATATTCCATGCGGATTCTGGAAACTACATACAGTTTTAAGGCACCAGCCGTGGCTTTTTCTCCGCACGTGCCACGTGACTCCCCCAGACCCGGCCTCGTTCCTGCCCCACATTCCACTTGCACTCTCTCGCTTTCCCGCTTGTTGTCGGCGTGTCTCCCTCTTGTCCTCTTCCTTTTCCACCTCTCCCTCTCTCCTCTCTTCACCACTCATTTAATCCTCTCCTTGGTTCCTTGATTTCTCATAGCCTTAACCACGAAGACTGAATCATGCCATAATCGCCGTCTCCTGCTCTCGTGCATCTGGTTATGCATGACGAAGTAACGAGTCTCCGGACCTGGAATCTATATCGATGCTTCGGCTATGTCCTCCGCAGCGCATAGCAGTCCACCCACCGGGAATGGCGTGACTAAGCGCAAGTCAGGTATGTACTCGTCCTGGCTCATCATCTGCACTTCTTAAATAGTTGGATTCTCATCAATGTCTGTCTGCGCCAGGCTCTGCCGCCTGCATTCACTGTCATCGGCGCAAAGTTCGCTGTGATGCTCGGCTCGTCGGGTTGCCTTGCTCCAATTGCCGCTCCGCGGGAAAGTCAGACTGCCGCATTCATGAGAAAAAGAAACGCTTAGCTACACGCTCAATCTTGAACCCTGTACCTATTCGCTGCCGTCCACCTCCTGCTTTTGAACCTACGCACAAGCCATCAAATCTTGCTACTCCTGCTGCTCCGCCAAATGCTTTCACAACTGCCTTCCGCAACGTTCAACCGGACGTTGTGGCAGCTGCCACTTCCCTCGCCAATGTCCATGCGCTCCATCGTACAACCAATGACCATGTTGATCACCAACAACAGCATCACAGTTCTTCACCAACTTCCGATGCCCAGACATACCATCGCCCAACGGAATCGGAGATCTCCATAGAACAGGACTCGCATGCGGATTTGGAAAGACGATTGGTGAAACTGATCGACGAGGAAGAATCAGGCAGTCGAGAAATCCGTCGGGGTGTGCGAGCGATCTATGTCGGTCACGAGCTGTCCAACATGTCGTTTTTGATCCGCCAACAGCGAGACGAAGTCGACGACGTGTACCACTTTGCTGGAAACGAAATACCTCGGCGCCAACTGAGAACAGGCCACGATCAACTTTTGATGGATGCTCTCACCTTACCTGAACCGGCTCTGGCAGATGAACTGGTTCAGGCTTACTTTGACCACGTCAACCCAGGGTATCCCATCATCGATGAGGATCTCTTCATGACACAGTACCGGAATCGGGACCCTGCCGACCCGCCGCCAATCCTGCTTCTACAAGCAATACTTCTAGTCGGAGCACACGTAGCTCGGCAAAAGGTCGAGCGTGATGCACTGAAAGAGATCTTCTTCCGACGAGCTAAATGGTTATTCGACAGTCGTGTCGAGCGAAACCGCGACATCATGATTCAGGCCGCTCTACTTTTGACTTGGCACTCTGATAGCCCTGACGATGATGTCTCAGCTAACGCTCATTACTGGGTTGGCGTAGCTGCTAGGATTGCCACAGGACTAGGAATGCATCGAAATCCTGTGTCAAGCCGATTTGTTCCTCGAGACCGCCGTATGTGGAGGAGGCTTTGGCATATTCTAGTCCAATTCGATGTCATGGTATCTCTCTCATATGGACGCCCACAAGCTATGTAAGTGGTCCAGATGTCTTACACTTGATGTCCGTGACTGACAGTCTCCTCTAGTAATCTTGAGGACTCAGATGTGTCTTCGTTAACACTTTCAGACTTCCAAGGATGTGGACCTGGGGTTCAGACAGACTTTGTGATTCATTTTTCGGAACTCTGCACAATGATATCTTACATTGTTCGCAATCGTTTCGGACTGAGAGTCAACCCAGAGCGTCGCAAAGCGGTGTTGCAAGAAGCCGACGAGAGCCTAGCTAATTGGTCCTTGAAGCTTCCAGACAAATTACGCTTACGAGCATCTGACGTGGATCCATGGTCTGCTATGCTTCATTTGACCTATAACAACTTCCTCATTTTACTACATCGACCCCATCCAAGAGCCTCTGCATATTCGGATGACTACGGACCACACGATGCTGAGATCTGTAGCGCAGCTGCAGGTGTCATAGCCTCGATTTTCGAAGAACTTCGTCTCCATGATCGCTTGAAGATTCTCTGGTACTCCGCTGTCCATACCCTTTTCACGGCAATGATACAAGTGCGAGTGGAGCTTCGCTTCTCAAATCCTGTCCTAGCGATTAATGCCCTTCGTCGCTTTGATTCAGCTTCTTATTCACTTCGTGAACTGGCAGGATACTGGTCCCATGCCACCACTATCTTACGGTTGTTCGAAGATTCCAAGCGCCTTCAGGAGGATCTTCGCTTGGCTACAACTGAAAGACCCCGTGGTTTCAGAAGTTCCCCAGAACGGGAAAAGATTGTGGCCCATACTTCATCCTCTAGCTCTTCCACAAGCACAATAGCTACACACACTCCACAACAGCAGGAGGAACAGCCTGTTTCCTACGAAGTTCCGACTCCAGAGTCGACACACATTCCAAACCCCACTACCTCTGCGGGCCTTCAACAGAATCACGCGATCGATCACTGGATGCCAGCCGCAAACATGGCTCCGGTAGAGACTCTGGACGCCCCCCGCGAATCTCTCGATTGGCGGCAGCTGTTCTCTTTCGCAGACATGGACCAACCCGTCCTTCCGATGGCCATGGAAGGTCTTCCTGAATTGGAAGATGAGTGGCGTCAAATTTACTGGCAGGAGACACCACTGTCGGATCTCTTGCATGACGGAGGCTGGATGCACGGCTGACATTTGCATTGCACTTGCATTTATGGCGTACTTGTCATTGCCACATATCATTGGTCTTGAAGCTACCCGGATTTTCCTTGAGAACATGGACTGTGCGCGAACGATAATGACTTGATGACCCTCATTGCTCTGTTCCGGCTTTTCATTGATATTTAGCACCATCGATGTCGGGAAATATCGATGATCTTTTTGCATTTATCATGCATAGCTTCCCTAACATGGAATTGTCATAAATCAGTATACCAAAATTTAGCCCCAATCAGCTTGCTGTGCCGCGAAAGCGCTAAAGGACAGCAATGTCCAAGCTTGATTCTATCTGCCAACACTAAGATCCACCGCCCGAAAGCATATGCCCAGACAAATAAGCTAAGAATAGCAGATGAATATAGGTGTAGACGAGACAACTCGACGAAGACAGATAAATACAAATGATCCCAGATCGAAGGGACCAGCATACCCGGACCTACCGGGTCATGCAAAACAGCCTCTTTTACACTGATTGAGGAGACAGGGTGAGTCTCCTAACGAAACAAGGAAAGGAAAAACTGGGAATCGGAGCGGGTAATACAATAAAAGGCAGTTGATGTGCCCAGAGAAATCAGGGAAGTGAGAAGCCGCAGCTCATGTAACAGAAGAAACAACCGGTGAAAAGCCAAGATAAGCGCGCCACCCGTAAACTGAGATCTGAATCTGTCGGATCGCTAAGTTAAAAATCTCACCCACTCTCCGTCCGTCACAAGTTCCGTGAGTAAACAAATCCCCATAATGCTCGTGCCGCACCGCTTGGGGGGACTTTATGTTGTCAAGGGAGTAGGGACCGGAAGTGTATTTTGAAACGTTTGTAGCAAGGGACCGTGTCTGTTACTGTGAGCCCTCAGGGGCTGGATACACGGTGAAACCAGTCTTGGACTCCTTTGTGCATTTTGGGACACAGTGTGTAGATCATCCGTGGGGATATGGTTGATGGCCTTGGAACCAATTATGATTGCACTGCGTCAGTTGGAATGGTTCTCCTGCACATAGACGCTTACTCTAGTAGGAATCACCGCCAGTGCCGTTGTGGGCTTGGCCGACCATGGGAGGGTAGCCGTAGGCGGAAGCATCCTGCTCAGAGGGGTCCAAGCTTGGGTTGATGATGTTATTGGCAGCATCCGTGGTATCAGGGAAGGCCCCCGGACCCGTCGGTGCAACTGGCCGTCCGGATGGACCGGCGCCGGGAGGGCCTCCAACGGGGCCGCCGGCGTTGTACCCACTGCTGGTCGGACGGTTCTGATGCTCTCCTCTCGCGGATTGGGTCTGCAGATTAGATCAGTAGTGTTCTCTTTAAGCAAACCACGCTATCGCCAGTTGGGGCGAGGGCAAAGTGGCTAGATGCGTTGCACAAGTCTTACCTCGCGGTATTTTGATAGGTAGATCTTCAGTGCCTCTGCGTAGTTTTCGAAGCCGAGTGAGGTCATGGCGAAAAGGATATCCTCTCCGTTGACGGTTTTACGCTTCTCCTGCTGACATTTGTCGGAAGCTACGCAAAAGGCTCGACAGTCAGTCTTCAGTGCTGGTAATGAGACGATATTGACTGTACAGACCTTCACTGGTGATGAACGAGATGAATTCGCTCACACATTCCTGCATACACTCCTTGGCCTCCTTCGCAATCTTCGCATTCTCAGGTAGAGCTAGTTTCATGATGCGAGCCACTTCACAGGCAATGTCAGTAATCTATACAGGCATGCAGTGGTAGTAACAACGAAGAGGTGGATATGGGCATAATGCACCCAGCATGCTATAGCATACTGTAGACATGTCTGCCCAATCGGATGAATGCTGGTAGTGGTAGCAGACGACAAATAGGGACATGAACCGAAAGGCTTGTGGTTATCAATCCCCGAAATAGATGATGGCAGGTAGATGAATAGGATAGCAAGGAATGGTGACGATTGACCGAATCAGCCTCCTAGGCGGTGGAGAGGCACGAGCAATCATAGTAGGGCAAAAGGCGGTTGACCAGCAGGTGAAGGTAAGGTACGCACAAATCAGGACGAAGCGACAAGCTGCAAGGGAACGCAACTAACCATTTGCAATTGGTAGCCATCTGTCCTGCTCCTTTACTTCGAACTCTCCCTGACCTTGCGCCTGGGAGTCTTGTTGGTCTTTGTCCATTTGTTCCTGGTCTTCACCCGATTGAACTTCCGGTTCCACCTCCGGTTCCTTCGAGGGGGAGGTCGACGACATGATTTTTAGCTGTCGGGAGAACGTGCAGAGATACTGGATTTAGGATGGAAGGGCTGTCTCTATTGCTCTGTTGGCAAACCACGTCAGAGCTGCGTACAGGGCGTGGTGGGTTCTCGATCTTGGACGTTATGATACAGCCGCGCCAAGGGTACTGAAGGTGTGTCTGGCTGGGCAGCGATTCGCTTCACAACAGCCTGAACGGGGAAGGATGACTGTGACAACGCGTGTGGGGGATTGGCAGCGCTTCCGCGATAGTGCGTGTGTGCCTTAGCGTTCTGAACACGGCCTGGTAGGATCTGTTATTCCGACTGCGATGACGAGACACGGTCTGAAAGATGGCTCTGTTTGTTATTGCTCTATTATTATTGCTGGTCTAAAGAGTGGCTGCAATGGGCTGAATGGGACAACCTGATTCGAGGGCCAATGAAGTAAGGGCAAGCTTGCGGGAGGTCCTGGAAACATACACAACTGATCTTGGGCTTCGTTCCTTTTCTTTTTCGTCTTGCTATAATTGGAGAAGCCCCAATCTAGGTCTTCCAGAAATAATGCTGGAATGACGTTAGAGCTGTCAAACTAAAGGCGATAGTAAAGTCAGCAAGCTGAAAAGCCTAAGTCTCTTTGCAGCACGCGCATTCATGGACGCGGGAGAAGGTCAACAGGGCGGGCGGAATGTGACGCGGGTAATACAACACGGAAGTAACCGTGGGTCAGACAGGATTGAGGGGGGGGGCAGTGGCACGTTGCGCAGCTGGGCGACAAAAGATACCAACAAGAAAAGCAAGCCAAAGCGCGACAGCGATTGGACTGAAATGCAAGAAACGAGGACGCTGAAATGGGTAGGGGGGAGGCGATGTAAGGGAAAAGGTAATAGGCTTACCGGCCAGTCAATGGCAGGCACCGGGGGAGGGGGGCGTAGGGCAGGTCTGACTGGAGACGGCCGCAATGCGCGCAGCTCTCAATTGGCGAACCAGAAGTCCCTGGCTGTCGCGATGAATATATCCAAGCGCCAATGAGCTTTGACGCGGTTTGCAATGCACAGTTTCCTGCTCCCGAGAAGCACTCAATAGATGAGTATTATTCGAAGAGAAACGATGAGCGGAACACGATGGACGACCTTGGTTGCGCCCAATGTCCCAGATTGAGTGAAGAGAAGAAGAACGATGAGGAAGAGGAGAGGAAGTTGAGAGTCGATGAGCCGCGGTGGGAAACCAGCAACCAGCGCTCATCGGCGGCCTCAGGACTTCCATAACGCCCCTCTAACGCTGTATCGCTCTGTTACTTTCTATTCTAGGATTAGCTCCTCACAAGCTCACGGGGTGCGAGAGGGAGGGGTGTATTGATACGGTATTACACGTGATATTCGTCATCGGCCCCGGATCTCTTGGCCACCGGCCTTATCTTCTTTCATTCTGCAATAACATCCTCGAGGCCATTTCAACGACAGCGACAATCGCAAGGAACATTCGTACATCTTACGTGCCGTGCACGCTTGATACTGATTTTGACGCTGTGCAACTCCTATCGCGTTTCAAGAGACCTAGTCACATAGCTCTTACATGCGCAGAAATGTTTATCGGTTACTTCTTATCTCTACCTATACATAGAGTACCTCTGAGACCAATGCTCCAATCAATGTCAAGGACAAGTGGGCCGGCGAAACTTCCCTCAGCAACCTTAAGATATCATAGCACCCATAATAATACCTCGCTTGCTCTGTCCTTTGTCTCAGGATCCGTGTTGACTGAACTGTATCATTCTCTTATGTCATTACGTGCCCTATGAGGACTGACGGACCGTGTACTGTACATGGCGTCAGGCATCAACAGCGTTTCCTGACAATTTGGGCCAGCCATCTATTCGGGGAACCTGAACTTTCATGCATCTCTTCGTCTCATCACATTTCAGAGCCCTGCTCGGCATGAAGCACTGTATACTTTTGGAAAAGGTGCCGATTAGGCAAAGGCCACAGAGAGTTCTACTCCGCAGCCCAATCTGCGGAGGTGTGGATGAGGGCATCCATCACTTGCCGCTCTCTACTACATAGAATCCATGTGGCTTCTACCCAAGCTGCTCGCTCCCCAAGAGGACAAAATCGGCATATCAGCCTCGAAGATCATCTGTCAAACAAAGTTGGCTGAGAGCTTGCTAGCCATTGAACGTGTCACACACACACACACATGCATTGGGATAGTTCAGATCTACTCCCAAGGCTGACATGAAGCAGCCAGTAGGAAATCTCGGGAACAAGACTATCAGATGAAGTCAGGAGCAATGTGCTTTCGTGCAGCTGTCGTGATCCGGCCTCGAATCGGCCAACTGCAGACGAGTACAGCAGATGTTTACTTCAGACGCCTTGTTCCACAGGGGCCAACTCAGCCGAGCCACACCATCTCTTGGGTGCATAAGCTTTATCGGAGAATTCCTGGCTAGACGACGCCCTCTCTGACTATGTCAATTACTAGAATCCCTGCGTTGTAGACGAAGACTGCGGTAACAATAGTGATAGAACATATCAACCGGTGGCGATGCACACTGAGAGGCAGAGTCATCAAACAAGGTGAAAAAGGCACAGAAGTTGTATTATACACTATTTTGCTGTCAGGGATGATCAAAGCCTTGAAATCAGCGCCTCAGACTTCAGCTTTATGGCATGATATCAAATCATCCCCAGAAGTGAACCTAACAATTAGCCATGAGTGCATTCAAGGCCCCGACCGTCCTGTAACAAAGTACCGGTTTGTGTTTAGCTGCCACACATCGTCCTCGTCCTAGGCGAGCGAAATTGGCAAAATCCTGTCATAGCAGATACCATGAGCCACGAATTGTTCAGTCCATGGAATTGTGGCAATAGAAGCGAAGTCAAGAGGCTGTCAAGATGGCTGTGGGCTCCAAATAATGCCGCTCCTGCCCTGCTCTCCGTTTGATTCCTCCAGAGATGGCACCAAGGGAAATATGAAAGGTAGTCAATGAACCGTGGTAACTCTCAGATTATTGTTCTCCTATGGTTGTACGACTTGAATGTTGTTCTTCTTCTGTAATAATAAAGGAGATCCCGGTCAGAGCGGATCCTTCTCATGAGGATTGGCATGAAATGACGAACCTTCCAGTTGTCAAGGTCCGACTGCTTCGACTTGTATTGCTTCAGCAGTTCATCTAAGACCTGCTTCAGGCCGTCCGAGTTTGTTTTGAGGGAGGGAAGAACGTCTTCGACGGTACGTTCAACCAGAACCCCATTGACCATGCGGAAACATTTTCTATCCTTGGGAAGAGGTTCGAGTGTCTCGATCACAAGTCTAACGACAGCACGCTGGCATTAGTGATCCATGCTTGAACAGATAAAACAGGCTGGGAGTATAGCAGGGAAGACTAACTTGTGCTCCTCTGCTTCCTGCTCGATATCGCCGATCTTTTGTGCTAACTGCTGCAGAGTGTTTTTGTAATTGGTGTACTGAAGCTGAAGCTCTGCAAACGATCAGCACGAAACCCTTGAACGCTAGAACAGGAACCCAAGCTTATACAAACATACCCTGCTGCTTCTTAGGGTTAATCTGTGCTTGACTGGCCATTTTTTCGATATTCGGTACACGCAGCGTACTTGCAAAGCTGAGCTGGAGTTGCGATGCGGGGCGTTGGTTCGATATCCGCGGCGGCGGCGGCGGCGGCGGACCGGGCTAGGGAACTGGAAGCCAATACTGAACCCGGGTCCACTCACGGCGCTGCCACGTGCAACTTGGAGCTCAGTAAGAATTTAAACTTGGGTTATCGTAGTGCAATCACGTATACTTAGACTGCAACTGCGATCTTGTCTTGCCCTGAAATGAGCTCTAAGTCTGCGTCATTGGGTGGTGTGTATCAATCACGTGTTTGACCTCTGTTTGCAGGGTTTGCATGGTGACACTATCGCCCATCGCCCGATAGTCCATCGGAATCCGCCTCCGAATCTATCCCAACTCATCGCCAGGAGGGCTCAAGCAAGCAGCTGTGGCCCTTCTCGCAGACATTTTCGAAAAGTCAATAACTTGCGCTGCTTACTTTGTCTCCTTTCAAAACTTCTACACCAACAATTCAAAATGGCGCCGGACGACATGCCCCCAGCCAAGAGGCTGAAAAGCTCCAACCTGCCGGGACCGTTGCGCGACGCGAAGCGCAAGGACATTGACAACTGGGAAACCAACCGAATGCTTACGTCCGGTGTCGCTCAGAGAAGGGACTTCGATGGGGACTTCATGCCCGAAGACGAAGAAGGAACTCGAGTCCATTTGCTGGTTCATGATCTCCGCCCACCGTTCCTTGATGGCCGCACGATTTTCACAAAACAGCTGGAGCCCATCTCCGCTGTCCGGGATCCGCAAAGTGACATGGCTGTCTTCAGTCGCAAGGGAAGCAAAGTCGTGCGCGAAAGGCGTCAGCAGCGGGAACGCCAGAAGCAGGCGCAGGAAGCAACAACCATGGCGGGCACGGCCCTCGGAAATCTGATGGGTGTCAAGGAGGACGAGGGGGACAGTGCGGTCGCAGTGCCCGTGGAGGAGGCATATAAGAGCGGAAACAAGTTTGCCAAACACCTGAAAAAGGACGAGGGCGGGCAGAGCTCATTCAGCAAGAGCAAGACGCTCCGCGAGCAAAGAGAGTTCCTTCCGGCGTTCGCCGTGAGAGAGGACTTGCTGCGGGTGATACGAGATAACCAGGTGGTGGTGGTGGTCGGTGAAACGGGGTCTGGTAAAACGACCCAGCTGACACAGTTTCTGCACGAAGACGGCTATTCGAAGTTTGGAATGATCGGGTGTACGCAGCCTCGTCGGGTGGCTGCTATGAGTGTTGCCAAACGAGTAAGCGAGGAGATGGAGGTGGACTTGGGAGAAGAGGTTGGCTATGCGATCCGGTTCGAAGACTGCACGAGTAGCAAGACGGTCATCAAGTATATGACTGACGGCGTCCTATTACGAGAATCGTTGGTTCAGCAGGACCTCGACAAATACTCCTGCATCATCATGGATGAGGCGCATGAGAGAGCTCTCAACACTGATGTCCTCATGGGGCTTTTGAAAAAGGTGCTGGCCCGACGCAGGGATCTTAAATTGATTGTGACATCGGCTACAATGAACGCCGAACGCTTCTCTCGATTCTACGGCGGCGCACCTGAATTCATCATCCCTGGACGGACGTTCCCCGTTGATGTTCACTTCTCGCGTACCCCATGCGAAGACTATGTGGACAGTGCGGTCAAGCAGGTCTTGGCCATTCACGTATCGCAAGGACCGGGTGATATCCTTGTCTTCATGACAGGTCAGGAGGATATCGAGGCTACCTGCGAACTGGTGGACGAACGGCTAAAGCTACTGAATGATCCCCCGAAGCTCAGCATTCTGCCCATTTACAGTCAGATGCCCGCGGAGCAGCAAGCGAAAATCTTCGAACGGGCCGAGAACGGGGTGCGCAAAGTGATTGTTGCCACAAACATCGCTGAGACCAGTTTGACGGTCGACGGAATCATGTTCGTGGTGGACTCGGGCTATTCTAAGTTGAAAGTATACAACCCTCGGATGGGTATGGATACGCTGCAGATTACACCAATCTCTCAGGCCAACGCCAACCAGCGCTCGGGGCGTGCAGGTCGGACAGGGCCCGGCAAAGCATATCGATTGTACACGGAAGTCGCCTACAAGAACGAACTCTATTTGCAGACCATCCCCGAAATTCAGCGCACCAGTCTCTCCAATACCGTCCTCCTGCTCAAGTCTCTCGGTGTCAAGGATCTCCTGGATTTTGATTTCATGGATCCTCCGCCGCAGGAGACGATCACCACATCGCTCTTCGAACTCTGGTCTTTGGGGGCGCTCGATAACCTTGGCGACCTCACCCACCTGGGTCGGCGGATGACTCCTTTCCCCATGGACCCTCCGCTCGCGAAATTGCTGATCAAAGCCTCCGAGGAGTACGGGTGTAGCGAGGAGATGCTCAGCATCGTCTCCATGCTGTCCGTTCCGAGCGTATTCTACCGCCCCAAAGAACGTCAGGAGGAATCCGACGCCGCGCGAGAGAAATTCTTTGTCCCCGAGTCGGATCACCTCACGCTCCTCCATGTCTACACGCAATGGAAGGCCAACGGCTACTCCGACGGCTGGTGTACCCGCCATTTCCTGCACGCCAAAGCCCTTCGACGCGCCCGGGAGGTCCGAGACCAGCTGCACGACATCATGACGGTGCAGAAGATGCCCCTTGTCAGCTGTGGAACCGACTGGGATGTTATCCGTAAGTGCATCTGCTCCGGATTCTACCACCAGGCCGCGCGCGTCAAGGGCATCGGCGAGTTCCTCAATCTCCGCACCAGCGTGAGCATGCAGCTGCACCCGACGAGTGCTCTGTATGGCCTGGGCTATGTGCCCGAATACGTGGTGTATCATGAGTTGATCCTCACCAGCAAGGAGTATATGTCCACCGTCACGGCTGTCGACCCACACGTAAGTTCTGATCCCCCGCCATTTCCATCCTGCCCCATCATTATTGTCCCCTCATTCTCATCGCCATCGTGATCTCAAACTGACCGTGGAAACTTCTTGTATGCAGTGGCTCGCCGAACTCGGAGGCGTCTTTTACTCAGTCAAAGAAAAGGGCTATTCTCAGCGCGAGCGCCGAGTCACCGAACAGGAGTTCAATCGGCGCATGGAGATCGAAACTCAAATGGCCGCGGATCGGGAACGGGCCGCCGCGGAAAAGCAGAGGGAGCAGGAGCGCAATGACCCCTCCCGACGCCGGCAGGAGATCGAAGTGGGCAGTTCCGTGGTCCGTCGGCCGGCTGCCACAGCCCGCCGTTTTGGAGGTGTGACTGCCTCCAGCTCTTCACGCAATGGAGTTGGAGCTGGAGGTGGCGGAGGAGCAGGGGGAGGAGGAGGAGGGGGAAGTGTGGTCAAGAAGCCCCAGGTGAAAAGAAGACCTGGAAGGGCATTTTGATTGTTGTTGTTGTATGTACAGTACATATAGAGGTATACCCCGATCTTGGTAAAGAGTTATGAGCATGAACATGAACATACTTCAATTGAGAGTCCAACGGAGACCGTGCACCTGTTTGCCGGGCTCTTGCATGAAGTTGCGCCGACAGGACATTAATTACGGATGTAGATTTCACGGAAACTCGAGTACTATCACGACTGGGAATCAGGTACCTCTCGAGGATGAGACTACATCGCCTCTTGTTCTTTTCCTTCAACTAACTTTTCAACCAGAAGGATCAGACCAGACCAGACCAGACCAGACAGATCAGAGTTACAGCATCAAATCCACCAGGGATCTTCTTCAAATCGCAACCTTGAACCTTCACTTCGCGCCCAGTCCAGCCCCAGTTATCTTAACCCTCTGACTAGTCCTGATCCCACTCACCGGAATCCGTCCGACCCAGACCCAACCTCCCACCCCCGATCCCACTACCTTCACGCCCTCGAAATCCAACCCGGGCATCCGCTCAGTTGATAAAGTTGATACAGAAGAAATGCAAGATCAAACTCCCGAAGATATAATCCGCGAACGCCCTAATTCCCCAAGCAGTCAGCTCAGTCCAGCTCCCCTCCCACACCCAAACCCAATCACAACCCCTGAAAAGAAAGAAAAACTCACCTCTCATGCGAAATCCCATCCCCCCCAGTCTCACTCCCCAACGCGGCAGCGGTAGCAGCAGCAGCTTTCCCCTTCGCGCCCTTCCCACCAGACGCGACCGCCGCAGCCGAAGTCGAAGAAGAGGAAGTTTGCATGCGCAAACTAGCGGTAAGCACGAACTGGCCCACCGCCGCCGAGAAGCCGCTCAGGAAGGCGTTGAAGGGCTATGTTTGGGAGGGAAACAGTTAGCCATATGGTTTCCATCCCACAAGAAGGGCCTTCCCCTGACTCGAATACCCAGTAACGCAATGAAAGAAATGCTGGGAACTCACGTAATTGCCGGCCAGAACACAGTAGAGGAATTGCACGCCGCCGACCAGGACCAAAAAGCCCATGAAGGCGTCGAGCAGGAGCGTGCGCTGCGGGGTGGTGGCGAGGTATTGCTGCCACACGGTGTGGGCGATGTCGAGGACGGAGGAGTTGGTGGTTAGGGTCTTGGGACCGGAGGAGAGGGAGGAGGAGGAGGAGGAGGCAGGAGTAGCAGCAGCGGTGGTGGTTGAGGATGAAGGTATAGTTGGAGGTGAGGGTGCGGGGACGGGGCCGGCGGCGGCGGCGGTGCGTTTGGCAGGCATGGTTTTTTTAGAGGTTGGATTGCCTGGGTCTCGTCTCGGTTTGGGAGTCAATTGGTGTGAAAGATCGTGAGAAAGAGGAAGACTGACAGGGTGAGAGAGCGTCTGGATTTCGGCTGAGTCGGTGTTGTACCTCGGGGATTCATTACGCAAGCTGTCCGTTACGCGGTGTCACGTGATATGTGCTGTTATCGGCCGGGGCTTATCTACTAGTAGTTACACGAAGTTCTGTTTGCTGATCGCTGATATGTGCAAGTCTGGGGTGTTCTACTATGATACAGTACATGGTTGTAGCAGATCTGATATGGTAGTCACCGTAGCCAAGTCGCATACAACCTCAAGAAAATATCCTGGTAGCATTCAGACTTATTATACACATAGTCATCATATTATATTCATCGATTCACTGTGATTAAGATTGGAGAGGGGTATTTCTGCATCGTGAAGAGGGGAGTTTTGCATGAGAATAATTGAGAAGGTTCGCCAGTCATACCACAACACTGAGCCCGCTCAAGCGAAGGGCGAAAGGCCTCTTAGGGTCACGGCTGGATTAGAGGGTATATAAAGCACACTTCAGGTGCATGGTGCGCTTCCTGCCGCACAGGCACATCAGGCAAGCCAGTCCGAAATATTCGCAAAAGGGTTTTCGGTGTTGGCTTCTTGTAAATCCATCTGGAAGTCGTGCATGACCCTATCCCACTCATCCCAATTGAGCTGAGGGTCCGGCTTGTTCTCGTTCTGCTGCATGGGCACTGGTCCGGCGAATGAGTTCATCGATGCGTCCCCAGGAGTTGTAGTTGGCTGCTCAATGGCTGCCGCCATAGCTGCCGCTTGAGGAGACAACCAGTCAACACCGGGGAACAAATTGACGATTGCGTCCATCGGCCCCTTTCGAAGATCGATATCAAGTCCGCTTGTATTAGACAACGTACCGCCCTCTGGCATGGCAGATGATATTTGGGTTTCTCGTTGCGCAAGAGGCTGGGGTAATATGGGAGGGGCTTGCAAAATCGAGGGTCCAGTGCCACCAGTGAATGGCACAGACTGAAAAGAGCCGACATTAAGACCCAGCTGAGTTCGCATCTCTTCTTGCTTGGCTCTATGGGCGGCCGCGCGCTTCATGAGCTTTGACAGCGGTCGCCAGAGCATGCCCTTCCGTTGTTTGCTGTTGCGTACCCAATCTCGGTAAAGATTGCTTACAGCCTCCCAAGCACGGTCGGTCAGAGGGCTCAACGGGCGTACACAGAGCTCTGATAAGACAAATGCGATGGCATGCCATTGCATGTTCGTGGCAAAGAGCCAGCTCCACTTAAATGTGTTCTTGTCGGCCCCAAGTAGGCGCGCGAATTCGGCAACCTCCACAGAAGTTGCGAACAAGCTCTCTCGGTTTGCATTCGTCAGAGCAACGTCACGATCAGGGCGAGTCATGGGATGGTGAATCACAAGCCATAGTTTCGTGAGAATGAGCCGAGCGACTGTAGCGCAAACCCATTGAATTGGCACGTTCATGTCACAATGCTTGATGTATCGTTCCTCGATGCGGGCATTGATGGCTTTGATCAGGTTTCCGCAGTTATCCGCGGACACTGGTCGAGTACCTGGAGTGAAGTGGCCATTAGGGCAGACATAGCTCACCCGCCGAAGGGCTACTGTGATATCGCAGCGGATCAGACAGAAGGTCACCTCGGTAAAGCCAATTCTCTCCGGGGGCGGCTCTTGCATGTCCGGCGTAATGTCATCATCATTGACGTTCAGTGGAAGCCGAGTATCATAAAGCCGTTCGTGGATCTGCGCATCAGTGCCATGGTCTTCGGACGACCGAATGTCCAACAAACAGATATGCCACCACAGTCTTCGGCGCATTTCCGTATCAAAGGGCTTTAATCCGAACTTCGTCCCATCCCGGTGAAGACCAAGACCTTGCGCGAGGCGAAGAACGAGAGCCGTCATAGACCACACGAACTTAGTATCATCCTCACGACGGATACCAATGAGAAAAATGACAGCGGCTTGCAGTAACATCAAGTTCTGCGTGTTTAAGAAATTGGCCTTCGCCAAAGCTTGCTCGACCGCAAATCGATAACGTTTCACAGCAGTATCACGGTCCTCATCTAACTGGATGACACACTGCTCATGAGACAGGCTGATGACCGCCACTAAGCACATCGCCAGGAATAGTGCTTCCTGGTTTTTATCTAAGCTGCCCGGGTCCTGGGCTGCGATCGTAAAAAGCTGTTTGGCTGTAGGTTTATGCACGACGGGGACCAGCGGCGCCACATTCTCGTAGTACAAATTCCAGAGCACCGGGATCTTCGACGATGGTGGCAGGAAGCCGCGAAGGGAATGGGAAAGCGAGTAAAATCCGAATAGGAAGCCGTCATGGTTGGCGGAGTGAGTAGTCGACGACTCTGGAGAGGGGTAATCCTCGTCCTCCGACGCTGATGGGTCGAGGATATCCTGAAGCTCTTCGATCTACTCGTATCCCTCTGTCAATACCCGAAGGGTGCCTCATCATAAACAACATGGAAGAAGCAAGAAATCGGCTCACCTCATCACCGAGACTGGCCCAGAACCGATTGCTCACATAACGACTCCGGCCTTCATCGATAACCAGCCGTCCAAATTCATGCTCCATGTTTCGCGTGGGCATAGGCCTGCGGGGGTCCACATTAGCAGCATTCAGCATCAGCGGACACCCGTCGCCATCGCCGGGGCCTGCTGGAGGCGCCGGCGGACCCTGTGTGCTCACGTTCTCACTGCGCGATTGGCGTGGGGAAGGCGTATCCGATAGCGACGCTGTTCGTTTCTCGTTCAAATGCTCGATGACACCCTCCAGGCGCCTGAGTCGAGACAGAAGCTCCGCATCTTGTGGCCGCTTCGATTTGCGGGGCGCCCTTCCAGGTGGGGGGAAAATACACTCGATCCCCGCCTTGACACAATTCGAGCACGGCGATCGCTTGTTGCAGCGGACTTTCCTCCGACGGCAGGTAACACAGCTGCGTATGCTATGCAGCTCGTGCGAGGAATGGGGGTCGGTGTGATGGTCAACAACGATCGCAGCCTGGCCATGACTGAGACTCTCCGAATCTTGTCGGGAGTGCGTCGCAGATAAGGCTGGCGAGGTCACAGTGGGTACAGGCGGGCGTTGTTGTGCTGGAAGTGGTGGACTATGGAAGGACATGACAGTATAGGTGGAGCATGCCACATCGTCAACAGCGACAGCGGCAGCGGCAGTTCAAGGGAATTTTGCGCTGAGATGAAGTGGGATAAAGAAAATTATTGATCAGACCAAAGGAGGTGAATCGGTCCGGATTACTGTATTATTATGATCGGGGGCCAAGCTCACTAACTAATTAATACTGCCCGTGCCTCAGTCATCGACTCATAGTGGGGAGGGGAAGACAGTCGATTCAGGTCTCTGACAACGCCATTGGCCAGGAACGGTAGCTCCTCACGTAATCGTAAAGGAAAAGACGAACACGTGCATCTGACATTGTGTCAATGAATATAAGTTAAATCAGTCCGTGACTAATAGTAGCTGGGTACAGGCTAACTGGCGTGGGGTCATTTCTATTGTTCGCAAAGGAAAGATGGTTTCTTCTATCAGCGGGGAACCATCGTGCGATATTATACAATGGCTATATCATGGAGTACGTATAGGTATTGATTAGCCCCTGACGTTCAAGTTCACCGACGGGATAGTTTTACCTATAGCCTCGCATACGTAACACATCTCAAACGTAGTCCTTGCAATGACCGTGGATCTGAGACTTCGTGCAAAGGTCAGGCACTTCAGTAGCCTTCCTGCTGCTTCCCTTGTGATTTGTGCATCAACCGTGGTTCACTACATGGGCCAATGTCGCGGACAATACTAGATTATATATTTGATATATTCACAAAAGTCTCCGTAGACTTAACTGTTCAGTAGCCCCGACTCCGGGAAGCCAGGTCACAAAACTCTAGATTTGGGACAGAGAAAGTCTGAAATGACCCCAATGAATAGAACAGAAGGCCGAAGAAGCATAATAGACCCAACGCCGAATGTATCCAACGTGCGAATAAATGGTATGCGTTCCGAAGGATAACGCCATATATATGCAAACAAGTGACGACTATATAAAAAGAATTGAACCCGGTCAGATCGTAACTGTCATAATCAGGCCCAGATGCATCAATGAGCCTTGAACTTTTAAAACAGTCCTCGAGTTTCATCGAAACAAAGGCCCGAGCGGCGTGGTTCGGACGGGTACGTCGACTGGCTGGCGGCGCCAAAACTGCCGTTTCCTTTGTTTATCCCACACTTCTGTGACATCGTTGAAATGGTGCCTGAATTCGAGGTTTAGTTGGAGGGCCTATTGACAAAGGCATGACAACTTACCCTTGGAAGGTGGTAGCGGTCATAGATTTCGAGCCATATTCCTTCTTGAGAAGTCGGACATATTCAAACGGAATTTTGACAGGAACATCCTCGAAGTAACTATTCCGTAACGGGAAAATTTCGGTCTCCTGTAAACTGGTTAGCTGTCATGTTGTGTCGGTGGTTTGCGCGCCATTTACATCAAAGCGATGGCCATCTTTGCACATCAGAGCACCGGGGTCACCGCGTTCTCGTCTGTCGTCATCTTTGCGCACGGCGGTGATGTCGATGAACAATCCGGAGGAAGTGTCAATCCAACGCGCATCAATGACATTCAACTTATCGTCGGTAGACCGGATGACGTAGTTAGGATTTATCTCGAGCAAATAAGTTCGCCCGCCCTCGACCCCTGGAATTTCAAAATGGTGTTCCGTCATGTTGTAATAATCGGCAAGGAAGTGAATTGTGGGTTCAGATATTTGGACATCAAGGTCATTGTCCCAAGGGAAGATCTGATCAGCTGTCAGCGGGAGGCACAACGCAGCGACTATGGGAGTCGGTAACAACAACCTTCTGATTCCACCACCATGCCAGAAGAGTACCATGCATGATCCATGTCTCGGCACCAAGGTCTGCCATTGTTGACAGGTAGGTTCGGATGAGTTCCGACAGGTGCGGAGTAGTCTCTTCCTCCGAGAGAGGCTTATCGGCAAAGCTGCGACCAAGGACCAAGTTAGCACATGCTACATCCAACGGGTCAATTCTAACACCTACCGGCCGTCATAATGGTAGTGAAAGCTAGCCAGTGTACATGTCAGCTCAATTCAAAAAGCACCTCAAGCATAAAATCGAGATAGTGACCTACTCTGATTCCTCTGGAAAAGAGTCAGCATGCACCTCAGCTAATTACGGGAAGCCTGCGAATCGGCGCGATTCGATATGACGGGACCAAAACTTACTGAAATATTTTGGACCTGGTTCTCCCCCTTTTCCAGAGTATTCCTTGGCCACAGTAGGCCTCACGCTCATGAAATCAACATCGACAGCGGATGACCCCACGACAGCCAGTGATAACCCATAAAGTCCGGCGAGTAACCGGGGCGTCGAAAACCACATAGTGCGGCACGTCTAAATGTGAGCGTATATGAATATATATATTTAAAGAATATATATATATATATGTAGAAATGGTTCAATCAAGTTCGATTCAAGAAGGCGACTGCATGCTCTGACCCTATGTTGCACAAGCCCGGAGATAAGGACGTGGGACTGGGGGGGAGACTGGTGATGATACGGTATGGGCGGGATCGCAGTGCCGATGTCACTTCTAGGGATGAGCGCGGCGACCAAGAGAGAAATGCTTTCAGGAGGATGACAAGGCCAGGCAGCCAGACAGGGGATGCAGTTCGAATGGAATGATATGTCAGAAGGGAAGTCGAGTTGTGAAAGAGCATAGGAAGAGAAAAAGAACAGGACGTTGAAAGGGCAAGGATCACAACCAAATAATAATGGATAATAATACAAGGTCGGAGACGACGACAGAGAATGAGCAGATCCACAATGCCCGGGATCGGCAGGGAATATGCGTACAAGAATAGTAAAGACCGTAAGAGAAGGACGAGGGGGTCGCGTGCGCAATTACCAACTTACCCAAATTTCCTGACTGTCGTTACCGTTCCATCCGATTATTTAACTAACCAACTAACTAAAGATGGTGGCGACGGGCAAGAACCGGGCGGGCGGCAGCAGTACACCACAGAAGAGTAACAGGCACCAGACGGCGCAGACGCAACAGACAGCCTTGCCAGCCTTGGCGATGGGGGATGGAATTACCGCGCCGATCCGGCTCACTTTTTTACTTTTCACAGTTATTTTTCTTCCATTCCTTGCTCGGGGAGGGTTTCGAGGTCAGCGAAAAACAACGACAAAAGCGATTGTTCCTTTTCTCGAAGTGCAGACACAGCATACAGACGTGGGGTATGTATTGTACGTTTGTACGTCTCTTCCAATTTATCTCATATCACCGTGCTACGTACGACGCCCGTGCTGGAGGAACCATGGCGTCAGCAGGCGGTGGTCGTCACCAATAGCAGGGCAACAAGCAACACCGCCTAGCCATTCCTTTGGCTTTTTTCAATAGCGGCTGGGGGGCTCGGTCTCGGTATCTCAACCCAGAAGATTGGGGCCGCGTCATAGTCTAAGCCCGACATTTTCGTTGACCAAATTTCTTCACCTCTCAACCACCACTATTTCCCCCTCCTCAATCGCGCGTGACAACTGGCCTCTTTCGCCGGAAACAAACACGGGATCGAAAGATAGGGGTCTCTGATCGGGAGTTGGGGATTGACAGCTGTTGCCTTTTACTTCATCACAAGTCAGGACCTGATTCATGGATTCTCCACGCTGCTGCCGCTGCTGCTCTGGAAATGCAAAAAATCTTTCCGGGATCCAAGTGGGGGATTTCCCCACATGACGAAGGGGAACCCGTGTTGTCAGTCAGTCAGTCAGTCTTCTCCAAGCCTACATAGTACAGCAACATCTGCACTATGCTTGCGGTTGGTTTGAGGGTCTGGCCGACAGACATGATCTGGTTCTTTGCAGACTAGTCTCCGATTCAGATGTGCTTAGACCTCCACAATTGTTGCTCATCTCGTCTCATTCAGAAATGTCGGACATGTCAAAGGACTATCCTCCGATGGTCCGCTGAAGATTCGCTCCAGATGCTACTCCGTAAAGCTTGATGACTGGCCTAATCACAGTGTTTGCGTTCCTCGATCCTGCCAGGCATCTTCCCCTCGCATGAGCACGCGCAGCCCAACGCCCTAACTTGAGAAGGCCAGGTAGTCATTATTTCTGCGACACCGAAATGCGGTGATCCACGTAAGCTTTGAGTTGTGGAGTCGAAGAGTAGCTACAACCGTTTAAACGTAGACAATTGCCAGTACCTCCAGCTTTGACATTTTGGGAGATCGGTCCTGGATCGCAAGCCCCGGATATATCTTGGCAAGCCCCCAAATGCTTGTATAGAGCCCATGACAGCCATCCAATCTGCCAGGTATCGAGTGTACTGTACAGTACCTCGTACCGCCGACTTGTTATCGTAGCGCCGCTCTTGGCGTCCTTCCATACAGGATACACAAAAGCATCCTTGCGCGGACATGGGCTCATACAACATTGGCAGTCGTCACATTGCGTACACCGATTCCACTAATCTCTATCTCTCTTTTCGAGTTCGTTTTTTCGAGTTCGTTTGGTC
The DNA here is from genome assembly GCF_001890905.1 of Aspergillus aculeatus ATCC 16872. NCBI lineage: Eukaryota > Fungi > Ascomycota > Eurotiomycetes > Eurotiales > Aspergillaceae > Aspergillus > Aspergillus aculeatus. The sequence goes on from NW_017962978.1 coordinate 606,075, forward strand.
TTAAAGTGGTTTGCTCTGGAGAAGAACTTCAAGTGCTGTACATATCCTGGTTTGGATGCGACCATCAGCACAACTCCATCATCATAGTATCATAATCCAGATCCATAACTCTGAGCTATGGAGTGGTCGAGGTCCTGTGGCAAGTACATTACTCCATGCTACCTGAAGTAAGACTAATCAATATTACCAGGTACAGTACATAGTCTTGCAGAAGAACTTGTATTCTAGAAGGTAGATGAATGCACAACCAGGATTGCCAGTTGAATTACTTCATATTTTCTACTCGACTCTTCATAGTTCATCTAGGTCGACCGCACGGCTTCAAGTTACCTTATCTGCTTCCTAGGGAGGTAACGAGGAAAAGCCTCAGGGTCGGCGGATTAATTGCCCGTGGGCAGCAGGGAGTGCAAGGACTGGAAGGACTGGACCTTTTTCTGAGGGTCCGAATTTAGTAGCACGGATAAAAACGACGGTGATTCGTCAAGTTTGACATTCTATCAACTATAGTTGGATTATGTTCTTAGCCCCCTCCAATGAGAACTCCTTGCTCAGTTTCTCTTTAGTCTACACTTGCTGTGTGATTTTTAGAGGGGTAATCGTTTCGATACTAGGTAACCTTGAAGTTGCTTCCAACAATTGTCTTCCCCTGATTGACCTACTCATTGCTTGTACGGTTTACGATATCATGCTTCCAACGTAAATAGCATCTGAACTACCTCGAGTATCATTGCTGCTTTTCATTGAAGATAGCCTATCAAACCCAGGTCTCTCATAATAACTTGACTCTATTAAGAGCATGTATACAGTGCCCACTGCTTAGTGCTCCCCGGGTGTTTCTTGATCTAGACTAGTTGATCTTGTCTCTCCACTTCCGCCTTTCCAGTCATCCAAACAGACAACTTGACTAAAACGACTGCACTAACCTGCACAGAGGATTCGCCAAGTCTCCTCAGAGGGAAAGACACTGGTTATCAGCCTTCATGGTTTGATCAAGAAGGCCAGGGGATTTCTTGTGTCCCCCCCCCCTCTCTCTCCACTCCCACCCACCCCCCAGTAGAGTAGCTACTAGACTAGCTGGAGGCTGGAGCCTCACATGACTGAGGCTTGAATTCGAGTCCCACTGTTCCAGCTGCACTCTTCAGCTGCATATCAGTGACCCTGGGAAACACCTTAATCACTGTCTGGGGTACATGGCGGTTTGTGCAGAAATCCTTATCGCTAGGCATCCAATTGGATGTCCTCCATGAATAAACGTGCGCTCTAGGTATGTGATTGCTGATTCTGACTAGCATCGCTTGATTGCAGTAGTCCAGCCTGGGCTTTGCGACTGACTTGTCTAGGTGTCTTTTGATCCCATTTCCATCATTGTGATTCACGGCACCGATAATGGAGACCTTGACACCACTCCTCCATACCTGTGCCTAAAGCCTTCCCAATTGATCAGTTTGACACGACCTCTTTGAGAAGAATGAGGCCCATTGCGAACACCTGCTAAGAGATTTATCGAGTGCCGCTCTAGAAATTACCTCACCCTCGGATCCCTGTTTTTCTAGGCTACTGTCGATCGCCTCTAATCTAGATATCCTGCAGCACGATAAGAGCAAACGTGGGGGCTAAAAGATGTCGACTACACCTAATATTCTCCCGGGCGACTCAAACCTCGCGCTTCAACCAGCCGCGACCCCGCAATTGAACCGCTCCTGTGAATCTTGTCGCGGCCTGAAAGTCCGATGCTTACCCGATGCCTCAACTCCCAATCAATGTCAACGATGCGCGAAAGCAAACAGAACCTGCGTCTTTGTAGCACCCCAGAGGCGGCGGCCGCGTAAGCGAACCGATTCCCGGGTAGCCCAGTTGGAAAAGGAGATGCGACAGATGCGATCACTCCTCAAAGATAGGCTGCGAGTTGATGAAAGCAGTGCAGAGAGTGCGAGCAGTGAAAGGGAGGACTCCCGGGAGCCTGAATTGGCCGCTGAACCCAGCGAGGCCATCTCCACTATCGCAGAGGACCATAGCAGCGGGGCAGATTCGGCTCGACCCATGGACTTCTCACCCAGCTTCCCATCAACGTCTCCATATCCAAATACCTATGATGGTGGTCCTGTGAATGCCCCCATCACCAATCCAGCGCCAGCCCCCTACTCATACGATGCAACGCCGAGGGAGGATGTCATCGATCGAGGCGTATTATCTCTCGAGTATGCGAATGAGTTGGTCGCCTTCTATGTGACCGAACTCACGGCCTTTGCGCCGATAGTGGTGTTGCCCCCGCATACGACTGCCACTCAACTGCGCAATTCAGCGCCGGTATTATTCCTGTCCGTTGTCGCTGCAGCGAGCGTTGCTCTGGATGGCCAGTTGGCTGCCATTCTGAACCGGGAGATCATCCGAGTGTATGCGGAGCGATTCTTCATCAATGGAGATAAATCTTTGGAGTTGGTGCAGGCATTGCTAATCATGATCGTCTTCTATCACCCGCCCGACTCGCCTCTGAAGCTGCAGTTTTATCAGTACACGCACATTGCTGCTACAATGGCGTTGGAGATTGGATTGGCCTCAAAGCGTCGCGTAGACCGAACCAACGATCGCAGAGCAAGCAAAAGGGCCACTTATGACGAGCAAATGGCGGAACAGGCTAGGACGATACTGTACTGCTATCATCTGACATCTATGTAAGGCAAGTGTTCGTGCAAACAGATGCAGTTTTGCTAACCGATATACAGCGTTGCGATGAAAACGCGCCGACCGAATTTGCTCTTATTCAATGACTGGATGGCTGAGTGCGTGAAGCACTTGGAGCGATCACCAAATGCAGTAGATAGGCATATGGCAACCTGGTTCGATCTTCAGCGAATAGTGGATGAGTCGATGGCCTCCTTCGGTCTCGACGATACCAGTTCAACCGCGCCACTGACAGAGTCGCGCCTTCAGGCCGTTCTGAGGTGGTTTGACAACCGTATGCTATCGTGGCGTAAAGAGCTCCCGCTTGATATGCTCACAGGTAAGTCTGTCGTGCGGCGAACCCTGACGGGAAGTTAGTGGTAGCTGATAGTGATCAGTGCCCATGACTTTTGAATATCATTACACCAATCTCGCGATCTATGAACTGGCCGTCGGCGAAGGTTATCGTGATCCAGATGCAATCAAACAACAATACTATACTCTTCCCTCCCCGGAGGGTCAGGTGAAATCGGCTGGCTCACAGCTCAGCGCTGTCCGCGTAGACATCACGATAAAATGGATGAATGCCGCCCATGAGATGCTGGACTTCTTCCTCAGCTGTGACACCGAGATGTTGCGCAAGATCCCGAATCTGATCTATACCCGGGTTGGGACGGCGATGATGTCTCTCCTGAAGATATACTTCTCAGTCAGCGCAGGTGCCCTTGGAGAGTTCATCACAGCAGAAACTGTCAAGGTCGACAAGTATCTAGATGCAATGACGCAGAAACTGGCAGAGGCTAGCGGTGGCCAGAAGTACAAAATCCCGAGTCGATGGTATTACGTGGTTGCGGTCAAGGCTCGAAATTGGTATGACCGCTTGCAGCATCAAAACATGCAGAAAGCAGTCGGACTCGGCCCAACAATCAATGCAGGAGCATCAATGTCCCACTCGAATGTCCCGAGCCAAAATCAATCGCCATTTGAACTTCCTCACCAACCGGTGCCGCTCGGGAATTTTCTGCCAATCGCGCCTTTTCATCCGATCGCTGGAGGTTATGGCGTACCGGCACCTGTTGGGGATTCGATGTGGTCGCCAGACCAAGGTGGCTTCCGGAATGTGGCTAATGTTAGCCAATTTGCAAGCTACCAAACACCCAACCCCGTGATGTCCCCTCGTTATGTGTATGAAATGCAGCAGCAGCAGCAGCAGCAGCAACAGCGGACTCCATCAAATAGTAGTCTGCAGGGTAACCCGTCACCTCCCAAGACAGGCATGGAGCTGGACGACTGGCTTCCGGACGGGAGCGTATTTGCGTTACCCACTTTGCCTGGCTTTTAAGGGCCCTTGTCCACCACAGATGCGGTCTATAGATGCATAGATGCATAGATACATATTCGATAAAAGTTCCATTTGTGCCATTGCAATGGCTAAAAATTCCGTCGAAGGTGAATCGAAGTAATTGAGGAGCAATCAGTGACAGGCCGGGAGCAAACAGCCGTCAGTCCCCAGGAGAAAGATAAACCCAAGTTGTCCGAAGGCAGAAAAGAAATTAGCATCCCACCTGAAAAGCAGTTCCCCGCTCACTATTGACGCTTATAAAGTAGGGATTATGGAAGCTTGTCATCGGACATCGGCCGACATGGAACTTCCGACGATCCGAAAAGCGGGATAATTACTATCCAGAAAGTCACCGAGGCTTTGGCAATGCCTTCCTCACCTAGTAACTCATAGGTCTCTGTTTCCTTTTGCTTAAGGGCAGCAAGAAAAACAAGCGTGGGGTTACATGTCTAGAGCGCCGGAATGATCGGAGAGCGCTGACTCAGTAGTGGAGATGCTCTTCCCCTCACGTTACTCGAGAAAAAACGTGCACTTTTTCATTCGACAAACCTGAGAATGGGAGCATTAGGCATTGAGCTCAGTGGCGTACCTTATCTCGCTGGGCCTTGTGTGTACCTACCACACATAAGCGAGTTCTTACCCTGGTCATTTTGATGGACGGTCAAATGCCAACAGTAAGTAGGTAGCTAGTTAGTGTCACTTATTCTATGGTACAGCACCTATTTACTTTCTATATGCCTTCAAGATGCGGTTGACATGGAATGACCTGCGCACTTTGCGTGACACAAGCACGCTCACTGTGCTGGTGCCCGTAAGGCTATAAGATGCCTGCCATGCCTATGCAAGTGCATATCGAGACCGGTTTGGATATTGAGCGAGGTACCGAAATCCGTACCTGGTCGGGAGAATTGCAGCCAAATACGCCAAGAGATCTCGAATCTATCGTTAAGCTTTGTGTCATACAACTGATGAATGACACATAATTCAGCGTCTGAGATAATCAATCGAAGGAGACTTGAAGACCCCGGCCACTGCAGGTAGGGCGAGCAGCGCGAGTCCGATCAAGCGATGCGAATGCATGTAGTTTATGTAATGAATCTGTGACGGGGCCGCGTAAACTTACAGTAAGGGCGGGGATAAACACTGTCAATCAATCCCATCGATTTACATCCCCTCGACGCAGACCAACGTGGTCAATCATCGTCCTATCGCTGTCGTTGGTCTTTCGTTGATCTATTTATCTTCCAAGATGCAGCGATCAATTCGCAGCAAGGCCGTCAGCTGACCTGCCAGCCACAGGACGTGACGTGATGCTCCTATCACCACCAGATAACTCTGTCTCCATTTCGTGCATTAATACCGCTTGCGGGACTCCAGTTCCAGTTGTTGTCTCCCTCTCTTCCCCATGCGGGCCACCATCTCACTCACTACTTCGGTGTACTGTACTTGAGCACTAATTTCCACTGCACAGTATGTGCCTGGCTTGGTCGCAGGCTTGATTCCAATTCGGCCCCAAACGGACTCGTTTGTGCTGCTGACTGACAAGAAAGCATTGCAGACTAGCTACTAGGTAGACTCCCTTGCCTCTCGCTACCTGCCACCTTCCATTAACCATCAGCGGGAAACTTGGCTGATCGTCCCATCCCCCCCCTCGTTCATGATCAGCCACCCACCAATCTCCCCCCTCCGCGTGCTCCACCCGGGATTCCAAGTCCCTTGAACTCAACCTTGACACCTCCGCGGCCTGCTTCTTCTGCTGGCTTTGTTAGTGTGTATCATCAGCCAGCCCTCGAAACCTTCCCCGACCCCGATACCTGGTTGCCAACCACCTTTCCTTCCCTTCCTTCGACCTGTCCCCGGATCATCTGAGAGCTCAAACGAGTTGTCGAAAAGCGTCGAGCGCAGCCGGAAACATCGCACGAATGGGTGGTCGTCAATCCACATCGCAACCTGCAGCACGGTGGTATTAGGGATAGAAACTTAGAGGGAGCACATCACCTGGAGTGTGGTTCCGAGCAAAAGAAAAGCGATAACTCTTTCTCTGTTCCGAGCCAGTGTGGGGGGTATATTAAACACTCAAATGAAGAATGAGCGCAGTCTCCAGTCCCAGTCCTGTTGACCAGTCTGTCGACGACGACACTGCCGATTTGTCACACCATTCGGGCACCTCGAAGGGATTGACCAATGCTACTGTTTCGCCAAGCGAGACACCTGATACAACGTTGGAGGAAGATGTCAAGACCAACGCTGTTCATAAAGAAAGGGGGGAGGCATCTTCAGACAAACCGGCAGCGCCCCTCAGTGCAGTAGCCACGGCGGCGACTAGCCCGCAAACCCAGCAGCAGCAGGATGAACTCGACGACTTTGGATTACCGATCCGTACGCGGCCGAGGAGGGTGGCGTCTGAAAGTGAGGGAACATGCCATGATGTTTCCCAGAGTCAGCGGAGCGAGGGCGACGGTGAAGATGGCCATCTGAGCACAGACGATATGGCGGCCAAGCAGTCAACATCTAGTGAACAGGCACCGGCAGAGCCACTGGTCGTCGGGAAAGATGACAGGGAAGGAACAGCTCAATCATCTCTGACGCCTGCCGTACAAGAGAAGGAAGTCTTACCTCAGGTTTCAACAAATCTTCCTGCGGCCTGCGAGACGTGCGAATACCCTAGGGACGAGGAGCCTCCACCGCCGTATACGAAGACTCCATCGCAAGATGATACAATGCATTCGATCGAGCCTCACAAGACGAAGCGGAAGTCCCTGGAGCCATCCGAATGGTCGCATCAGCGCCTGATCACAGCGGCAGATCATGAGGAGGAGAGTGATGAAGAGGATGACGATGGAGGCTGGAAGGAGATGCCTGCTCTGGGCGACATGGATGTTTATGACGACTATGGCCGACTTGTGGCAAAGGGCTCAAGGGACGTGGAAGGCGATGAAGCTGTTTACAGCGGCCTGGGCGGGGCCGGCAAAGGATATACTCGGGTGCAGCTTGATGACGATGCCCAATCCGCGACCAGTATGGACGAAGACACAAGCTACCTCTTCAAAGACAGCCACGCGACCTCCACTGGGGTAGATGAGGACTTGCGTGACCCCACAAGCCAGATGCAGGCTACGAAAGACCTTTTGACCGAGAGCCAGAGGATCGCATACGTTGGGGTCACCCGGCTTACATTGTGGCAGATGGCCCTGGACATGAACAGAATACCCTCCATCAAAGGCTGCCGTAAGGCGAGACAAGGTGGTATCGACTCTATGCGCAAATGGAGTCAAACGATGATGGCCAGGCTTTATTCTCATATGGAGATTGATGCAGCGGAGCAGGTCATGATTGAGCAGTTGGCGGAACACGGCGTGCAGCCCGCAGATCTCGTCCGACCGCTCATGAGCAATGCCCGCGTTAAGAATCCTCTAGCTGATGAGACTGATACACCCAAGAGATCTATGTCATCGCCTACGTCTCCTCGCCTCAGGGAAGGGTACCGAAGTAGTGTTTCAACAGAACTAGACCAGTCATCCAGGTCAACATCTCCGCCACCTTACGAGACACATGAGGGGGAAGATCTTCCGGAGGTTCGTACCCCATCACAGTTGCCTACCTCGGCCAAGATCGATATTGATCTGCGATGGACCGTGCTCTGCGATTTGTTTCTCGTCCTTATCGCCGATTCTGCCTATGATGCCCGTTCACGAACCCTACTTGAAAGAGTAGGTGAATCAATGGAAGTACCGTGGCTGCAGATTGCCCGATTTGAAAAACGTGTGATCGATGCTCTTGAGATGCAAGAGGCTGCAGATAAGGAGAATTGGGACGAGACTGAACATATGGAGAAGAGACGCAAAATGGCGCTGAAACATAAATATATGATTATGGGCTTGGCCACAGTGGGTGGTGGCCTGGTAATCGGCCTGTCCGCCGGATTGCTGGCTCCAGTCATCGGTGCAGGCTTAGCAGCCGGGTTTACCACCGTTGGTATTACAGGAACAAGTGCGTTCCTCGGCGGTGTTGGAGGCACAGCGCTGATAGCTTCCGGTGCTACACTTACTGGGAGTACGATTGGCTTGAGAGCTTCACAGAGAAGAATGGGAGCAGTGCAGACTTTCGAGTACCGCCCTCTGCACAACAACAAGAGGGTTAATCTGATTATCACTGTCTCTGGCTGGATGACCGGCAAAGTAGATGATGTACGGCTACCCTTCAGTACCGTTGACCCCATCATGGGTGATCTGTACTCAGTCTTGTGGGAGCCTGAAATGCTGCGGAGTATGGGAGACACTATAAACATTCTAGCCACGGAGGTGAGTCTATAACTTACCTGAACCGACAGCAGGGCTAACGATAAATCTTAGGCTTTAACGCAAGGTCTTCAGCAAGTCCTAGGACAGACTGTCCTAGTAGCTTTGATGGCGTCTCTGCAGCTGCCTCTTGTACTTACCAAGCTGTCATACCTCATTGACAATCCTTGGAATGTCTCGCTCACTCGCGCAAATGCGGCCGGTCTGATTCTTGCAGACTCCCTCATGGTGCATAATCTAGGGAAAAGGCCTGTCACACTTGTGGGATACTCTCTTGGTGCTAGGGTTATCTTCTCTTGCCTGAAGGAACTTGCAGACAAGGGCGCATACGGATTGGTGCAGAATGTTTACCTCTTTGGGTCGCCCATGGTGGCCAATAGGGACGAATATCTCAAGGCGCGCAGTGTCATCTCTGGTCGGTTCGTCAATGGTTACGCTTCGAATGATTGGATCTTGGGATATCTATTCCGAGCCACAAGCGGCGGTATCATGAAGGTAGCAGGCCTTGCTCCCATAGAAGGCATTCCAGGACTGGAGAACTTTGACCTCACGAAGCTGGTTAATGGCCACATGGACTACCGTACCGCAATTCCCCGGCTGCTCAAGGAGGTTGGGTGGGAGGTTGTGAGCGAGGAATTTGCAGAGATCGAGGACCCTGACCCGGAAAACCATGCCGAGCGGCAAAGGGAGCTCATTCGTGAGATTGACGAGGCACGACGTGACGCCGAGCAAAAGCCGGAGAAGAAGCGCTTCGGATTGTTTAAGCGTGGCAAACTTGCTCAGAAGAAGAAATGGGAGACATATGATGTGGATCGCAATGATACCACAGCACGGAGCTCCACGGATACCAATAACGGAACTGGGTCAGTATTGTTTGATATTGATGCCATCAGGGCTGAGCTCGCTTCAGAGAATCTCGAAGTTAGACAGCTTGAATCTACCCTTCCACCCATGAAATTAGACTTGAGCACCCCCGCGAGTCCGTCGCTGGCCCCCACACCATCGAAACCTCAAGCGACAAGGTCTTACGAGCCCAGCCCGCCTCCACCGGAGACGATTCCGGAGCAGCAAGAAAGCCATAATCCTTCCCGCCAGGCTCCACCGTACTCTCAGCATCACGAAGAGGAAGTCGAGATGACCTTTGATACTTCCTTTCATGAGCCACCGACGCGGACTCATTCCTCATTCGGGGCTTCCAACTCATATGATGCCCACCCTGCCAGACCCGAGCTTCGGTCTGCAGTCACGATGCCTGCTCTGGGTGCTAGTACCATGGGTGCTATGGCTTTGGAGCCCAACGCCTGGGCCGAACACGACATTGGAGATGGCGATGAAAGTGAAATTCAGATGACTTTCGAGTAATGACAAGGCATGAGAATATGCTACTATGACGTGAACGAGACTTTCATTCTTGTACATGCTGACGTTGCTCAAGCGCTGAGTCAGTGTCTTGGTTGACGGCCTCTTCTACCAGCTTACCCTGGGTTTCCGATTCATTTCGATTCTTCTTTGTGTCTTATATGCGACGTCTACAGCTGATATGGCCAACCGGAAAGTTTAGACTTGAAACCGCATTAATGTTGCTGATTCTGTTGCAAGCCATGCGGTTCGATTCTCCGTGTCTGACCCGCGACTTCTCCCCCATTCTTCCGGGCCAGAGGCTATCTCTGACTTGTTCTGAGGCCATTAATATTCGCCGCCCAGGGGACTCAGGCCCGATGTTTATCTTTCTGTATGGGTCTCAAACTGGAACCGATATTTGTCTACTTAATTACATATTATACTTTATATACAACATACAACTCGCATTAGTTTTGAACGTCAAGTTTGGGGGATGCCTTATTGATAGCTCCGCAAGCGTCTCGCACGACAGGGATAACCCCTGTATGGAATGTGCCTACTTTAGCTTGGTTGGGGAAACATTGTAGTACGAATTATTCAGCAGCTGTTAGTGGCGATGGCTGGTGTACTCGTATTGCATGAAGACGGAATGTGTCTTCGCGGGAGGATCTCCATCCGCCCACCGTCCAAGCTGCCGTGCGGAGAAGGGCCGCCGATAGCGTGTCACCCGCGCGCGTCCCTCCTCGACCGCATCATTCAATTCCGAATCCTCTTGCTTCTTCTTTCTCTCAAACACCCGCCCTTGTTGGACATATTATTGCTTCCTTGCCTTGATCTTCGAGTACATACTACCTTGATGGTACTAATCTGAGCTGATTACATTCTGGTTTGACATCTTCTTATCAGCGAGATTGTCGTATGTTTACCGAGTTACACCTGTCACTCCTTATACCACAAAGAAAAAGCACGCTCAAAACACCCTCCCGATATCCGAACAAGCAATACTGCTCCCAGCACACCACTCGCATGCTTATGTTGTACCCACCCACCTCTTAATTGATCTAACTGCCGAACCCACGATATCCTCTTTCCTTCTCCCCCCACGTCCGTTAAACCGCCATCCGTCATGTCGGTTACCACACGCGCCAGAATGAAGCCCAATTCGAGCTTCGCCTCGAACCGATTGACCAGAAACGACCCCATTCCCGGAGGGCATCTCCTCACGAGCTTTCGCACCCACGAGCGGAGCCTACCAGAAAGCTCGCGACCTGAACCGGCAACGGATGACGAGCCCCTCAGCACTAGCGAAGACGAAGGTCACCCCCCCACCGAGCTGTCGGACGATGAATTGGGCGAGCCGAGTCGCTATACGGTCCGAACTGGGCCTACATTGAAGGAGAAACTTGCCAGGCGCTCACCTGAAGGCGAGGAGACGCCGCGGGCTTCCCGGCAAAGACCCGCGACCAAGAAGTCGAAGCCCGCCACCTCGGACCGCAAGAGGACGTTCGTGGACACGTTCAATGGCGCAGATCTAACAAGCGACGGGGAGGATGCCCTCTTTTCGTCGCAACTTCGGTCATCGCAGGGCTCCAAGCGACGGAAGCCCGCGGTCAGCTATGGCTCGAGGAAATCGTTCGGGACGGGCTCTACACCGAGCTGGACGTCTCCCGCGGCCTCGCAGTCCCCCTCGGCTGGTGCTCGGAACGGAAAGCTGAGAAAGAATTCGACTGGCGCAAGTGAATCTCGCAGTTCAAGGGAGGAGTTTAAGATGCCGCGTGCCCTTGACTCTAGTCCGAAACCTGAATTCAAAGCGCCTCCTCCCCTTCCTCCGACTGCCACTTCCTGCTCATCGTTCGCTACTCCCTCCGCTCGTGACTTTGTCTCGTTAGATCTCGATGATAGTGACTCGTTGTCCGACGGGGCGCTGAGCTCCGCATCGTCAACCTTGCTGCAGGAGCTGTCTCGGTTCGACAATCCCTCGCTCGACTCCGATGACGAGATGTACAACTCGGAGCCTTCTCTGTGTCCGTGGTGCAAAGAGCCTGTGCCTCGCGAGCTCCTCGAACACTTTCAAGCACAGCCACAGCAACGGATGCGCGAACAACGACGATTTTGTGAATCCCACAAGAGTACAGCCGGCGTGAGAGAGTGGCAAGAGAAAGGCTATCCGACCATCGACTGGGACTTATTTGAGGACCGGATCAAGCCGCATTTGGAGGGACTCGACTGGGTCTTGGAGCCGGGAAGCTCGTCATTTTACAGAAACATCTTGGACACCAAGCTCAAGGCTGGTGAAGCCAAGAACTTCAAGCTTGATTTGCGCAGTGATGGACTGGAGGATATTTCATGCGGCTATTATGGAACGCGCGGTTCTTCCCTGATGTGAGTGGCCCCCTTCCTCTTGTTGCTCCGTTGCGCCGACTAATGCATCACTACTCTAGGCTCGAATGTATTATGGCACGGTATGCTCGCAAACTGCGTCGCCTCGGCCCTCAGGACCATATTATCAACACGGCAGGCGTCGCCGGGTATGCACAGGCCGTTCTGGTCCCTGAATTGGCGATGAGGCTTGTCAAGGAGGACATGCAGGTGGGTGACGAGCGGGCGAGACAGATTCTACGCGACAGTATGGAGCTCGGCGAAACTGTGAATCCTGCATTGAATGACAAGATCACGGTTGAGGAGCCAGATGAATCGAACGTGGAAGAGACAGCGTCTGTTTGACTGTAATCGGCGGCTTGATGATTGGGCGGGAAAATCTCTCTCTTTTGTCTCAGCCTATCTGTTACTCCTTGCATGGTCATTTTTGTGCATCGGTAGGGGCGTGTTGGCGGTGCGCTGTACGTATGTATATTCTATGTTCTACGATTGATACCTATCTGTTTGAGTGAAATCAGCCTGGGGCTCTCATCAGCGGAATGTTACGTGAAAAGCAGGAAGTGGATTCTTGATGATGATGGCGTGCGATTCCGTGATTGTGAGTAAATAAGTTGGGAGACTAGTTGGTTACAGTAGATACATTAACTACAGTAGTTACAGTCCATGGAACGGAATGAAGGGTGCCGCACTGCCGAGACTATCACGGTGTGGAGCTGACGCTAGACCAGGTTTAGCAGGTGACTGATAGTGCCAGCCGTGCAGTCACTGCAGTGATAAGATAGACGCTGATTCATCTTGCGGAGATCCAAACTGGAGCTGATAACCAGACCAACCCATTCCTCGTCGTCATCTCACCTAGCTTCCCACTTGCTCTTCCTTCCCCTCCTCCTCCTCTTCCTCCTCTCCCTTTCTCTCTCTCTTCCTCATTCTTCCTGCGATGGGTGCTGGCTAGCTAGCTGGTTCTTCTATCTTTTGTCTCTTCCATCATTGGGTCTAGATTGATCCATTTTGATACACATTATGGTACCCGAGATGAGGGAGAAAGCCATGGCTCCCTCGGAATCCACTCCGTTGCTCACCACTGTCGCTATCGCGCCTCGGCGGTACCGATACCCTCACCACGCCCTTCGACGATCCTGTAATTTCGTCCTGGGCTTTATCCTTGCTGTCTCTGTCCTTCTCTTTCTCGTTCCCTCTGCCATTCTCCCCCGTGAGCATGGGTCCATCTGGTCCTACCTTCCCTGGGCGAATCCATTCCCTCATGCCTCCTGGCCTCACGGCCATGGCCTGGGCTTCGAAGAGCTGCAGGCTCTGCTCCATGAGACCCCATCCGCCGAGAAGGCACGGGAATGGAGTAGCTACTACACCGCCGGTCCCCATCTAGCTGGCAAGAACCTGAGCCAGGCCGTATGGACTCAGGAACGCTGGCAGGAGTTCGGAATCGACGACACTAGTATTGTCGCTTATGACATCTTCCTCAATTACCCCGTAGATCATCGCTTGGCCCTGTTGAAGAGGAACGGCGATGCCACCGAGGTGACCTTTGAGGCCACCCTGGAGGAGGACATCCTCGAGGAAGACCACACGACCAACCTGACGGATCGCGTGCCGACTTTCCACGGATACTCGGCGAGCGGGAACGTCACGGCGCCCTTTGTGTTTGCCAACTTCGGCACCGTGTACGACTTCCAGGACCTGATCGATGCGAACGTCAGTCTGGCCGGCAAGATCGCCATCTGCAAGTATGGCCGCATCTTCCGCGGGCTAAAGGTCAAGCGGGCGCAGGAGCTCGGCATGGTGGGGGTCATCCTGTACGATGACCCGGAATCAGACGGGGAGATCACCGAGGAGAACGGCTACGAGGCGTATCCCAAGGGTCCCGCGCGGAACCCGAGCGCCGTGCAGCGTGGTAGTACGCAGTTCTTAAGTACGTAAACTCCTTTTTCCTACTTTCAGCTGCATCCTGGCTCCGGTGTGACTGATCATGACAACTAGGCATAGCGCCTGGTGACCCGACTACCCCCGGGTATGCCTCCAAGCCCGGCTGCGAGCGACAGGACCCGTTCAACTCGATCCCGTCCATTCCCTCGCTGCCTATCTCGTACCAGGAGGTGATCCCACTTCTGAAGGCACTGAATGGTCATGGTCCCAAAGCTTCGGACTTTAACAAGTGGTGGCAGGGCGGTAAGCTGCGTTCCAAGGGTGTAGAGTATAATATCGGTCCTACCCCCGATGATGTCGTCATCAACTTGTACAATGAGCAGGAGTATGTGACGACACCCCTCTGGAATGTTATTGGGGTTGTAAAAGGCCACATCCAAGATGAGGTGGTGATTCTGGGCAACCACCGCGATGCGTGGATCGCTGGCGGCTCTGGCGACCCCAATAGTGGATCGGCCGCGCTGAACGAGGTCATTCGCAGCTTTGGAGAGGCCCTCAAGGCGGGCTGGAAGCCGCTTCGAACCATTGTCTTCGCCAGCTGGGATGGTGAGGAGTACGGGCTGCTGGGCTCGACCGAGTGGGTGGAAGACCAGCTCCCGTGGCTCTCTAAGGCCAACATTGCCTATTTGAACGTGGATGTGGCTGCGGCCGGTACTCTGCTGGAGCCACGGGCTAGCCCGCTGATGAACCAGCTTATCTACGAGGTGACCGGCTTGGTGCAGTCCCCCAACCAGACTGTGCCGGGGCAAACCGTGCGGGATGTCTGGGATGGCCATATTGCTACGATGGGTAGCGGCAGCGACTTCACAGCCTTCCAGGACTTTGCGGGCGTTGCTAGCTACGATCTTGGCTTCGGACGTGGTCCCACGGATGCTGTGTACCACTACCACTCGAACTATGATAGCTTCGATTGGATGGACCGGTTTGGCGATCCAAGCTGGAAGTACCACGAGGCATGCACCAAGATCTGGGCGCTCGCCGCGGCCAAGCTGATCGAGACCCCGATCATTGCCTTCAATGCGACTGACTACGCTCTGGGGCTGGAGCAGTACCTCAGCCAGATCAAGCCTGTGGCGAAGCAGCTCCCCAAGGGCACATCGTTCGACTTTGCGCCTCTGGACCAGGCTATTGCGCAGTTCCAAGCGGCGGCCGCGCGGTTTGAGGCCCATGCGGCGGACCTGGCCTCGCAGCTGGGCGAGGATGTGCCGTGGTACCACTGGTGGAAGAAGGTCCGGCTGCTCTTCCAGATCCGTGTGGTGAACGACAAGTACAAGAGCATCGAGAAGCAGTTCTTGTACCAGCCGGGGCTGGATGGCCGCAGCTGGTACAAGCACGTCGTGTTTGCCCCAGGCATCTGGACCGGCTATTCCGGGGCAACTTACCCGGGCCTGGTGGAGAGTCTGGAGGCGGGCGATCTGACGAACTCTCAGGTATGTTCTCGCTCGCTACTGGGAGAATGTGAGGGATGTTGCTAACCTGTTTCCAGAAATGGCGCTCAATTATTCTGGAGCGCATCGAAGCGGCCACTCGGCTGCTGCAGTAGAGTATGTGTATGAGGGGGCCTGCAGGATTGCCTGCCAGCTGACCGGGAAGTGCATGCATGCAAGGACCAAGCGAGCGGGGATGGCGGATTGGAGATTGTTTCCCCTTGTAAACTGAGACTGTCTGATTGTAGACAATTTCTGGTAACTTATAAGCTGTTGGGACATCAGTTGTTGAAAGGCAAGACCAATCAACTATTAAGGTCAAGTCGGATATAGTTGATGTTTCTAGCAGTTTGTTCTATTTCCATAAGCATCGACATGTAGGTTAACATGACACGGACGGGGATCGGAATGTAGTCTCGATGCGCCTTAGAGCAGATAAGCAGCCAATTAGTTAGAGCATGTAAGCTGAAAAACACCCCGAACAATGAATGAATGATCGATTCGGAGAGTGGGTTTTTTGCATGTTGATCATCTCTCCGGTCACACGCCCTCGCGCCGCCTCTGCCTCGACTGGTTAGTCTCTTTCCGTCTACTAATTCTCTCTCTCCTCTTCTTTCTTCCTCCCAGATTTCTTTCTCTTTTTCTCTTCTCTGCACCCACTCTTTGACCTTTTGGTCTTTTCTCCTTTTCCTGCACAGTTGACCCGGTCTCACCAGGTCAGCATGTTGAAGAAAACCCCCCAGCTGCCCGTGCGGCAGCTGGTCATTCTTTGTAAGTCAAGAAATCTGCTTCGGCTGTTGTTACACCCACCCAGTCAACATCTCACGTCCAAAGAACTCTCCTCGACTGACCGGGTCATTTACCACAGCAATATGTCGCTTCGCAGAGCCAGGTATGCATATTTTATGCCCTCTCCATTAGAATCCGATTGCGCGCGACTCGTCCTTGCGTTGCATTTACCATCCTAACAATGTCCCCCATCATCACCATAGTGGTCCTCACCTCGGTCCTCCCCTACCTAGTAAGTAACATCCCCCCCGCAAACCCCAAACTCCAATCCAACTAAACCAACTCCCAAAAAGCCCGAGATGATCGAATCCGTCGGCGTCCCCAAACCCGAGATCGCCAAATGGGTCGGCATCACCGCGGCCGTGACCTCCTTCAGCCAGGCCGCCATGGCCGTCACCTGGGGCACGCTGTCGGACACGGTCGGCCGCAAGCCCGTCATCCTGACGGGGCTGACCTGCACGATGGTCATGTCGCTGGTGTTCGGGTTCGCGCGCAGTCTGAGTTTGTTGGTCGTCGCGCGCGGCCTGCTCGGCCTCCTGAATGGCAACGTCGGCATCATCCGCACCATGGTCGCCGAGATGGTCCCCGAGAAGGAGCTGCAGCCGCGCGCCTTCAGCATCATGCCGCTCGTTTGGACGATTGGAAGTATCTTTGGGCCCGCGTTCGGGGGCGCGCTGGCCCGGCCCGCCGAAAAGCATCCAGAGGTGTTCGGGCGGTGGGAGTTTTTGCGGACGTATCCGTTTCTACTGCCGAATTTGGCGGCGGCGGGGTTTTTTGTGGTGGGGATTGGGACGGGGTTTTTGTTTTTGGAGGTGAGTTTTGCTTCGTATACCTACTGTGAGAGGGGGAGGGGGGAAGGAAGTGCTGACGGATGCTCTCGTGGGGCCGCTGATTAGGAAACGCTGGCTGCAAAGAAGCATCAACGCGATTATGGGCTTGTGCTGGGTCAGGCTTTGACGCGGCCGTGTCGGAGTGCCAGATCAGACAAAAAGTCACGGTCGACAACAACCATCACAGAAACCGATGAGGAACGAACGGCGCTGCTGGGCCAGCGCCGCGCAACCACGCGCACCAAGCCAGCCCGGAAACCCAGCTGGGCGGAGGTGTTCTCCCCGCAATCCAACCTGATTCTGCTGGCGTATTCGCTCATGTCGATGCATACCATGGCGTTTGACTCTTTATTTCCCGTCTTCCTGCACACGCCGCCGCAGCAGTTCGAAGGCAACCCGGACGTGCGTCTGCCGTTCAAATTCATTGGAGGGTTCGGTGTGGGTGGGTGTTTTCATCCTGTGCTGTTTCGGTCACGTACGTGCTAACTGGCCATCAGACTCCCAAACCATCGGAATCTACTACACGTTGATCGGCATCATCGGCATGATGGTGCAGTTCCTGATCTTCCCCGCGGCCGCCAAGCAGTACGGCGTGCTCAACTGTCTCAAGGTGGTCTCGATCATCTTCCCCGTGATTTACCTGTTGACGCCATTCACGGCGCTCGTGCCGGGGTCCCTGCGCCACGTGGTCGTGTTTCTGCTGATGCTGGGCAAGCTCTCCGCCTCGATCTTCGGGTTCCCCTGCACGACGATCCTCCTCACCAACTCGGCGGCCAGCCTGAGTGTCCTGGGGACCTTGAACGGGGTGGGCACGAGCGTCAGTGCCATTGGGCGCGCGGTGGGCCCGGCGCTGACAGGGTCGGCGTTTTCTTTTGGCGTAAAGCGGGGGTTCATCATCATTCCGTGGTGGCTTCTGGCGGTGTTTGGAGCTGTTAGTGCCGTTCCGGTGTTTTGGACGGAGGAGTCCGATGGGTTTCATGGGAAGGAGGAGGAGGTGGTGGTGGTGGTAGAGGTGGAGGGTGTGGAGGAAAGCCAAACTGTTGGATATGGAGCTGTTGAGAACACGGCTAGGCGGTGATGAAGTGAGTAGACATGAGCTGGTGGTATAAAAAAGGGAAAGGGAGAAGGGAAAAGTTTAAATGATGCGATGAGCTTGTATATGCTTGCTAAACGGGTTATGTGACATATGAAATATGAGATGTGATAGAAGTCGACGAAGACTAGCTATATTGTTGGTGATGTATACAGTACAGTAGATGATGTATAAAGGCGGATCCAGACTCGCCGATCCGCCGGGCCCGGAAGCCCGAACGAAGGAGGAAGGAAGGGAAGGGAAGGCATTACTAATTCCCATGCAACCCCGGATATCAGACCATTCCGCCGGGAGTGAAGTACGAGCATATAATAAGCCTGGAAGTGGCCGGTGCCGATAACCATCTACATATCTGAACACCAACACCAACACCAACACCACAACTCACCCTTGTATCTGAAACCCTCTTCAAATCACAACTCCATCACAATGGTACGTCCACTGCAGCATTCCCCATTTCCCCCAAATCACCACCACCCAATTTCCAACTCAATCCAATTTCACCCAGCTATCTAGCTACCCAGCTATCCAGCTATCCAGCTAGCTAGGAAGCTATCATCAATCTACCCTCACTCCTTATCCCCCTCACAACCACAACCACAACAACAACAACCACCCGCCTTCTCCCCTCCTTCTTAAATCCTCTGCCCCACAGCCCCAAAACCTATTGATAAAATTAACCAGAAGGATAGTCAACCACAGCCCTGACCCTCTCCCTCCTCACCTCCCTCGGCGGCACAATCGGCTACCTGCGCACGGGCTCGGTGCCCTCGATCGCGGCGGGCCTGACCGTCGGGCTTCTGTACCTGGTGAGCGGGCTGCGCCTGCGCGCGGCGCAGCCCTACGGCGCGGAGCTGGCGCTGCTGGCCTCGGTGATCCTGTCGGGCAGCTCGATCCCGCGCGCCATCCGGACCGGCGGCAAGCCCGTGCCCACTGTGTTGAGTTTCGTGGCGGTTTATGGGCTGTGGGTTTTTGGGGGGTTGGTTTTCAACAATACTGGCAGATGATTATTGGGTTATGGGGGTGGTTGGACTGGACCCGGTTATGGATGGGATTGAATGCATTTAACTTGACTACCCTTATTTATGGGTTGGTACCGGGGGGGGGTTATGGTTTGTCTACGGGGCGAGGGTTATACGGTTGCTTATACGTAGCAAAAAGCAATAATGATAAATGATTGGGGTGGATACTTCCACAAAATCTACCGACTTGTACCGACGACTACTGATCAAGATCTGATTTTTTCAATATTCAAGTGGCCTACCTTCTAGACGCAACTTACATAGTCATATAGCACCTCGGCCTCCATACTAAACGTCCCAATCTTGTCCCCAACCCTCAATCAATCGAGTAAAATCCCTGGAATCGTCGATTCGTTCGATCTCGAAGAAAGTAACAAAGCAAAAGGTTCTGCACTCACCAACTACTCTTTTTCTTGCTGCATGCACAGTCGGTGCTCACTTTTCCGAAGGAGAAAATGAAGGCCAAGCCCAAAGGTCAGGGGTCACGGCCTACCACTGCCACCGAGTCAAGTAGTAGCAACAACAAGACATTGCCAGTTTGGTGTGCGTGTGTGTGTGCGTGTGTGTGTGTAAACAGAAACTTAGCTGATGTGTATGCACTGAATTTCTTTTTTTGTTTTCTTGAGAACTTTTCTGCTTTGCTTTCTTTTCTTCTTCGGCATGTGTTTGTGTCTGCGTGTACGAATGTGCTCGCACTAATCCGTCGCATCCACCACCGTGTCCGACTCCCGGATCGCCCCCACCACCACGGCGGATGGAAGCTCTTCAAGTACCGTCTCCCCTCGCTGGTCAGGAACATATGCGTACCTTGACAACCTAGCCATCTTCTCCTCCGGGCTGGTCTCGTTATCCGAATACACCAATCGCGCCTTAGACTTGTCCTTCTTGGGCTTTTGGTCCTCGCCCTCGGCCGGTTTGCCGCCAGTCGTGTTCGTCGTGGTCGTCGTCGGTGGTGTCGCCGTCGCCGTCGCCGCTTCGGCCTGCTTCGCCGCCCCGGAGATCAAATCGTCCACGGATCCGGAGAACCCGGTGCTTTCCGCCGCCGCTCCGGGAGCCTTGTCGGCGCCGTTCATGGTGGTCGTCGGGGGCACCGTGTGGCCCATGTGCATCTGTTGCATTTGATAGGCGTTGACCTGCGGTGCCCCCACAGCCGGACGCTGAGGGAGACCAGGCGCAGCGGGCAATCCGACAGGACGGGGTGGGAATGCGCCCCCGGGCTGCGGAGGAGTATGTGTTTGGGGAGGGGACTGTTGCGTCGGGTATGTCGGAGGTGTGGCACCGTACGGCGGTTGGCCGGGAACTCCAGTCAGGAACGGCTGCGGGGAGAAGGTCGTGGGAGGAGCGGCATACTGCGCATTCGCCTGGCCACCGGGCGAGAAGGTCGGATACACGGGACTGGCCGTTTGTTGAGGGGGTTGCTGGAAGGGAGAAGCGGCGGCGGCGGCGGCGCCGTAGGGCTGAGGGTATGAGAATTGAGAGGGAGTGGTCGCAGGCGGCGGGGCAGTAGACGTTGCGGCCTGTCCGAAAACGATATGGAATCAGTATACGAAGTCGAATGGATTCAAACAACAACGAATCACTTACGTATCCACCCATAGTTGGTGTCTGACCGGCTCCCACAGGCGTAGCCTCGCCACTGCTGCCGCCCGCACGCGCTTCCGCCATCTTCGCCTTGTGTTCCGCCAGACGTTTCTTAAGGTCTGAAACGCTCTCCAGCTTGGGCTTCTTCGCCGGCTGACCGCCCGTCGCTGTCATTCCGGGAGGCGGATTGCCCGTCACGGCCTGCCGCTCGGCCTCTGCCTGCTGGAACTGTGTCGCTACCCGCTGGTTGTGCGCCTGGATGATATCCTCGGGAACACCCTCCATCCCGAAGATCTCGACGTCGAGACCGGATCGGTTCGGGAGAGCATTGTCGACTGCCGACAGCTGCTCCTTATGTACCTGGCTCATGTGCACGGACAAGCCTAAGAACCAAGGACCCAGATTAGACAATGGCTTCCTCGTCTTGATATGATAATGGAGAACTCACCTCCGGCGGTGTTCAGTCTGCGCCCACATCGCTCGCACTTGAAGTGCTTGGCTTTTTGATGGGAGATAAGGATCTTGAGGTCATCGAAGTCGCGCTCGCAGTAGTAGCACCACGGACGAGCCAATACTTCTTCTAACGTGGGTCCGCGTCTCTTTTTACCCATGGTGTGACTGTGAAGCTGGCCGCTTCGTGAGAGTTGAGAAGGAGAAAAAGGTGGGTGGAGTAGACTGTAATGCAGAGGTTCTGGTCGCGAGTGAGTCGCCGCTGATGAGATTGAGGTTGGTTCGGTGAGCCTTGTCACGTGCAGGACATGCGTTGACAGTCACATGATACGACATCATAGCTTAGTCCTTTGGGAAGTGATATATCAGGTTAACTCTCGCTAACTAGTGAAGCAAGTATCATCAACTAGATAAGCGTATGTGATCAATAATATCTTTTCTTTTTCAGTCATAGTTCAGACAACTTAAAGCAAGATACCTCCATATGACGGGGTCCGCTTGATTAAGGTCTGTCTCAGATCTGATCAAGACTTTGCATGTGAGAACCACAACGTTACGCAAATCAACATTCAGGAACAAAACAACAGCACAAACAACTAAGCGATGTTTGTTAGAATCAAGTCAGTGTTGCTCGACAGTCAATATATTACATCTAATAGCTTTTTATGCTCCAAGCCAGCAATTCTCCATCCAACGATGTACAGTACATACCCGCGAAGCCTCGAAATCTTAAATCGATACACCACAACAGACCTGTTGAACCAACCCAGAATCCCACAATTATACAGCAGAATCAAGCCCCGGCGCCAATCGCTAGCAAGACACAAATAGAAGGGACAAAACAGACAAGCACTGAGACGCGAGTCTCCCGGCTGCCTCACAAGGATGGTAGTACATATGCACAAGAATCATTGTAGTGTACATGGTGCATCTAACTTTTTCCTAGGAACTGCGCAACAGATATTTTAATGATAAGGTCGACCAAGATCTAGGCAGGGCGTGGGTGGCCAGGTGGTGGTGGTAGCGTGGGTGCGTAAGGACTGTAATACTCCGGATAAGGTGTGCGGTAAGGTTGAGGTGCCGGCTGTTGGAATAGAGTGTGAGGTCCAGGGAAAGGGACTCCCCGGGTGTCAATGGGTGGGTAAGGGTTCAGAGGAGGTCGCGGTGCAGGCAACGGCGCCAACTGAGGATGAGTCGGGTGACTGGGAGCTAAAGTAGGAGGGGGTGCGGCAGGCTGAATGGGAGCTGGAGCCGGTGCAATTCCCTGCTCGATCCTCGGGCCTACATAGCCCGGACTGTCCATTTTCTTCTTTCGTGGACCGACTTTGGGCGGTTCGGTAGCTTTGCGGGCAGCTTCGGCCGCGCGATCCGCCTCAATTTGGGCTTTGGAACGTTTGGGATTGCGAACCCGACCCTCTTTATTGAACCGGGCCCAATGGTTGAGCATAGCTTCTGTCCGCTTTGGATTCTTCGAGTTGGCAATTTTCTGTCGTCGAGCAAGCTCCGCAGGGTCGATCGAGTCTTCCGGGGTGCTCCCGACTGGAGTGCCCGCCGGAGGTGCAGCTGCTTGGTTATTACTCGGCGCTGGCTCGATAGGCGTCAGTTGAACTGTGCCAGGTCGAGTCTGCAGGATGGCGGTTGGCTTCTCGATGCGAATTGTCGTCGAGCGAGGAGGGGCCACTAGCGCTGGCGCTTGAGACGGGTCAGACGGGCCATTGATCGTGATGGTACGAATGCCACCTCGCCCGCGCCCACGGCCGCTACCACGGCCGCGCGTGGCAAACCGGATGGGCGGAGCGGAAGCGGAGTCGGATTGATCTTCGAAATCCGTGCCTTGGCGACGGGTGCGCGTGCGCCGTTGACGTATATTCTCCTCTGGTTCCACCGGAGCGGGTGAGTCTGTTGCGGCCTCGTCTGAGACCGACGACGCCTTTTCTCTGTTGGCTGCCTCCAATTCCGCGGCTTTTCGCTTGCGGGTAGCCTTGCCGACAAAGTCCTCCCGAGGCGGGTTCTGAAATTTAGGGACGTGCTCGACGCCGAATTTCGTTATAGTAGGCCAGCCATCTGGGTTGGGATGATTGGGCCCGAGCTTGGCGGTCATCTTGCGATACTGGGCCGGAGTAGGTTTGAAGCCGCCCTGGGTGAACGGATTCTGCCAGCCCACCTTATCTTCCTTCGGCTCATGCTTGTATCCGTAGAGCATAGCCTCTTTCTTATCCTCAAAGACTTGCGGCCTGAGTAACTTTCTGGGATCGCTGATTGGTTTAGCGCTGTGTCGTGTGGCGTGCTTGTTCAGCCTTTCGATGGCCATATACTCATCCTGCCATACCTTGAGAGCGAAAGCGACGTTCTCAGTGATAGCATAGAGTTCCTCGTAGGAACGGTGCTCAGGGTCTCGAAGCTGACTCAAGAAATCCTCGAGAGGCGTGATTTCAAGAAATTCTCCTGGAGAGACCTTCGATTTTTTGTAAGGTTCTGGTCGGTCTTGCAGCTCATCAGGGGCTTCGCGCTTTCGAGGGCGTTTCGATTCCTTGACCAATGTAGTCCAGGAGTGTTCTAGATTAGCAGTCTTTTCATCATGATCACTGCAGAATTGGTGGACATTGTGAACATTCCAGAGGTTATGGAGGCGTTGGTCTAATGTCACGGGATCTTGAGCGCGCGAAAATTCATGCAACTGGCTCGACACATCGGCCTCGGCAACCTCTGGCTCTTCGCCATCCGCATCTTCTGGTAGCTTGTAGTTTTCGTCGTCGACTTCAGTAGTATCGGCCACCCCATTTTCTAGCGTATGATTTGCATGATGGTCATCATCATCCTCAGCTTCGTGAAGGTCACTGGCGTCAATGTCTGCATTCTCATCCACGCTTTCATCTTCCATTTGCTCCTCGTCGTCGTCAAGCTGTGACTGGTCATCGCCGCCTTCCGCGACAAAACGCGTCTTGGGCGCAGCAATGTGCGGATGCGCAGTGGAAATGTGGGCTTTCATAACATTATTTTGGGAATCAGAACCTCTGCTATACTCAAGGAGCTTTCCGCACAAAGTGCATTTGGTCCATTGAGTTACTGGGGAGGGGGATGGAGAGGCCTGGGTTGAGGTAGACCGAGCATTGAGTGGCTCGGAGAATTGTCGGCGCAGAGGGGAGTCCTGGCTGGCCATGTCCGAAGTATGGCTGTCCATTTCAAAGTCGCTTTGAGCGACAGAATCCATGGCAACACCAGCAGAGACTATCAAGAAGCAGATTCGGGAAAATATTCAATAGAAAAGACAAGTTTTCTCGACGAAGGGGACACGCGGATCGCCCTTCTCGATGCCCAAGACTGGGGATCTGGAGTCGCGTTAGTGAAGGAACTTGGGGGTTGAAAAAGTTCGCTTGTAGTGCCAAGCCGCCAGAAGTAACTGCAGCGCAAGCTTCTACACCAGATGTCCCGAGAGGAAGGGTGAGCAAGGCGAGGCCCCAAAACACAATCGCTGATTAGGGGAGCAGGAACACTGGTATAAGCATTGGGCAGCCTCCTCGCGATCCATCACGGATCCAGCGTTGACAGAAACGTGGCAGGCAGGCTGGTGTAGGCACAAGGAGGCAAAAGTATGGCTCAAGCAGGTGATATGTAACATACCTTTGTGAAAACTGAAACAGAGCCAGTCTGTGTTGCAGAGCCAGAGATTGATAGTCAAGATGGAGGGAAGAAGAAATCTCGCTAATAGACTCGAGATATGACTGGGTAGAACAACGATGTGTTGTCTACAGGAAAGAGTAGAATGTGGGTGGTCGCGAAGGGTGGACAGGGATAGTAGAAACTTGTACTTCTGGAAATGGAAAAGTAGAAGTCGAGCGGGTGAGCAGGGAAAAGAAGAAAAAAAAAAGAAACGATGATCTCAATCCCGGGCCAAACAGAGGTCAGAGAGAGTAAATAGAGTCGAAAGACAAAGGTAGGGGTACGTGTGGAGGAGAATTGATACGAATAGTAGATAGCAAAGCAGAGCTTGATGAGGGTGACGCGAGTGGAGAGAAACTAGTCAGGTGTGTGGACACTGGTGGTAACAGTGGGAAGTATGAAGTCTGCCGGACTGGTAGTAGGCAGGTGGGCGAAAGGAAGAAGGGAGAAGAGGGTGAAAAAGAAAGGGAGATGACGGTAAAATTAGGTGGGTAGAAGCAATAGCAGTAGATAGCAGTGGGAGAAAAATTCAATACATGATCCGAGGTTCAAAGCAAACAGTAGGAGAAGCAAGTTAAGAGAAGATTGTGGGATGTAGTAGTCGAAGTTGAATACTTTGGGGGGGAAAGGAAAAGAAAAAGCGACTAGAGTTTGTAGACTACTACAGCCAGCAAGTCAAGTCGCCTTCACTCACTGGAACTAACTACCTGTAAGTTAGTACTGTAGTAGAACTGGCACACACACACCAGACTGCGTGGTAGGTTAGTAGTAATAGTAAGGTAAGTCTAACTAACCAAACTAAACTGTTGTAGGTAAAGTGAGTCTGAAGGTAAACCAATTTCGTACCTCGCCGTGACCGTACCTTACGCCGAGTACCCTTTTTCTCTACCACTCTGGATCCACGCCCGCAGCGAATCTCTGACTCTGGATGTTCCGGAACAAACCCATCTTCCGGTTCCGATTCCTCATGCAGCCATCTTAATGGCCCTGGGAGCCAATGACAGCCACTGTAGATGTCTATCCCAGGTGATTACCTGACGGTAACTGGTATTTCCCGCAATAAAACCAATTTGCCCATGGCAAGACTACCGCGTCGGTCATTGACTATCCGTTTCATCTCCCTCCTCCCATCTTTCATCTTATTTACCTAGCCTAGTGGGTTTCTTGATTGATATGCTGCAATATAAGACTGTGCCAGGTACAATTGAATTGATATCTGTCTCATGTGAACTGTACAGTACATGTTGAACTGTGTCTAGCCAACAAGAAGCTCAGCGTCTTCCGCGCTATTATCGGAATTGATGCTTGGTACGGAGTAAGTATCGTCACCCGATGTACGTGACATCATCTTAGGTAGTCAATAGTTAGTGAGAGGGAGAAGAGAAACCAGATCCAAGTAGTAGCGGAAGCTGGGTTAGTATACTATGAGGGGAAAAAGTCTCAACACCCTTGTCGACAATGGCCTGATTGACTGCGGAAATCCTCCTGATGGTTTAGACCCCTACCCCCTTGGCTTGTGGAATGTGCCGGAATGAATCCGTGGTGAGCGCGCACTTTATACTACCTTTCATGTAAAGACGAGGGCGGGAATGTATCGGGTAACTACTGTGTATGCTATGGAAATGTTATTATGCCTATGCCTTGTTGATGACACTTTTTGGCTCGGTGGGCCCGGTTTCCTCGCGGTTGTTTATCGCTAATCGACTATATTCACCTTGTATGTTGTACTGGTAAAACATACTCCTCGGAGCAACAACACCGAACAAAACTGACAATACAGGTTTAATCACCCCGTGGCATTATGTCGAAGATGGAAGGTCCAGCTGCCGAAGATTAAAGATCTATGGAGATACCATCCAATTAGACATGCCAGCATTTAGCATGATTCCTCTCTCCCACATCCAATGCAACCAAAAAGCGACTAACACCGTTGTAAGCCGCTACCGTCGCCGTAATTTCCACCACCTGCTTATCATCGAAACACTCCTTGACCTCCTGGAAGATCTCCTCCGGCACCTTGACCGTCTTGGTCATAGCGTCCGTATACTTCAGCACCACGCTTTCCTCCCTGCTGAGCACCCTTTTCTGTGCCTCTGGACAGATGTCTGGTTGCCGAATCAGCTCTAGCGCTTCGTCACTGAATCCTCCTGCCTTCAGCAACGGAGCGTGCTGCTCCCACTCGAACAAGGCATCATTGAGGACAGCCACACGACACATGATCAGCTCACGGATAATGGTCGAGAGACTCGTCCTCGTGCGAAGGGCGCCCATAAATGAATTCCAGCCATCCGTGACTGGAAACGAGTGCATCAGTGCCAAGTCCAGAGGTAGCAGCGTTCCAGGGGCACGTCGGGCTTGCGTTTGTGCTAGGATCTCAGCTTCCTCGGCATCGCTCGTCTCTGGGGGGTTCGCAACATATGGGAGGCGCATGATGAATGATCGGGCTATTCTGGGGGCCGGTCGACCGACAAGGTATGTCCTCTGCATGTTGTTAACTTCTTGAGTGCCACGATCTATCTAGTGTAGGGGTGTAGGGACCTTGTACCTGTAGTTGATATCGGGATACTTGCGGCTCAACTGGCGATGACTTTCCGGGTGGAAAGGTCTGATTTGTGTGGTACAATGAATGCGCAAGTCGATGGATGCAAAAGAAGGTGGGCATCAATTTATTTTATGCCATGCGTCCTCTTTATCTGTAATCAATCTCTGTCCGCCGGCAGGTGGCCAGAAGGGTCGCTGGGCGCCAATGGAACGAATAGTGCGCATTTTGCACTCGAACATGATCGACGGCGTGTTACTACTCTTGTGTCCCGGTAAAGAGACGGCTAATCTTGGGAATGAATCGATCACGATCTGAAAACTCAAATTGTTTAAAGCATTGGTGAAAGCGACTTAGGCTGTAGGAAACACTCGGGCTACGATCACCCTAAATTCATCACTGCGGATGTCATTGAGATGGCTCGCAGTCATAGCAGGCTTTTAGCAGTAGCATGCGAGGGTTGTATATGGCTTGGTGGCTTTGTGATGAGCTTTTCTGGAAAGAGAGAATACTTGATTCCTTGTTGTAAAGAAGTACAGATCAGATCCGGTGGACCATGGATTGTGAAGTCGACGAATCAACCTCGGGCACACTTCACTCATCTGTAAGGAGTTGTTTGGCCATAGTATGATCTGACCGTGCCGGCGGGATTCCATTCCGCACCATCATCGTGTGATATCATATGTCAAGATGAAAGAAGCTTGGAGAATCCTTTGATCTCGTCATTTCGCCTTTACAACCCTTTACAGACGAGGAAGAGGAAGCTGGGCCAAGCAGCCTGTAAGTCACGGCTCTACAATTGTCACCATGAACTCTCCGTGAGTAATGTACATCCACTTGTCCCGATATATGCTGCAGAGATAGGAGACGACTAGCAGTCTGATGTTCCCTAACAACAATTCAGACTATCAAGTATATGTATGTGGGATCGATCGATCTACAGGCGGTGTGAAGAGTGGAATTTGATCATGGCTAAAGCTGAGGACTTTTCCGAATAAACTTCGATGCGACAGAGGCCAACTTTAGCATTAGCTGATTTCTGACATCGCTCCGAGAATATCGGTAAGCAGGCTATAAAAAGATGATCAGAAGGATCTTCCTGCTCATATTGACCTCCACTTGCATGGATCAGTTAGTCTCCATTGGGATTGTTTGGCAAAATAAACAAATAAACATCCATACAAAAAACATGATAACGGAAAGTGGGCGCTAGTTTGGCGCAAAGCTCAATACCCAGTGCTCTCAAAGTAACAAAGTATCATTAGGCATAGTAGTGCGTAGTGACTGATCTCTGCTATACCCAAGCTCCGATGATGCTTGAGTAGATAACTTATAGTTCCCCTCCATACTAGCCCATACAAGCCTTCGTCGTCAAAGGCGGAAAGCGGCCACGCAACTTGAGCCTCTTGGCACAGGTCATCCCGTCTCCACCGCCCAAAACAACCAAGAGAGCTTCACTCCACCAACATCGATTATTCTCCTTCTTTATCCCTCCCCATCGCACATACAGATATATCAGAACTGATCTTCTAAAGTGCGTCCGCATAACACGTCACCATGCGTCCCAAGTCCTCAAAACCCACAAATGATGAGCTTCTAGCTCAATTTGACGATTTGACCGTGGAGTCGGCCGTCGACCAAGAACCCTCCAAGACTGCCTCCAAACCCCCCGCTACTGCGACGACGCAGTCCGAACAAGACATCTTCGCTGAGCTGGACAGCCTGACTACTCAGCGTCCTAGCAGTGGCCCGGGTACCCCACGTGTATCGACCAACGAACCCCGTCCAGTTATCAAGTCACCCAAGCCCGCTCCAGTGGCTGCGACACCCGCAGCCGGTCGGGCCAGCGAGGAGAAACCCGTCCCGCGGAAATCGGGTGAAAGTGTGCGAGCCTCGGTCCCGGAAAACAAGAGTACCAATGTCATCAAACCTGAGTCAGAGAAAGTCGTCGCAACAGAGGCAGCTACATCCAGTGGCGGCGGTGGCGGTGGATGGTGGGGGGGCATTTTCGCAACTGCTTCGGCCGCCATGAAGCAGGCCGAGGCCGCTGTAAAGGAAATCCAGCAGAACGAGGAAGCGCAGAAATGGGCACAGCAGGTCAAGGGAAATGTCGGCGCATTGAGAGACTTAGGTATGATCTTCTGGAAGACTGTTTCAGATATGGACATGTATTGACTTCAGTTCCTAGGCGGCGAGCTTCGCAATATGGCCATTCCGACCTTCACATCCCTAATCCACACCATCGCTCCTCCGATCTCCTCTCATGAACGTCTCCAGATCCACATTACTCACGACCTTTCCGGATACCCCAGCATTGACCCCCTGGTCTACGCAGTCTTTTCCCGGGTGATGGCCCAGGTAGAGGGCGGCGATCTTCTCGTCATCCAGCGCGGCCAGGAGTCAGCGCCCAAGCGCGGACTCGATATCGGCGGTCTTCAATTCTCGGGACCCGGATGGCACGATGGGCCCTGGTGGCGGACGGTCACTCCCGGTCACCCTCGTACGCTTTCGGCCATCCGCGGCTCCGTCGAAGCCACCAAGCTCGCCCGCGCAAGCGCCGAAGCTTATGCCACCGAGCTCTTTTCCGCCCGGGGTGGAGTGGAGGAAGCTGCGAAACAAGCCACTCAAGATCTCAGCGAAAGCAACCCCGTCCGCAGTAGCGATATCTTCCTAGCCATCCAAGCCATCAGCCAGCCCACAGCGGCGGACCTCTTCCAGGCGGGCCCCACAACCGAAAAAGCCACCCCGCCAGGAGTCGTTGACGCCCCAGCCGAGACTGAGGACGAGGTGGTCTTTGCGCTATATCTCCACGACCCCATCCACGGCATCGCCTTCCACACACTCTCTCAGGCTGTTCCTCAGAAATGGATCGACTGGCTTGAGGCGACGGCGGCTCCCACTGACGACTCTGACAGCGAAGACGCCAACCTGCCTCAGACGGTCGTGCCCGAGGAAATCGCGGAGATTATTCAGGGCGGCGGCGTGGATCCCCGCGAATGGGCCGCCGAGTGGATCGAAGAGTCGCTTACTCTGGCCGTCGGAGTTGTCGCGCAACGCTACGTTGCCCGACGCATGGGTGTCGGCGAGAGGGCTGCGGCTAAGGGAAAGATGCGTGCTGAGCAGGCCTCGGTGGTCGAGAGCGGTGCAGGTGAGGTAGCGCGGGCGCTGTAGGCATCAGGGTAATGTCTGCCACGGTTCCTGGTGTCTATTGTTTTTTGTTCTTTCTGTTTCAGTTTCTTAAGCTCCTCATGACCCATATGATATTCTCGCAAATGATACTCCTGCCGACTGTTTGGGTTCTATTCTTCATTCCTTGTCATAAAGCCCCATATGATATTACCAGCCATCTTGCTATTGCGCCATAGCCGGCGTACCAAATTCATCCCTCCATCTGATTAGCGCAACATCCGCATACTGAAGCAGAAATATGACCAAGAAAGTCTGCATAATCCTTATCATGATTGAATGTTGGACAGAAATCTATTTTTCCTTCCCAAGCCCCTTCAAACAGACAATCAAAGCCATCGTATATATATCGAGTTCTTTTCCAAGATCCAGTCGAACATAATGCAGCGTAGAACCAGAAGTAAAAAACCAAAGAACCGTTGCGGGTATCTAAATGTCGCAAAAGAAAAGAGGACGTTGTAATCATCCGATCCCGTCCCATGCATGAAAGGTTGTCGTTTTGTTGTTCCTCCCTCCCCCTTATCCAATTATGCATATTGATCAAATCGTGATATATATTGATTTTATGCATCATCATCATCATCATCATCATCACTCCAACTCCAAAGTTCCCTCCAAGCCAGGAACATGCCAGAAGTTCGCGCGAAGGGCGGTGACACTATGCGACAAGGGAAAACCACCGGAATTAGCCCAGTAACTCTCAAGAATAAATGCGAGTTGAATCGGATAACGAGTTGCAGCACTCGCCGCTCGCTCTTCTCTCACGATCGCGCGCCTTGCTCGTTGCCCAATGATGCAAAAATCAAAGCTTGCTTGCTTACCTGGTACTCCCATTCAGCACGGTATGCGCATCCGTCCCCTCCTCACTGGCCTGCAGCGCTTTCTTCATATCCAACAGCTGGGCGCCCCATTTGAAGTCCCGTTGCCTGAGTGTCGTTGCGGGTCGTTGCTGCGTCTCCGAGACTCCGTTGACTTGTTGGGTTTGTTGCGTGGAGTTGTCCGCCTCGGCGTATAGGTACCCGTTGGCCCAGTAGTAGGGGAGGGTGCGGGTCCACAGCACGGGCCGGGACTCGACGTCCTCGCGCATGGGGACGTTGATGTTGTAGAGCTCGACGCGCTCGTCCCAGTGGGCGATCAGGTGGTTGACGACGCGCACGGCCAGGCGGGCGGCGGCCGCGATGACGAGCGCGGGCTGCTCCTCCTTGCTGCCGAAGGAGATGGCGATGCCGCGCTTGCCGCAGGTGGCGGCCTCGAGGGCGCCGCCCACCGTGCCGGACGAGAGGTTGTAGATCGTGGAGGCGTTGCGGCCGTGGTTGGGGCCGGAGATGACCAGGTCAATGGGGGGGCGATCGGGGAAGAGGTTGAAGAGGCCGAGTTGCACGCAGCTGGCGGGCGTGCCGTTGGTGATTACCACCCATTCGTCGTTGGGGTTGCCGTTGCTGGTGGTTGCGCTGGTTGTAGTTGTGCCATTGGGGGAATCGGTGTCATTGTCATTGGCCCCGGCGTGGGTGTAGGTCTCGTTCCAGGTGCCGTCGTTGTGGAAGGCTTGCGGCGGGACGTAGGTGGCTTTCAGGGAGGCTTCGATGAGATGTGCCTTGCCGATCCAGGAGCGGGAGGCGGCTGGGATGGCGACGGAGACGAGGTGGCCCGTGGCTTGGAGGGCGGAGACCAGCGGTTGGATGTATGGAGACAGGCGGCGCGAGGGAGGTCCGTCGTCGTTCACAACCTGTGGGAGCGGGAAGGCAGATGGGTTTTAGTATGGGTCCTTTTCTTCATTCAGGTGGGTAATCGAGGTGGTGATGGCATTTGTTGGGATATCTTTTTTTTTTCTTTTTTGGAGCGCAAGTAAATCACGGTTCAATTGATTGGATTGAGGAGGAGAAGCATGAAGCATACCAGGATATGCATGTTGAGTAAGTTGATTGGTACTGGCTTGTACTTGGAATGGTATGAATGGTAAAGTACTATAGTAGTATAGTATAGGCAGCCCTGAGTCGATAAGTTCAGGCTAGACTCGGCTTGCTCGCTTTGGGTCGGTGGACGTCGATGAAAAGGGTTTAGTGCGGATAATAGGCGGAGTTTCGACTCATACGTAAGAACTTCTCCCCTGGAAACTCCAATTCGGTATTCGACGTCCTACTGGGCCGGATTTTCCCCAGACAAAAAGAACAAAAAGAAGAAGAAAGGCATCCTGCATTTATAGGGTCGATCTGAGACTGGGCAATATTCAGCCCCGGAGAGACCAATTCCGTTCGTTTACCCTTCCAGACCCCATTTTACCCCGACCGGCGAAGAGAAACCGGGGAGAATTGCAACCGTATCTCGAATCTGGTCACGGTGAAGCTCTTGATGCTGCGGGGGGGGCCGATGGAATGGGCAGGTCTCGGGAGACTTGGTATTGTCGGTGTGACGAGCGCAGAACAGTCGAACTTGCAGTGGTGGGGGCTGTGTCCAGGGGGAAAATTACCATCCGAAACCAAGCATTACCAACGGGAAGCCGAGGGTCCGCCAAAAAGAGTCTGCGGTGAAGCTGGCAACACCGTCTGTAGTCGGCTTCGTGGGGAAACACATTCCGATCAGCCACGAATCGTTCGATTTCTAATGGTAAGAGAAAGGGAATTCTGGCAGAGAAACGCGGCAGTGACTTTGTGCGACCGGCTGAGGGAGTTCACACCGGCTCAATTGCACCTCAGTCCACGGTATATATAACCGGGTGCTGTCCCGGTGGCAGAATGAATAACCACTGGATGGTCTTATAAGTAGACGCTGGAGATCGCTAGAGCTGGGGGTGTGTTATGTTCATATTCTTTGACAAACTCAGCTCAATACGCCAGAGCCCTCAAACAGCAGACCGGGACCCTAGTCGAGGAGATTGAAGGGCACCTGGGAGCAATTCAACTCAATTGTGAAGGCGCAAAGGGCAACAGCATCGACTCGGACATTATAGTCGAGGTGCATGTCTAGGGCATGGAGCAGACCAGGCCACAACAGCATTTACGTTCATGTTACCACCAACCCACGGAGCAGCTGGATATCTACAGACACATATCAGCCCGTCAACTTTGTGTAGGGTCTCGCCTATGCATCAAACACATGCACAGAACCATTGCCTTGTGCTGTGTACGGGGTAGCTGTGTGTGGTCTTAATTACTAAGATCTAGGTCAAATTGTGCCGTCATCTACGGATCGGCCGGTCTCTTATCAAGAAAATTTTCTTCTTGTTGGCAGTCAAATGGTAGACCCTGATGGGGCCACGATAGATTTTGCAAGGACTATTGCACAAGAGGAGAGGGGCTTCTAGAATCGCTTCCAAACGGTCCTTGATTTGTGATTGCTGGGTCCTTATGGTATTCTTAGTAGAAACGCCGTCCGTTCCTTGCGGCGGGGCTACGATGGAGCCCAGCAAGCCTCAAAGTACGTAGTACCAACCACCTTCTGCCCTGCCCCTACGGTCCTTACCATTCTTTGAATCCTTGAGGCTTGAGGTCTTGAGAAGTTTAGGTAGAACCTTCAGGCGACTAACCTCATCACGCCGCACGGAGGACATCAGCCCGTGCCGAACTTCCCATCAATACGCAGAATCATAATACTTGATGGAGTATTTCCACTGAATCTCTCGCGTAATCTCCATCTGTCATGTCAGGCTCGGAGTTCTCGGAGACACTATCAGATCGTATATCACATCACGCCAGGGTTAATTAGTGGTCGGTGGTCAGGAGGTGAGATGCATGAGTCTCCATCCTCAATCCTCATTCCCCAAGGTTGCAGGACGGGACTTGTATAATAATAGCCGACACTAGAAAGAGGATCTTCTGGCGAACGAAGAGTGGTTTCAGACACGGTTCAGATAATTTGGATGATCCACGGCAGCAGCAAAAACCCCTCTCCTGCCAAGAAGCCATCCATGCACGCACACACAACCCATTGTGTATGAGACTATTCGTAACCCTTTGTAGATAAAACCCAGATATCAACATACTCGTGTCCATGCATGCATGCATCTCGACCTTTTGGATCACAATCACAAACTACCGGTCAACTAGGATCAGTTCGACCCAGAAATAGTTGATCTGCCAAGATTCATAGTCGAGCACCAGGCAAGAAACCTGCAAGCTGACTGGTCTGTGCGAAAGGAATTGTTGCGGCAAGACATCGACGTATGTGTGTAGTGAGGCCGATCGCCGCAGCAGCAAAATCTTTGGTGGGGACATTTCAGCATTTCAGTATTATTATTCAACTCAATCACTCCGACCCAAACCAAACCAAACTAAACCAACCCAGACAGAGTCAGCCACGATCTTTCGGTTTGATTTTCCTGCTTGCGCCATCAGACCATCATCATCTTCTTCTTCTTTCTCCTTCTCCTCTCCCTCCTCTTCTCCTCCTCCTCCTCCTCCTCATCAATATCAACTACGACGTCCATCCCATTTCCCCTCCATCATCCGTCCTCCGCTATCGCAAACCCAAGCCCACCCGCCTCGCCGAGTGTGCTTTTTCCCGCGCGACTCTCCGCCGGTTCCCAACAATCTGGGAACGCGCTAGAGTTCTGGCCAGCTCTTCGAGGTCTTATTAAATCATCCCTCGCAGACCCTGTATGGACTGCGGGAGTACTGGCAACGCTGCGGGCATTGACCCCAAAATCCTCGAGACCTGGCAAACTGACAACTTTCCTATCTCTGCGTACGAGCATCCGGGCTACGAACAACCGCAGGAGTGGGATACGAGCCAAGATTCCAGCCAGGGCGATGCCGATATCGTCGAGATAAATGGCCCTCATGGCTCCCTCTCGCGGGACCAGTCCACAATCTCAATGGTCGGACAGCCGGATGACTATCAGGGCAGTGACTACAGGTGCGGTTATCTCAGCTGTTCCCCTCTTCTGAACCCCTTCGGCTGATGCGCGAGCCGCCCCCCTTGCAGTAAACAACCAGGAATCTCCACCCCCGACAAATTCAGCATAGTAGATGGCACAATCTCCGGCACTGTCAGTGCCACTATCAGCCCTAGAACGCTGCCTTCCTCCGCCGATGACAACTTCCAGCTGGATGAGTCATGGCCGCCTTACCACCTGTTCAACGCCATTTCGGTTGGCATTCCCGGCGAAGCTGGTCTCCTCTATCCATACGCCAAGGAGCCTGTCGCCTCCACCAACACGGTCATTGTCGAAGATCCTGGAGACCTGTCTCAGGGACAAGGATTTTCAGATGTTGCCTCCGATCAGTTCGTGCCGTTCCAGCCACTGCCGCCGTCGTTTTCCTTCCCCCCACCGGAATACTGGTCTGAACAGCCCGCCGCCACTGCTGAAAACATTTCCCGCCAGACTCCGATGTCGCTCGCAATGGGCTCGCAGTCAGCGACTAAGGGAATGCGCAGCTATCACGGGCATGTACGGTCTCTGGATTCACGCTGGCTAGATAACTTGGAGGCTCAGTTACCAAGCAACATGACCTCCCCTGCGTCAATGACGATGCCGCAGGAGTCCCCCTACTTCAAAGAAGAACCCAAAAATCAAGACGGATTTCAGTACAAGTCGGAGAGCTCGTCAGTGTCTGGGGATTTCTCCAACATGTACGACCCTTACTCGGCTACAACGGATGGCATCCCCGCTTTTGCCGACCGACAATTGGATGATGAATGGAAGGATGCGCGAAATGATGGTTCACCATCTGACGCAGCGCAACCCCTGCAGAACGCTACTGCTTTCATGGTCAGCGAGAACCCGGCGGAATCATACTACGTTCCGGTCGATTCTCGGCCGAGAGCGTCTTCTGCCGCTCAGCGAGCGCCTGCACGCCCACAGGCTCTATCCATGCAGTCGGTCGCTACGGTTCGAAAGCGCAAGCAGCGCAACCTTAGTGTGAACCTGGATCAGGCACAACCCAAACCACTGCAGATTGTGCAGGAGGATGGCCAGGGCGGTTCCATTGCCTCCGCTGACTTCATCTCTCCGCCACGTGGAGCACGCCGCAAGGGGCCTCTGTCTATGGTCGGAAGGGCAAATGCTGGATTGCGAAGAAAGAACAAGGACACGTGTGTCCAGTGCCGATTGAACAAGCGCAAGGTTCGCATTTCACAAGTGAAACACCCTTATCCGGTAAAATAGCTAATGCCGAAGACAGTGCGATGGGAATGCTCCTTGCGATGCGTGCCGCCCTACGCTGCATGAACAGCCTTGCGCTCGCGCCTGCTTTTCCAACATCGTTGAGTATGGTGTTTGCAATTATATCTGTACGTGCCACGATCTAGTTGTCGATTTTGCAACCTGGCTAATCTTATCAGCTCAACGAGCGGTCAATCACCCCACCCTGGATGGCTCAAGGCGAGTGCGGATGGAAATCCCTTCCGAATTCGATCTGAATGATTTGATCTCATTCCTCGGCGAACGCCAAGGCCGGTTCAACATCCGCGCCAGCCAGTCCTGGGGGTCTCTTTATACCCTGGATTTGGCGGAGACCTATCGGTTTTTGCGTGGATTGAGCGAGTATAATGGCAACTCGAAGTCGACCTTCCTTGAGTTTGTTGACCGACGACTCGTCGAGTCGAAAGACAAATCGAAGAATTGGCTCACGTGCGTCAAGGACTGTGATCCAATGGCCAACACTTATGTATGTCAGTCCTACTAAGGTCCGAAGCCTTTCACTAATGTTCCTCGACAGACTCTTCTCGCGAAATGGAACAACATGCCTAGCCGTGCGAGCTACAGCATTGTTCCTCTTCAAGCGGGTGAAGCCGAGAGACCAATGAACATTGATGACGCTGAAGATAGGCGAGAAATTCTCATGGCGGCCCAGTTGTCGCGCATCATCTGCCGTATGCTTGAAGTTGAGGGATTCCGCAAACTGGAACGCGACTTCTACAACATCAAGTGGAAGCAGATCTCTCAGGATACGCACCTGCGATTCCTCAACGAACTCGGCCACATACTGCTGACTCTACGTTGGCGCATGTCCTGGTGGAAGCAGCTCGGAGATGGTGGTCGCGAACCTGACCCCAGCAAACAGCACTACGTCGATCGGGTTCATCTACTGTGCAGGATCCTTTACGTTTACTACACTTGTGTGATGGCGAAGCTTCCTTCATGGTCCGCCTCGGAGGTGCCCAAGGGGACGTGGTCTACGTATGCGGACTCGGAGAACCCTGTTTGGGATGATTTCCCTAGCGATCCCACTGACGACGGCTTTGCTCGCTGGGTTGAGCACGGGCAAGAGCTGATCGAGCAGTCGGGGGCTCCGGTCCGGATGTCGAAGATGTGAACAGCCCTTCCACAAGGAGGCAAAAGAAGCGCCGGAGTGACTGATACTGACTGCACTTGAGAGATACCCTTTTGAAGCGTGTTTTGTGTTTTGTGTTTTTTTTTTCTTTCTCGAAGACGATGATGATTGATGATTGTTGATTTGTTTGGTACCTGGTCACCTGTACATTTTTTTTTGGACATATGACTACTCTTCTCATACATAATCTTCTTTTTATTTTGTTTCATGAAATAGATCTACATCTATATAGAGTTCGGGTGTCTTTCATCTCACGTACAACAGCCTGCGTAAAACAATGAAGCACCAACGAAACCCAACCAATAAAGCCGAAGCAGCCCAAGCGGCCAGATCCAGATAAAAAAGGGTATCTAATTTCATTACTCGTATGTATGTGTCCTATTTCCCCTCCAAAGATTTAATATGTATATCCCTCCTCGCCTCGGCTCGATCATCTTTCAACCGAAGCCACCTTCCACTCCGCCGCCCGCTTCCTCCGAACCAAAAAAATGAAATCATTTCCCGCATATCACTATTTCTTCCCCTTGGCAGCACCCGCCTTCTTATCCTTCTTCCCACCGGCCAACAACTCCAGGTGGCCCGCCTTCTCGGCGAGATTCTTCTCCGTCTGGGCGGTCAATCCGGCCGTGAGTTTCTGTTTCACCGAAGGAGAGGTTAGTTTAGCCAGTTTCGGGACAGGGTTCGGGCTTCCAAGTTGGGCTTGGGTGTATGTAGTCTTTCGTGATAGACGTTAAGAAGAGGGGCAGGCGACGAACCTTGGTCAATTTCTGCTGCTTGATGAGGGAAGCTTTCTTGGGGGCGATCTGGCGGGGACCGCGTTTGGGGGCCAGGGCTGTGGGACTTTTGATTCAGATTTGAAGTTAGTCTCTGGATGGCTTCTTGTGATGTGTGCGCTTGCGGATTGTATTGTCTGATTGAAAGGGAGAGGAGAGGGGAATTTGGTAATTGGGGGTAAATGCTAGAAGGTGGCCAGATGTAGGTAGTAGGTAGGTAGGTAGGTAAGGTGTACCGTTTTGAGGTCGAGCCGCCCGAGGGCTTGGTCTTCTTGAGGGATCCTTGGACCATTTTTTTTTGAGGTTGTTTGAGTACACTGCCTGCAGCGATGGGTTTGAGATGAAATTTGGGGAGGGGGTTGCAAGGTGCTGTGAGGGGAGGCGCTGTGATGGATTGTGGTTGCTGGGTTGGGATGGGGATGGGAAAAATTGCTTATCGCCGGAGTCGATCGATCTTATCTGTCACGTGATAATATGTGGTTTCCTGTTTGGGGGCCGGGGGTGGGGGGGTTGGACCTCGCTCCGATGTATACATACATTCTCTTGGATTTAGTTGGGAGTTTGAGTTTGGTTCTTGCTGGGTTGTGTTTAAGGTTCTTGTGCTGTCGATGGAGGTTTCAAAAGGAATTGGTAGATTATTGCCTCGATCAGTGTGAGTTTTGTTAATGATGATCCAACTGGCATGATTTGGTTCGGGTGAGGACGTTGTATATTGTTCGACAAGTGTAGGGGGTGGGGGGAAGTTCCTGGGCAGCGAGCGATGCACACACGTCCTCTTTCTAGAAATCGGCATACACTACCAACTCATAAAGTCTATTAAAGACTTTCAGTCACGGTAGGAGCTCTGGAGACGTTGGTCACACCAACACGATAGACTAGCCAGCTAGTGGTTGAAAGCTTCGCTGGTAATGCGCTCTTGGTGTGTACGATCAATGCCGGTAGTTGGTCGCAGACATGGGCGGACCAACAAATTCATCAGCCTGTAAACTGTAGGAGTAGGTACGCAGAAGGTGCTCTTCCAGCCACCAAGACCTCACTCCCTGGCGTGACGCCCAGCAGACCTAAAACAACCAGATATCTCTGCTGTCTCCCAAGTTCCAACAACACCAGACGACAGTATACGTATACGCAACGACCGGAAAGTCCCGAGCCGCGATTAACCTCCCTCCAGTGGAAATTTAAATGTGTAGTGGCATGGAATAGATTAATAAAAGAAAAGTGCTAACCAAGTAAAAGTGCCTCCCGCGCCCGTTAAGACAATCGTGTTCTACTCAGTACTAGTGATCGATCCCGTCCCACAACGTGCATGTCAGCCTTGGAAGGAGAACCAAATCTCCGACCCAGCCCCGTTGGCAATTTCCAGTTTCTTAATGGTGGGTATTAAGCTGATCGTGGATCATTCGAGTAAGTGTCACCCCCGAGGGGCTGAATTCATTAGGATGAAACATTAGTGGGAGATCAAATAAGTACAAAGGGTCACCAACCCAACATCCCCCATCAAAGTTGCAAGTTATTTGCTTGGGCAGATTGACGGCAAACATACATTTAAAACATCAAACACAGGGGCAAGGAGGGTTCCTGGTTTTTTTTCTTGTTTGTTGGTCATCAGATATCTTCTCCCTTGGAGGTTCATTCATGTTGTCAAAATAAAGGGGGGTATAACTGAGAACTAGAATAGAAAAGAAATCATGTCGAAGAAAGGTAATTCCACATGCGGGGGAGGCATTGGGGAAGGGGGGTTGTCTTGTACAGAAAGATAAAAACAACAAAGCTTAATACATCCGAAGTTCTTAGAAATTTGTCCTGGTCGAATAAGTATCAAAGCAATATGAACAATCAAACTAAGCTTCATCACAGCTGCAAATCCACATCACTGCCAAGCTCAAGCTCAAGCTGGACCAGTTTAGATGGCAAGGACGGCAACAACACCGGCAGCCAGGGCGCCCATGCCCAGGTTCATGGCGTTGCGGTCAGCAGCACCGGTGAAAATGGGGGAGACGGAGGAGGAGCTGGCAGCGGGGGTGCCGGAGGGAGCGGCGGAGCTGGAGATGACACTGGAGGGCTTGGAGGTCACGAAGCCGGTGGGCTTGATGACGGGGACGGAGGTGGCAGCGGGCTTGGTGGCATCAACCGGCTCGGCGACAGTGGAAGTGGTGGCGGCGCTGACGGCAACCTCGGTGGTGGTAGCGGCAGCAGTGGTGGTGGCAGCGGCCTCGGTGACAGCGGAGGTGGTAGCGGCGGCAGTGGAGGTGGCGGAAGCGACAGCGGACGAGGACGAGTAGTAGGGGTTGGTGATACCGAACTGGGTGGAGTACTGGTACTGGCCAGTGCCCTCGACGACGAGAAGGAGACCGTAGTGGGTGGTCTCGGGCGCCAGATCAGTGCTGGGGGTCCACGAGAAGCTGCCGGTGTTTTCGATGTCCTCGGCAATCGCATACAGGGTCTGCATGTTGGTGCTGGGGCCGTGGAGGAGGACCAGAGAGATCGTGCCACTGGTGGTGGGATCCCAGGTGACGCTGTAGGCCTTGCCAGCCTCGACCTGGTCGTTCAGGCCAGGAGTGTAGATGGCATTGCCAGTGGGGCTCTGGGTGTAGTCGGGCTGGGTGTAGGCCGAGGCCAGGGCAGCAAGGGCAGAGATGACGGCGAAGAAACGCATTTTGATTTGGTTTAAGGTGTTTAGGTTTTAGAGGGGGAGAAATTCCTTCGTGAAGAGTGAGTGAATCAAGGAGTGACTGGAGTGGGTTAAGACTCGAGATTGTTTGTAGTGCAAAAGAGTGACTACCGTGGGAATGATGTGTAAAGAACGAAGGACACGAAGGGTGGGTTGAGAAGGAAGAAAGAAGGAGAAGAGAAGAAAAATGAACGAGGGAGCGGGGGGAGGTTTAGAGATGATATGTGAAATGCGAAATTAGTGAACAATACTCAAGAGGAGGAGAGAGAGCGAGAGAGAGCATAGCCCCCTCCGTCATCTCACTCCATCTCTACTACGGAGTACAATGATACGGACTTACCCCTATGGAGGGGGCGAGAAGGAAAAGCTTCCAGGCTGCCAGACCTTCAACCTGGCCCAATCTGCGGCTCATTTGCGATGGTGGGGCAGAGTGAAATTACTTCTGCGACGGATGAGTATGTTAGAACTTAGTGAGATACCCAGATGATACATATTTACCTGAGTCCATACATACATACTACGGATGACTTACCCGGTCCAGGGTTGGGGGATGCCAGGCCAAAACCCTGAAGAGCCGTGGAATGTATGGCTGCAAGCCTCTTTAGCCACTCCGAAACCCCGTCTGGATTTCCTAGTAAGATTTAGCGATGTCACCTCAGTGTGATCTCTGTCCTCCCACTGGCTCATCCAGCGGATTAGTCTGAGGATTAGCTGTATTAGCTCGCTTGGATCCCAGCATCGCCGCCATCGCTTGTTGCTGGACGGGGAGTAACCAGTCCGTTCCATCAATAGGTAGTCTATGCTACCAGCACTGGGCGGGTAATTTCAACTGAATGACCGACTGACTCAACGAGAACAAGAATAGGGGATGGCCGACATCCGAGGACGGAGGCGAAGAGTGTTCTCGCCTGAATGAAGCCGAGTGTTGATGAACTAGAATCGTTAGTAGATAGAACTAATCCAGGCACCCACGGTACCAGACTGGATGGAGCCATAGATCATGGAGTCGGGGGGGGAAGTCTAACAGAGTCTAAGAGTGTACAAGTGAAACACACATAACCTTATGTGCGAGCCAGCTCAGGAACAGGGACAGATCACGGCAATATTAGTGATTTGTTATTGTTATTATTTTATGATTCACATGAACAAGGACGGTAGAAGAGGTAAAAGAGGCCGAAAGGCAAAAAAAGAGAACTTGGAAGTGGCACGCGGTGGGCGGCGGCAGCAGCAGCAGCAGCAGCAATGGATTCTGCCACATCCTTCCTACTTCCTCATTCTTTCCAATTGTCCGGATAATGTCCGGTTCTCCTCTCAGACCCCTCAGACCCTCAGACCACCAGACTCTCTTATTTCTCGCCAGCTGAGCCTGTGATTCCATTTCATCCAAATTAGATCTTACACTGCCTTGTCTGCCAGTCAAGCCCAGGCCTCCAGGAAATGAGGCAGGCGCCACGAGGTCGGAGCGTTGCACAAATTGGATGGCGACATTGGCTCCAGGGAAAACTCCGATTCTCTGGGCGTGCAGGCAAAAACACTAAAATCCCACGCCAAGCCGACTGTGAAATCCACCTTCGTTCAACCCCACTATCTTGACTTTTTGACCTCGGAGTTCAGCCAGGTTTGTTGACTGCTCACTGTTGGTTGACCATTAAGCCTGGTGATGATAACGCACTGTGCTCTCTTCATTGTCCGACCGTTGATCCGCGCATTCTTCCAGGAGCTACATAGTAGGATGTTCATTTGAAACAATCATCTGGCCGAGTGAGACTTTGTGAGAATGATGATCGCTGATCACCGATTTCCTCCAGTGGCACATGAAGTCATCTCTCATCCCACACAAGTTCACAACGGCCCTACCCTCGCCGCTGATTTTCAGGTTCCGTTCCTGTCGCTCATTTCTCGTTCCTGACCGGGTGGGTGGGGACCCTGTCCGAGTGGCAGCCAAACACAGCCCTGGATCCTGGACACCGCAGAAACTTTCAGCGCAATGGATGACAGACTTGCGTCCCCCGGCCAATGATCGCATTTAATGCTGATTCTACAAAAACCTCATCCGTCATCCAGCACCGTTCCTGAGGGAGGGCTGGCCTTCTGCCCTCCCCATTGGGCAAGTAACACGAGGTCAGCACCAGAATAAGCAACAACTTGACCTCACGGCAATGTTTGTACGAACTAGATGCTTGATGCGTACCGCCGGGAGTCTTTTCAGGGGTCCAGGGCGGTCCGACCAAAGAACAAAATAAATACCCACGTGCCTTTCAGAGCAGAGATCTTCCTCTCCTGCGAGTAGGTAGGGTCCTCTTATCTTACAGGCTTACAGTATAGCTAGGGTATCGGACTACTGCCTATGTCTCGGATCTGATCGCAAAGTGCGACCTGACTGATAGAACTAGTTCCTTTACAAGTGGGGGAAGAGCTGGCCACGGGGGCCTGAACTGGCTTAGTCGGCTATGCAGGGCCGGTTCACCGTGTCGGTTGTTTCCTAATTCAGATGACTTGTCTTACTCTCCTCCGAGCTTGGCAAGCCTTGTGGGAAAATATATGTCTATTTACGGTACTCTTTCATCGCATTGTGTGACAGAATATTGGAATACGATCGGGAATACACCCGCGCGAAAGCGGCTGTGACACAACAGGAACAATCAATCCCAACACAAGACCACAGTCTTACGGCACATTGCAGCCTCGGGTGCACTCGTCGCAAAATTTCAAGGGTCTGACACGCTGCCGAGCTACACCAAGGACTTAGCGCCTGAATACGGGAACTCAGTTGGAGGAATTCGTATGATTAGGCTCTACCCTGTCGAACCCTGCCGTAAGTGGGTATCGTAACAAAGAAAACATCCTAGACCGTCGCTGTAATCCTGCCAGCAAGGGTCCCAATGGCTTAACTGAGAAAGCCCGTCGCCTCGACCCGATCCCTCCTTTTGCGACGACGGAAAGGCCGGCCTCGACCCCGGGTTTGCAAGCTATGTGCCAATAACCATGGTTCGTTGCGTATGGATCATGCGGTCCGGACAGACTATTCCACCCAAGTCACAGTCTTGGTTTGCAACCACTCATCATAACCACCCACACCTCCGAAACGGCCGTATCCGCTACTCTTCCAGCCGCCATGCGGAAGGACCGGCTCGTCGTGCACAGTCAAGGAGTTGATATGAACAGC
Source organism: Aspergillus aculeatus ATCC 16872 (assembly GCF_001890905.1). NCBI lineage: Eukaryota > Fungi > Ascomycota > Eurotiomycetes > Eurotiales > Aspergillaceae > Aspergillus > Aspergillus aculeatus. Next base: position 650,495 of record NW_017962978.1, read on the forward strand.
CCTAGGTCATAGCAAGAGAGGTTAGGGACAAATACTCCTAAGCAAAGATACCGATCGACTTACCCGGCTTCGATCTGTTTGGCAACCCTGAGTCCTCGGAACAGGTTGCTCGTAAATACCGCAGAAGTAAGGCCGTACTCTGTGTCGTTAGCCAGGGCTACAGCTTCCTCCTCGGTATCAACGACAAGTAAGGACACGGTGGGGCCGAACGACTCCGTGGCATAAAGATCCATGTTCTTGGTGACATCGCCTACAATGACCGGCCGCATGCTGTTGCTATTAGAATCGATGCCTTGGGTCTGTCCGTAAATAAGATTGGCGCCCTTGGAAAGTGCGTCCTCCACCAACCCCTTATTCTTCTTCACGGCAGCCGAATTCACGAGGCCCAGCGGCGGCACATGCTTTCCGAATACCTTTTCGGACGCTTCGGCCACCAGCTGCTTGAACCGGTCGGCGACCGATCGCTGCACAACAATGCGTTCGGTGGACATGCAGATTTGACCGGACTAACCTCTCATCAGAAAAAGTCACACGTAGGCTGAGTGTCAAGTAGGTGATGGTCCTTACATGCAAAAATGCTCCCATGGCGCAGCACATCGCAGCCTTCTCCAGATTGGCATCGTCCAGAACGATAGCGGACGCCTTCCCACCCAATTCAAGAAGAACCGGCTTGACATACTTTCCGGCTGTGGAGGCGATAATCGAGCCGACGACAGTGCTGCCGGTGAAGTTGATCTTTCGCACGGCCGGGTGGGCGATGAGAGCAGTGGTCACGGCTGCGGCATCCGAAGTCTGATGGAAGACCACGTTCAGACAGCCTGCAGGAAGACCCGCCTCACGAAAGATGTCTCCAATCGCCCAGAAGCATTTCGGTGCTAATTCGGAGCCTTTCAAAATCGTCGTGTTACCAGCAGCCAGAGGCAGAGCCACTGCGCGTACTCCGAGAATATATGGTGCATTCCTGGTTCGGGAGTTAGTTCATGATCAGATGATCAACCGACCGCTTCAGATAAGACGGTCGTGTATAGGGAGGTGAGTACAGTACCAAGGCGCAATGCCCAGAACCACTCCGTAGGGCTGCTTGATGACCATGGCAGATTCTCCATTGACCGAAGGCACCGCACCCTCCACGGACGGGATCAATGCCGCAAAATCCTTCAAAAACCCGACCCCCAACATAAACGTTTTCTCCACGAACATCCGTCCCGCCCCGGTAGAATCCATCTGATATCGAATCAACTCCTCCTTCCGGGAAAGCATGATATCCGCCGCCTTGTTCAGGATGTCTCTGCGGTCGGAGGGTTTTGTCTGGCTCCATGCGGGGAAAGCAGCCTTCGCGGCGGCCACAGCACGGTTGGCATCGTCGACGGAGGCGCCGGCGCAACGGTCAATGACTTCACCCGTCGTGGGGTTCTTGACGTCGAATGCGACATCGGTAATGACCGATTCGTTGTTGACAATCAGGGGGATGATGGCCGGCAGACCGTTAGTGTTGTTCTTAGCGATCATCGTGACTTCAATGATCGACCGATTGTGAATCTCTCAAAAGGAAAAAGTTGGTGGCGACCAAAGTTGGTGGCGACCAATGCCGAGGTGGGTGGGAGAGAGACTTCGGACGACCCAGCGGACAGTGGTAAGAGATACAGGGCAAGGTCCGAGGGGAGGGGGGTGTTGTGTTTATATCAATTGACTAGAGAGGGGGTGACAGATGAGTGAGCAATGATCCAGGAGAAGAGTTGGGGTAGGCAGCGCAATTATTTGTCGGTTGCTGACGCTTGTGTTGTGTAGCTGCAGCCACCGAAGTGAGGGGATGAAAATGCCGGGAGGTTGGCCCGGGAGGGGAAGGGGTGGGGGGGGAAGGATGGGAAAGTAGAGGGGCGATGGAGCCGAATCTTTCCAATGTATGGAAAGGCTCCTCCAACTGCTAACTTACTAAGAACTCGAGAAGGGAAAAGAAATGTCACTCATCCATGGGCGTTGACTTTCGGCTTGGGGGTGTGGGGGAGATATGCCGAATCCAGTCGGCCATTCAATATCTTAAGTACAGTGAAGTAACTACGGTACATTCACCAGGCTGTTGGTACTAATGATAAGCATGCATAGTTAGTCAGTTGGTCAATTTGATAATTGACTGCCTTGTGGCTTCCATGAGTGCATCGCGTGTTCGACTGCATCTGGTATGTATGTACAGTCTGCAAGATGTACATGCAAAAAATGGTGCATGTACTGTATGTTTGCCTGTCCAGTAGGCCGGTTATGCTGGGTTCCGTGCCTTTTTTTTCTTGTCCCCACCAGGCAAGGGAATATTAAGGTTGACAGCCGGATGGCGGTTGAGACGCCCAGTCCAAACCGTTGCCGCTTCCCCTTAAACTGTTAGTTCGAAGCTCGCTGGCAATAGGTTCGGTTTCATAAATCTTATTCATGCTTACCAATCACGCTTTCTTCTGGGCTCATTGCTTCAACTCGAGTTCGTGGTGGACCCCGGATTCTGCTGTTGCTTAGAATGATACTCTAAGAGTACTCCGTCTGTACTCTACTACGTAGGTACTTTACTAGGTACTTTACTAAGTTGCTCCATTCAACTTTTCAAAGCGTCTTGAAGGAGCAGGCGGGGGGGGAAGCCTTTCCATTGCAATCCAATGACAATCATTACTTGAGCCCCTCGCATGCCCGCTGCAACGGCGATCTTGTCCTTTATTGGATCCCGTGACTCGTGGCGTCTCCAGGTCTTACTCAATCTAGCATGGATGATGACAGAAGGCACTTTAGCACTAACTGACCATTTCTACGGATAGATACACACCCGACCTATTCAAGTACTACTATACGCCCCGACGTTTCGACAATCCAACATGCGGTTCTTGATGCTTGGCATACCATCATTTACCGTGACAATGTTTGCTGACTCGCTGGGGTCCGTGAATCAGATACGATAGCGCGGGCCACGGCCCATTCCCAATCACTTGCATGTCGATCACAAACCAGGGGACAATGACATGCAGGATCCCCCCCCCCTCCTTACAACACCCTTTCCCTCACCAAAGTGAGCCGACGTGGCCACCAGCTACAGAGCTTGTGAATGATAAAGGTCTGAAGACTTGAATTCGCGTGATTATTCACGGGAGAGGTGGCGTCATAGTGCCTAATTAGAGTCGATTATCCTTCCCCACGGCGCGCGCTTTCTGCGTTACTTCATCGAGATAGAGAGAGAAAGCATACTCTAGAAACGAACAGACAAAGAAAAAACCAATAAAGCCAATAAAAACCAGTGTCCGGGAATATATATACCTAACGCCCGCTATGCTCCATGCCCCCTTTATATAACCTTTTCAGCACAACAATGGAATCCACACTACCGTGTGGCTCGAAAAAAAAAGAGCCCAGCCCCAGCAGTTGGGCTCCAATTTACTTCCCAGCCCAGATCTTCGTCTGGGATGAAGTTGGCGCCATGTCAGCAAAAGGGCAGGCAGGTGTATGAGTGGGAACATTGCCACTCCGGACGCTGGAACGATCATCCTCACTCGAGGTGCCCGAACTGCTATCGCCCAGGATCTTCTTGTCCCCCAGGTAGCCTTCTTTCTCATCGACGATGATCTCCGACATCTCATCGGCGTACTCCTCGCCATCTCGCATGCGCCATCTCGCCACGAGGTCGTTCTGGATCCAGATGATCTTGCTGATGGCCCGGATCAGGGCGATCTTGCGTGGTAGGGAGAGGTGCGGGTGCGACATGAGGGCTTCGGTGAAGATATCCTGGATGTAGCCCAGGCAGGCGCCCATGTGGATGTATTCGATGTTCAGCGAGTAGAGACGCTCTTGGGCCGTGTGCATCATTCTGGGGCTGGTCAGCCTTCTTCTCATTCTCTCAGTTCTCACAGCATGTGGGACCCTGCTACGGGTTCGAAGCCTCCAGTCTCGTCCAAAGTGAACTTACCCAACTTTGTTCAAGTATCGCCAGAATTCCATCTGGGATGGGTCGGAGCAGAGCTTAGTCAAGTACCATCGCAGGAACATCTTCCGACGTTGGATTTGAGGGCTTTCCTCGGTAAAGAACTCTTCTATCGGGGTCTCGTCGGAGGTGTCTCTGGTGTGGAAGGCACGTGCCGTGATGTCGGTTTCGAGGAGTTTCTTGTAGACGATGTTGACGACAGCCGGGATCAAGGCTTTGATGTATTTGGAACCTCCCACCAGCGCTTCGACGTCGCCTTATATCCCCACCATCAGGGTCAGCTTGGGAAGTTTCGAACGATAAATGAGGACAAGCACTCACTTGAGTTGAAGTCCAGAAAGTCTCGAAGATAATTGATGCGCGCCTCTAGGCGGGTATACAGAGCCTTTCGTTCGACATGCTTCATCGGCCGACCAGAACCGAGCGAGTGTTCCATTTTTAAGAGGGAGTTTGTTCGTCCTCAAGAGATATCAAGGTGTGACTGATTGAGAATCGAAGGAGGCGTTCTGACAGGGGCTATATGACAGCGGCAGGCTTTTCACGAACTCCTGGGGTTGGATCGAGAGATAAATCTGGCGAGGATGGAAAGATAATCGAAGAAAATCGAAGAATATTTGGAGACCCATGAGAGGACAGCGACATCATGCGATTATATATGTCGACTGGGCGGAGGGGGGCTACAGACCCGGGGGGAGTCAGCGATCATTGGGCATATCGAGATCCTGCACTGATTGCCAGTTCAGAAAAACCGAATCCGAACCTGACCCTCCTCCACGCGGGAACGGATCCATCATGATAATTGTGGGCACTTGATCAAGAGGAGACGAGGGGAGTTTCACTATCCCAACTAAGGACGGCGATGTATCCAGCACGGGTCGCAGGCGTGCAGCATCAGACCAGACAAGGACTGCCACCGTCCAACGGCCCTAGAGGATCCCGAGACTTGGCGATTACTTTTCGAAGCACCTCGGTGGTCTGATGCACTTACTACTTACTTACTCCCTTTCGGCCAATGGCTTACTACCCACTGAACGCCGGCTAGCATCATATCAACATCAAATCACCCTCGTACTCTTTTTCTTACAGTTGTTACTCATTGTCGCCGATCTCATTATGCGTTCCCGCTGCTGCCGGTGCGCTGGGATGCATCCAACCAGACTTCGTATTAAGTTGCATCCTCTCCTCCACGCGTCGCCGCCTGGCTTTCGGAAGCATCCCTTTGACGAATGGCAATGGCGAGGAAATTCTCCACGAACATGATCAAAAGAGGAAAAAAGCAAGAAAAGGAAAATTCAAACGTTATGGCGTGGGGCGTTCGACGTGTCCATGTTTCGCTCAATGGACACAATCATCCTAAGTTAACTCTCGTCCTCATCAAAATGTTTAGTGCAAGGGAAGTGCCGAATGGCTACTGTCAGCTTCGTCGAATATGAATGGCGGAGAATTGAAGGGCAAAGCTATGTTGAGCTACTTTTCCAATCCAGGCGACTATGTCCAGCGCCCAAAGTGGACAGAAACCATTAAAACTCCCCTTTTGGTAAACTCCTACGCAGGCCTCGCAGATTAAGGGAGCAATATTCTGATCATGGATGGTTTAGCTCTGTTTCTTCTCATCATCATCCTTCTCCACCGGGCCCGACGTCGTCGCCAGTCGGAGCCGATGGCCGACCGACAGAACGCAGGATCATAGCCCCAAAAGACAAAATCGAATAATCCTTGACGGCCCAGTTCTTCTTAGCAGCGGTGCTGCTGGAGTTATTATCATACTAGAGTTACATCCTTTCAGCCACAGTCGATAATAAGAAGGAGTTCTATTGTTGCTCCTCGTCGCGCCTCGTCGCGAAAGGCATTAAGACAAGTCCAGACACTGTCGCAATTCATCTATCAAACTCAAATTGAGCTTCGTAATTGAAGAAGCTGATGGCCTATCACTGGATGCCTCGGACCTCCCCTACTCTCCAGCGATCATCAGGGGCATGGCAGAAAACAAAAAGCAATTCCGATACAATGTGAGCTATCATCTTCAACAAAAAGTAGGTTTTTATTTTCGTTCGGCCGAGGGGGAAAAAGATCAACAATAGTAATAGGAGAACAAGCTGCCTAGATCGGGGGTGAGTCTCCCATTACTAATAGGCAGAAATAGACCCGGGGAGTAAAAAAAAGAGGCAAAAGAGACGATGAAAATATTTTTTTCTCTTTCGCCCGGCTGCTCTAATAGGCGAATTAGATTGAGAACCGGTTTCTCCCTACGATCAGGCCACTGCGATGTGGACGAAAACCAAACTAAAACCAAAACCATAAGGAGGAACTAACAAATCATGACGAAGAATAAATGTTTAGTTTGTGAAGGGCAAGGAAACAGAGTGATTAATCATCTAGCAGCATATCATCAACCCATTCATCAGCGATCAGTGGTCCCATTCCACTCATCGCAATGTTCATCACGCGACTCTCCACGGAAAGTCAGTTAAGCTGGAAAAAGCATATGTTAATTAATAGCTACTGGAAGCATAGCTGACGGTAGCTTCCTGCGCAGCGCAGCGCTGCATCCTCCGCTTCGGCAGTTCGGATCTCTCTGATTGTCATGATTGCGGCCTTCACTCTTGGCTTGAGCTGCGGTTGAATCTTCCGTCCATCGTTCGCCAGGACGATTGGTGACATCACTTCGGGGCTGGCCTCTCAACACCCGTCTAACAGCGGACTCTGATCCTCTCTTGATGATTTCCTGGGATGGCAGCCTGTCACCTGACCACTACAGCAGCCATACTGAAGCTCCTTCTTCAAAGCACCCGAACAAGACAATCGTGATTGATCCCATCCACGTTGGGGGAATCGGAGAGACTGATGGCTGACGCCGCCACCATCCGGTTCGTTCCAGAGTCGAGATGGAAGCACTTTGCTCAGGAATTCAATCGCATTGGGGCTGCCCCCTTTTTCGTGGTCCTGTCACAGGAATCTGGGTGGTGGCCCAGCTTGCCCCAGCTTGCCCCAGCTGAGTATATCCTCCGTGACCCCCCGTTCAACAGTCAAACAACGGCCAATTCCCCCTCCATGAGACATTGATCCTGGAAATTATAGAGAGTATTAGGTTATTTCTTACACAGACTGACCATGTAGATGAAGGTATTATGTCGGTTTCAACAACCGCTGGCAAAGAGGACTGTCTAGAAGTGACTCCGGTGAAGCGATTTGCCCGGTGGGCTAGACAGTAGACAGACAGTAGTCAAGACCCAACACAGAAAAAATCCCGGTCCGCAGCCGACCGTCGGCACGCGATGGGGTTCGGTTCGGTGGTCCACCCGAGGAATGGATCCCCCCTCCCCCCCGGTTAGGGTAATTAGCTTGCTTGGAAAAAACGGGCGGGCAGCCCAGTCCTGCAACTGATTCAGTGACTGATGATCATCATAATTCTCATTGGTGTCTCGTCTCACCTTGCACCAGACTGAGAACGGGAGCAAATGACAGGGATTGGGATCACGACTCTGGTCTCCTGGGTAATTGCCAAGTCAATCGAGCCTTGGCTTCGAGGGATGAACAAGGAGTGGAAGCCCCTAACCGATCTTTAGATAACTTATGGCTCTCTACTTCTAGGTCCATTGCCTAGCTGCGTCGCTCATGTATCGGGTACTGTGCGTACTGAGATGGCCTTAAATTACATAGTAGACAGCGGGGCTCTGCAAAGGTCAGTCGATTGATGAATTCGGATGCCACAGGAGCAAGCAAGTCTGGTTGACCTGTCCACACCAGGAATGGTTGCCTGGTCTGCCATGATAATCCAATTCAGGACTGGGGTTCTAACAGCAGCAGCAGCAGCAGCAGCAGCAGCAGCAGTAGTAGTAAGCTTCACCCCGCACGTGCTGTGTGATGTGATGTCTATGTCCTCGGTCTGCTGGCCTCAATGACCTATTGAGAGCAGCTATGACTCGCCGTTCGCCATCGGTCATCTCTGCATTTCACATGTGCTTTCTCTGCGTTCTAGTCTTTCTGTTTGTCTCCAGACCGATCTGGCTATCAGCCCGATCCTTGTTTTTTACACTGAACCCCGGAGATGCTTTTTCTCAAAAATCAATCCACATAGCACCATAATGGAGCCGTTATGCGCCGCGGATGACCTCTGCACCGGCTGATGTTCGCGTTCTTTTTGAGATTGTGAGCACGCACGATGAAGGCAGCAGATGCCCCATGGCTGGATTACGAGGTAGAAACTCAGCATTGACACTATAAGCGCTGCAGGTATGTTAGACAGCGCTTCCTACTGCACGCTGAACGACATAAAGAATAGGCTATACGTGGTTCCGGCACCAGAGCTCCTACATCCGACTCACCTCCGCGCAGATGTTCATGAATAGTAGCTATAGAAAGAGACAAGGATGCGAAACAGATCTCATCTCCCCTTACCGAAGATCTTCGATGCTGCCCACGTCCACTAATCAGCAGGGTTTCTTAAGAACAAGCTGCATGGTGAGACATGTCGCGTGTCTTGCTGCCCGTTTCTGCTTAGCAAGTACAACCCCTTGCTCGGCAATCTGGTCGACACACAGCGATCGATTGCCAGATCTCGACCGAGAGGAAGGAGAGAGCTTTAGCCATACTTGGTATTGGAGCACCGACGGGGTCGGGGAGATGGCCCTCTATCCGTCCCGTCGTTGTCCACCATGCCGAAACAACCGGAGGAAGCATTAGGCTTTAGCCAACTTAGCTTAGATCTTGACCACAGTACTCCGCCGGGCTTGGACAGGGGGGCCGGGATTCGGAGCTCGGAAAAAAGGCTTGGAGCCTTGGACGAGTGATGGTGGTAAGTGGTTCCTTGGATGGCATGAGTTTCCGAACTTGGAGTTGTAGATCGTAGCCTAGCCCAGACCAGACACTAGACAGGCAGACTAAGCCAGACTAACTTCATGCAGGGGTAACCGCTTTAGTCAATCCCCAAGCAGTGTCTTACTTTTCTTTTCGTCCCGTTTTCTGCTACTTCCTCCGCGATGCATCTGCGATGGTTCGATTGAGGGGAGGATGCGAGTACTCCGCAGCGGTATGATCCCCAGTGGTACGAGTGTGTATAGTGGTTCCCGGAAGCCACAAATCGTATTTTGCTGAATGCCGACGAGGCGTAGCTTGACACTAAAGACGGATATTAAGGGCGCCTTAACGCAGATCGAGATTGGTTGGCGACTTTGATCAAGCCACATGACGTAAAGACTTGGGAGTTGAAAGGGGCTCAAGGTTGACCGAGCTCTTCAGGTACCATCGCCTCTCCAACAAAATCGACAGATTTCTTCATCGACAAGTTCAAGAGGAGGGCCCGGGATAATCGTTAGTTGAGGTGATCGATGTCGGCAAACGATAGCCGAGATTAAGATCGTAGGGCCATAACACTTTTATGACCGATAGGCTATAATAGCCCTGGATTTTGAGAGGAGGGGGGGGTGGCCAGGCTGCAACATCGCAGTGGGGAGATTTCATGTGTTCGGTGGGGGAGTGAGAGAATCGATCGTGGGTGTTGATAATCTCAGATCAAACGTGCACAGTCTGCTTTCTCCGCGGAGTAACTTGTGTGTGTGTGTGTTTGGGTGCGGGATCGGTGTGGTTTTGCGAAGGCTGATTTCATCATCTCCAGAGACGTAGCGTTGAATGAAAAGCGGGAGCGCAAGTCACTATATCCGCTTATTGGTAGAGATTGATTGAGAGTACGGAGGAGAGACAGAGAAGGGCGACTGTTTCTTTTCGGAGACAAGCTTGACCAGTCAAAAGGCGCATGTGTGTGTATTGCCTGATAGCGAAACCATGTGTTTGTTAGTTAGCGGTTGACCATGACTAGTACAGAATGGCAGCAGGTATGACGCGACTTGCGACTCGTTTGTGTTCTGTCTGCGTTGCATAGAGAGAGGCAAACGCCACCTAAGCTATGCCCTGCTCTTCTCTGCTCTGCTCTGATGGATCAATCTCCAGTCCCATGTGCGCCAATGGAAACAGTGGTATGAAATGAAGCAATGACATGAATCATTGGATAAGTTGGGATGTTCTTCACATGACGGGAAAATGCCGTGGTTCGATCCCAGGCCGCCGAGCCACGTGACCCACTCCGCATCCGGCCCGCCGTTCTTGCCTTTTCGACGTTGACGTACTCACTGACTCTTGTTCCTGACGCGGTTCTCGCTCAGTCCGTCCGTCCCATTGCCAATTCTCCTAATTGATTTGTCTCTCGCCGGGTTCAGAATCATCCCCGGTCTCTGGGGCACTTTTTCGATCTTTGCAGCATATTTGGCCGCTGAGATGCTGTACTCAGAGATACCAATTGGTGCCCGACGAGCTGCATAAAGAAAGTGAGCGGGAGAGGAAAGAGACGGAGGGGATGCCCAGAGCTCTTGGACTCAATTTCATAGCCGGGATTGCAATCCCCCCCTTGACAACTTTATCCAATTGATCCACCTTCACCAAAGGAAAGAAAAGAGCTTTGGGCGACATCTCCGCCCTCTTTGCTCCATCAGAACCATGGAAAACTTACTTCCCTTCCTCCCTTGCAAAGGTGGCATTGGCCGCTGATCTACATCTGATCGCCATCCGTGACGTCCTAATTAAACTACTGCGGGGGAACAAAAAGGGTCCAATGCACCCAAGGTTGAGGAGCCTCGGCCGCGATTCCATGGATGCATGGCGGACGATTTGGCCTTGCGTCTAAACCAATTCTCCCTATCTCTCTCCTTCTGCTCCACCTCCACCTCCTCCCCGCGCCTCAGGGTCAGGTTCATCCACGATCTATATGATTTGCCGGATCTTTGGGGTCTTCCTGCAACCGTCAGGGTGACTTCACATCTCATCGATTGTAGGATCATGTGGCCGGTCTGAATCGCAAGGTGGGTCGGGGAAATTCCCCATCTGCCCCCCCCACCAGACAGTGATGATATGTCACTTTCCACTTGTGATTGATTTGTCCCTGACTTGACCCTAAACCTGTCACCCTGTGGCGCGCCTTGTAACATCGTGATCGATCGGATCCCCAAGAAGAGCCGAGAAAACAAAACTTTACACTAGGTTTATTTAAAGACTATTCTCCTTTTTCGTGCCTTGTCATTCTGTATAGTTCCGTCTCCGTCCTCGATCGTTGAAGAATGTGAATCGAGGACTATCCGACTATCGCTCTAGATCATCTACCGATCAGCCTCGCTTATACAAACCTACTTTGCTTGACTGCATTCGGCGTCTCCGTACCTAAAGCCAGCTCCAAGACATCGACAAGTGGTCTGGCCGCTAGGCCAATTCTCTGAACGCAGTCCTAATTGCGATCTGTGCAGATCACTTCAAGATCCCCGCTCTGAATTCGGGGCGTTCCTCTGTTTGCGGTCGTCTGACTTCCTGCGTCTTCAGCTCTTCTTTACTTAAACCATCAGAATTCCATTCCTGTTCAATGCAGATCGCAGCCAGGATTCCTCTTCGCATCCCAGCCTCCTAATAAGTCATTGAAAAAGCCAATCATCGTGTGTTTGCAGTATGTTGGGTAAACGCATGCAAAACGCGCTTCTGGCGCTTGGTCTCGTCGCCGTGGGCGCCGATGCCGCTGCGGTGTTAGTACTCCTGCTACTACATGTTTATTTGTTTGTTTTCGACTAACACGCTCATGAAGGCGCTTGGAAAACCGAGCGAGTGCATTCGACTACAAGAGCCAGAAGATACAGGGTGTTAACCTCGGTGGCTGGCTGGTGACCGAGCCCTGGATCACACCTTCAATCTACGACAATGCCGGTGGTGCAGCTGTCGACGAATGGACCTTGACCCAAACACTAGGCAAAACTGAAGCCCAGTCCCGCCTTTCTGCTCACTGGAGCTCATTCATCACGCAGGATGACTTCGAACGAATCGCCCAGGCCGGTCTCAACCACGTCCGGATCCCTATCGGCTACTGGGCCCTTGCGCCTATTGAAGGCGAGCCCTACGTCTATGGTCAACTGGAATACCTTGATCAAGCCATCACATGGGCACGAAGTGCCAACCTTAAGGTCATTCTCGATCTACACGGCGGTAAGCTTCTTTTCCCCCACATCTTGTATTACCACACACCCCCTTACTCCAGGTTTCAAAGGCCACAGTTGATGCTGACCAGGCTTATCATCTTAGCTCCGGGATCCCAGAACGGGTTCGACAACAGTGGCCGCAAGGGCCCCGTCCAGTGGCAGCAAGGGTCGACGGTAAATCAGACCCTGGTCGCCTTCAACGAACTTGCCAAACGCTACCTCCAGCACTCTGATGTCGTCACGGCCATCGAAGCGCTCAACGAGCCCAGCGTTCCCGGCGGGGTTAACCAGGACGGGCTCAAGCAGTACTACTACAGCACCCTGGCCACGGTGCAGAGCCTGAACCCGGACACCGCGCTCGTCCTGCACGACGGTTTCCTCTCCGTGGACTCGTGGAACGGCTTCATGCAGTCCTCCAACGCCGTGATGGACACCCACAACTACCAGGTCTTCGACAACGGTCTGCTGGCGATGGACATCAACACGCATGTCCAGACCGCCTGCGCCTTCGCCAACCAGCACCTTGTCACCACTGACAAGCCCGCCTTCGTCGGCGAGTGGACCGGTGCTCTCACCGACTGCGCCAAGTACCTGAACGGGAAGGGCGTCGGCGCCCGCTACGATGGCACCTACGGCTCCAGCGGCGCCATTGGCAGCTGCGCCGGCTACAGCACCGGCACCACCGCCGGCCTCTCCGACGAAGAGCGCACCAACACCCGCCACTTCATCGAGGCCCAGCTCGACGCCTTCGAGAAGAAGACCGGCTGGGTCTTCTGGACCTGGAAGACCGAGGGCGCCCCCGGCTGGGATCTGCAGGATCTTCTGGCCGAGGGCTTGTTCCCGAGTCCCTTGTCCGATAGACAGTACCCCGGACAATGCTCTTAACTCTGTTCTTGATTCTGTTTTAACTCTTTCTTCTCCAATTTGTTCATCTCTTCGATTCTGTTCCATCTGCATTGGTTCTTGAGCCATTCGGTGTACGTGCCATTTATCTTTGTTACATAGGACATGAGATTGGGATTCTTGCCATTTATTCAATAACTTCATCTTTGACCGGTGCCTTCCACATAATCTGTCTTAAATTGGGTGGATATCCTGTTACATGGAGCCAATTACCAACCAGCCGCTTTATGTTCTGTAACTTCTCCGATGGACTGCTTCCTTCCCTGCCTTGGGCTCCCAGGCCCCCGCCCCGATCCGTGACTTTCGTCGTTCCTTCCTTTTCAGGCGTCGAAGAGACCATGAGTGAAAGGCCTTACGAACCAAACCCTTCCTTATACGGCAAGCCATGCGATGATGAATTGGTAGCAACTAAGCCCTTCTCTACATCGCTTACATCATCTCCAGGCACTACAGTAGTTACCAGCACCTTCTTCCATGAGAAATCCCTAAATCAATGAATGGGCGAACCGAGTGCGCGACCTCGAAAGAACCTAACTGACTATCCATTCGTTCGAACCTTGAAACTTATCTATATGTATGGGGTATTTCGGCAACAGTTATAGTCAACAGAGACACGGGGAAAGATGAAACAAATGACGAGAGGGAAAACAGTCTGTCCATGTATGTGAATGGCGGGGCAGGAAATACTTGTCGGAAGAACGGGGCGAGCAAGCATGGTAGATATGATGCATAGATACGATGCAAGAAGCAGGCAGGCGGGCATATGCAGGACAACACATGATCATCACGACCATCAGAAGGTCGGGAGAATGTACGAAATGTACGAAAGGGAATTAGTGGTTCCTTATGGGGTGGAAGGAGGGGGAAGAACCATTCAGAGTAAGCCCAGAGCCCCGAAAGCCGCAACCACCTCCCGGTCAACGTTCAGCAGCCAATCCTCCTGGAAGCGCTGCTCGCCTCCGCAGCCGACGATGACGGAACGGAGACGCTCCCGGATGAACTCCCGGATTTTGACCTTGTGCAGAATGTCCATTTCATCCCAGGTGCGACGACGCTCGTTCTCGGGCGGTTCGTGCTCGTCGCCGGCGGCCGTCTGGGCGTTGTTCCAGTAGATGAGGTAGTCGCCGCCGCGAGGGTCGTCGGGGTTCGCGCCACCGGCGTCTTCGGAAAGCTCGGTTACGATGTCGGTCCACATGGTCATGTAGGACTGGAGGTTGTTGAGGAGGTAAGTCGGGGGCTGGGAATCGGGCCCATTCAGGGTGAGAAGTTGGGTGAGGGCGAGGGCGTGGAGTTTCTTCTGGGTGCTGCTACCGATGTTGTCGTAGTGGAGGAACCACTCCGTCAAGATCCAGGTGAGAGCTTGCTCCTCTGAAGTGTTGGTGGCAGAGGCTACGGCGGAAGTAAAGATCTTGGGGTGGGCCACGGCGAGACGTGCAAGGACAGAGAAATAGTCCGTCTCCACAACTCCATAGACGGAGGTCTGTTTGCGGTTGGGTCCCGTGCTTTGACTGGCCTCGTAGGCAGAGTGAAGTCCCTCCAGGAGGGCAGGAAGGAAGGAACTGTCGAGGAGGGAACGGGTGATCACGTTGTAGGTGCTCTCGCTACCGCCATCTACCGCTTCGGCGCCACGGAGCATCAGTTCCACGAGACGGGGTACAACGCCCAACCGCTGGCGAGTGGTGATTTTCAGAAGGGTCTCGAGGGAGACGAGTAGTGGGAAGCGAATCCGATCGCTGAGAATCTCCTGAGGGGCGAGGATAATGTAGGATTCAACAATCTGGAGGGCTTGTGGGGCGCTATCCGTGGCTGCCTCCATGATGGGCATAAGGGCTGGAATGAGGGACAAGATCTCTGGAGAAGCCGGGGAGGGTGTTTGCATGAGGATCGCAGACCAGAGGTCGAGAGCTTCGTCGAGAAGGTAAATGAGGGTCTCCTGTAGGACCATGAGCATTGAAAACTGGCTCGGTGGGATTTGAAACTTACAGAGCCTGGCTCGACAGAGTTCTGGATTAGAGGCAAGATGATTGAGTGATATCGAACTGAGTCTTGCTTGAGGGAATGGATGAGAGACGAGAGAAGAGTGAGGATGGCTTGCTTCATCAGGTGTTCTTCTCCAGAGCTCTCCCAAAGAGGGGGCAACAAAGACAGGATTTGGTCCGAGAAGGGAGCAATCTGGGTAAGGTCAGAATCGATTGCTGTTTACTTAGACCTGTTGATGCACTTACATGATCTTCCATCTTGACCACAGCCATACGAACAGTATCGAGTAGGCCCATCCTAGTCTCTGAGAGCTCCACTTCTTGAACAAGAGACATCAGGTCTTGGAGGATCGACGGAGCATATGGTAAGAATTCAGTTGGTGAGAACTCAAAAGGATCGAGCACATTTTTCAGCTGTCTACCAGCACTGATGCGTACAACCAGGTCATTCAACGGGTCTTTCCGACTGAGCAGATGCTGAAATATTTGATACACGGCATTTCGGTTGAGCTCGCTCGCCTTTATTGGAACCCACTGGCCCAGGAGAATAGCGATCCTTCTTCGAAGAAGATTGTAGCCTTGCTCTTGAAGTTGAACTTCCGGCACGAGTGTGGCCTCGAGGAAGTTGTTGAAGTCCAGGTGCTGTTCTAGACTTGCTGCAGATAGTCCAATGGCCGAGTAAAGCGAATCCTTCAACAGCACATCGTGGTTGTCGGGACCTATAACAGATTGTTAGAATAGCACCGGTGGCAAAAGGTTTGGACTGCTTACTTGCAAAGCCGTAGAAGACGTGCAGCAAACGGGGGATGAGCAACTCCTTGAAGTGAATGACAAGGTCAAGGAAGAGCTTTTCCGAGCAAGACCGGATGGAAAACTCCCACGCCTCGGCGATATCCTCTTCTTTTCTCTCCCATTCTTCTGGGTCTTCTTCCCATTCTTGAAAATCGTTCTTTCTGAAACGAAAGAATTGGGTAACCAAGAGTTCCATGACACTAACGACAAAGTCTTGCGTGAAAAGTTCGGCTTTGATGAGTTCCACAGATTGCTTCTTCTCTTCCTTGTCCTCTGCAGTTTGATACTTGAATGTCTGCGCAGGGTTGAATGCCATTTTCGAACAAGCCCTGATCAGAAGGAGCGCTCTCAGCCCGGTTTTTTCCATCAGTGTCTTGCCCTCTGATTCACCGTCGGCTCCGAGCTCACTGTAGTGTTCGCCCAACTGAGTGACCAGTGTCCAATAGGCCTGAACAAGACGGATGCTGTCGGGTAGTAATGCAAAAGAGGCTGGTCGGTCCTTGGCCATCTCCACATGAAGCTTAGAGAGTTGCAAAAGATGCTTCTCGACTGCCCTTTTGAATGGATCTGAAATGGCTGCAGGGCCATTGACGAAGTTCAAGAACCTGCTGAAGTGGGCATGAGTGAGGACCCAGAATTCGCGAACGTCCTTATCCCGATTAGGGTGTTCAAAGCCGGCAATGACCAGGCGTCGGATGACCTTAAGAGACACAAGGCTCTGTTCCATAGTCCCCAGCAGTGCTGTCTCATCAACGCCCCCTTGCTCCAACCAAGATACCCAGGTGTTCACCTTATCCACATATATGCCACCAAGCAGATGGAAGACCTCGGGTGCCACGGACTGGAGGTTGGCACGAGTCCTTTGTAAGCGAGCTGTTGACAACTCTTTGATGATTTGCAGTAAAATGACAAGGGTTCGGGGTAATTGTAACGGGTTCGCGCCGGGCTGGGTGGAGGAACGGAGGAAGGCGATGATCGAGGAGATTGCGTCAGGCCTGCAAGAACAATCAGCTAACGGTAATAAGTCAAGCAGTGATGCGAGATCACATACCAGTCTTGAGGAAATTCGTAGCGCATTATCTTAGCTAGCATCAAGGCATTGTGAAGGGCGAGTAGAGGGGCAGGTTCCACGACACCAGCTTGTAGTGCTCTGAGCTTAATCTGTTCCTTCTCCTCCTTCTTGATGGCACTTTGCGAGTATGTCAGTCCTTGTATATGAAGTCAACGAGCTCAGGCGAGCCTACTTGGTAGCGGTCTTTCGCCAATACTTGTCGATGCCGTTCTTTAACTGGATAATGGCAAGGTATCGAACTTCCGATGGGACGGACTGATCTAGGAATACGTCCTGCGGAAATCAGAATTTATTATGGCAGCCGAGTCCGTGGGAGAACCTCACCTGAAGGTATGTGTAGTACATCTCTTGTTTCTCCCAGTTCTGGAGTTGTTGGGTACCCGTCTGCACCTGCTGTTGGGTTGAGCTCGCCGCTAGGATCAGTGCATTGAGAACATAATGCGGTGTCAGCGGGTTGGCTTCCCCTGCCAACTCGATGACCGAAGCCATGTTGTCCGTGAGATTCTGTGTTGTCGGGTATAGAGCCGACTAGTTCGAAGGTGGTGTATCGCACGCGTCGTATCGTACTGCGCAGCTTGGGTTACTCGGAAACTTAATTGCACGAGAGATGAAAGGCGGCCAAGACAGGAACCCCAACGACTCGACGAAGCAAGTGATGCAGGTACAGTTGGGTTCTGAAACCCTGCCCTGTAAGAATACAAGAAGACTAGGAGTGCAGGGGACGGCGGGAGGGGAGACGGAATGTGTATTGTTACCAATGACAAGGAGCAACAAGCAGCAGAGAAGCTTCACTCAGGGCCGGTCACCTGCCTGATTCATTGATTCGACTGCTAGCAATCTTTCGTCCCCGCCTCGGCGGGACAAATCCGCTCGATGGTTGTTCCGCTCCGAGTAGCCCTAGGGTCGGACCCTGAGCGCTAGGCTCAATCCGGATCAAAGCTTCTTAGGGCTTGGGATCGCATGATATCATATAGTTAGTACCTATCTACTACGTACTCGTAGGTGACCAAGTCACATAGATCTAGAATCGAAGGCAAGCACCGTTACATACCTATGATGTCTTATGATGCAATGTCCTTCACACTCTCCATCAGAGATGTGTCCAAGAGGACATATAAAAATCATGAAAATGCTGGGTTGTCCTAATCATAACCACAACCTTTAACTCCCCAGCTCAATTCTAAGTGCATCAACCACTATATCCCTTTTATTGAACATACCTATACCACCGCATTTCCATCAAAATGAACGGCTACGACAAGGTTCGCGTGGCTTTCGACGCCGAGAAGGATTTGAACTCCTACCAGGCCAAGCAGGGCCTTGGTAAGAAGAGTGACTCCAGTATGTGAATCGTCCCGTTACCCAACCACGCCTCATGGCTCATTGCTGATGTGCCAAAGCATTGGAATCCGGTGTGGATGAGATGGTCGAAAGAAAGTTCGAGGCTGGCATCAGAACCGGCCGAGAGGCTCATGCCACTGGAAGCAACCGTAAACCCATCCCTGAAGACGAGGGTGGCAGCCGTGACGACCGTGGCCGGTAAGCTAGGCTTTCCCTTCCATCTCATGTCCTTCACATGGAAGCTAATATTATCCCTTTATAGTCTTGCACCTGCTGAAGCATTTGAGGGCCTTGGCGGTCCTGAGGATAAGGTGAAGCTCAACTCGGAGCGTCGTCCTGGCGACCAAGACACTCTGGACATTCAGGATTTGAAGCGTGCTGGCCTTGCTGAATAAATCATCTAATGTACTATACCTGTAACGAATAAATCATGATGCATGTGAAGATCATATCGACCTATCAACAAGCCCTTGTTCGTTTGATTGTAGCCTTCGGTGGATAGTAAATACTGGCTGCGACCGGTATCATGAGAGAAGAAAGTAAAGTTCAAGTCGGAGCGCCACAAAATGTTTGAAAGCTGGTCCCAGTTCATGACTGGCATGTCAATGTTTATTTGACTTTTGACCTAGGCTGGGTCAATTCTTCCGTTGCCGACATCTGTTGTGAATGTGATTCTCATCTAATCAACCCCCACTTTACCTTTTCTTGCAATAGTTAGGTATAAAGAAGGAGTAAATCGCACCATGTCTGATGCCGGAAAGTGTTCTTTATCATATCTTGGCATCAAATACTTCGTGTTACTTATCATCGCGACATGACTGGCCCTACAGAAGAGCCGACTGAAAGGCAGTTGTTCATCAATGGCAGGGTAGGGTCTAGCATCTCATGAAGATGATAAGACTTGCAAGCTAATATAACGCTCAACAGTTTGTGCCATCATCAAAGGAAAGGTGTTCGAATTAACTAGCCCCTATACCAATGAAAAAGTGGCAGAGAGTAAGTGAGATGATGAGGTTATACCGAAGGAACGCAACGTCTAACATAACACGAAAGCTTTCCAGTCTATGAAGCCAGTGAGGTCGCGTAGATGCTGCTGTTGCTGCGGCCAAGGCCGCATTCCCAACATAGAGAGATCTCTCTCCGGCAGACCGAGGTGTCTTCCTGCGAAAGATTGCATCGCTTATTCAGGGTCAAGAGGAAGAGTTTGCGCACTTGGAAGCTTTGTCTACCGGAAAGCCGGTGTCCCGTTACGTCGATTCCAGTATGGCAATCATTATTTTGCGGAGGCTGAGTGGACTGTTCAAGGATCATGCAGTATAAACACACCCGGTCACCTCAATATCACGGTGAAAGAGCCGTACGGAGTCGTGGCAGCCATCATCCCTTGGAACGTACCCCTCGCGTCCTTCGCCACGAAGATTGCACCGGCGGTGGCAGCTGGAAACACCGTTGTTTTGAAAAGCAGCGAAAAGTCGCCTT
Organism: Aspergillus aculeatus ATCC 16872; assembly: GCF_001890905.1. Classification (NCBI taxonomy): domain Eukaryota; kingdom Fungi; phylum Ascomycota; class Eurotiomycetes; order Eurotiales; family Aspergillaceae; genus Aspergillus; species Aspergillus aculeatus. Next base: position 670,016 of record NW_017962978.1, read on the forward strand.
TGACTGTATGATTCCTCTGAAGGCGTACAGCCCACCGCTCTTCAGTCAAGACTAACGATGGTATACCATGCAGATTGGCTTGGGAGCCAAGCTGATTGCCGAGGCCGGATCCCCACCCGGTGTTGTAACCATACTTCATGGATATGGCCCGACCACCGGCAACGCGATAGCCTCACACATGGACGTTCGCTGTTTCAGCTTCACCGGATCTAGCTTGACAGGACGGAAGTTTCAAGCCGCTGCGGCCAAGTCTAATATGAAAACCGTACACATGGAGCTAGGGGTAAAGACCCTTGCCCTGATCTTCGAGGATGCGGACCTGGAATCCGCAGCTGAGCAGACTCTATTCAGCGTGCAATTCTTCAGTGGACAGACCTGTATCGCCAATTCACGCATTTACGTACAAGGAACAGTAACAGACAAGTTCCTCGCGGTTTTCATGGATAAATTTGGCGCTGCTATACTTGGAAACCCGTTGAATAGAGCAAAGGATCAAGGACCGCAAGCTGATAGGATTTAGTATGAGCGGGTCAAAGCATACCTTTCCTCGGGAAAGAAGAAGGGTAAGTTGACACTCGGCGGTGATACAAAGGATGGAAACTTCATCAAGCCCACTGTGTTCGAGGAGGCGCCGGAGGAGTCTCAGATCATGAAAGAGGATGTTTTCCGTCCTGTGGTAGTGATCAATACATTCGGGAAAGAAGAAGAGGCCATTGCAGGAGCCAATGATAGTGAATTCGGCTAGTATGCATCCGTCTTCACCAAGAATTTCGACCGGGCTCTGCAGGTATCGAAGTTGCTTGAAGCCGGGACCGTTGGCGTTAACTGCACAAGTCCCTCCATGACGAAAGATATGCTATTCGGACACTGGAAAGGCAGTGGTATCAGTCGTGAGGGTTATCTGCATAGCATAGATAGCTATCTGGAGCCCAAGTCCATTCTGGTCAAGACAGGCTAAGACAAGGATGGTCCGGACTGCTCGGTCTTCCTTCCTCTGGTCTGGACTCATTCCAGACTGACCTGCGCAATTCTGCTCGAAGTGGATTGATTCCATAAGTTAGGAAATTGCAACGAGATACTTTTTCGATTTTTACAGCCTCACAAGCACGATAAATAAGATTGTGTACAGGCGATAGCGGGAAGCTTAATGGCGCTCAGTGCACACTAAACATGTGGGAGATGACGGAAGACTATGGGTCCGGGCGATGATGAATGCTTCTGCACCTGGACCTCAACATCAAAGCAGAATCGCACCTTACTACCTAGGTCTGAGTGCACTGGCCACGGCATCAAAAGTAGGATACTGATATTACTACCTTTTATCCAGTTTGGAAGACAAGCTATACCAAGATAGCTAATTAGCGAAGAGAACAATGTTGCACATACACAGCGCATCAAGAGCTCAAACCAAGCTGCTCTAAGCAAACCCCCCATTCCTGAAGAGCCAATTGCCCTTGTTGATATCACTACAAGTGTACTCTTTCTATTTAGATTCGTTTATGGTCATATACTAGAGAAATTGAAGCAATAATCATTACCTTTGTTATGTCTCATTATTCCCAGTCATAACGTACATTAAATGCCCACCTAGTCATCCACCTTTTTTATGCGTAATAATTAACCATATATTTCACTCCATGTCGATCCAGTCCAAGAGAATCGCACTTTCACTCACAGAATGCTCATCAGCAGAGCCACAACGGCACCCGAAAGAGTGGCAACACCAGGCAACATCATAGGGTTACCATTGTTGGCAACAGCGGATGATGAAGCAGAAGAAGATATAGAGGAGTTGGAGCTGTTCTGCTTCCTGGTGGCGGTGACGTCGACATTATACTTGGATTTGGTGTCGTACGGGAAAGGGCTGGTGTAGTTGTAAGTAGGCTCAGTGTTGGCAAAGTTCTTCTTCACAATGTCAAGAATACCATGACCAGCCGAGCAAGTACCATTAGTCAAAGGGACTGGCCACGCAGAAGAGTACTCCGAGTAATCATTGTCAGAGAGCGGGCCAGGGTAGGTCTCGTTAAGGTGGAGATTAGTGGTGTCAACATCGTAGTTAACGTAACCGGTCTTGTTAGCCACGATTTCGAGAATGTTGGCGCCACAGTCCCAGCGCCCAAGGGAAGGCAACCCCCAGTTGGCCGAGACGGATGCAATGACGGAGTAGTGGGTGTAGAAGGTGTCGTCCTTAGTGCCCTTTAGGTTGTCGGGAATCACACCACCCAACAAAATACTGAAGATTTTGTTTCCCTTGGGGTAGGTCTTGTCCTCATCAAAGGTGAGGAGCAACAAGGTATCGTTCATGAAGTAGGAGTTGTTCAGCAACGGAGGCACCCAGCTGCGCTCCCACTGAGCAGCAAAGGTGATGTTTGTGTCGTGGGCATCATTAGTCATGTTGGGAGTGATAAAGGCCCACTGAGGTAGCTTCTTGTTGGCCAAGTCGTCTTCAAAGCTGGTGAAGTTCTTGATCTGACGCAAGCGAGTGCTATTCTGGGCAATCGAGTCGAACAAAATCAAAGGGTTGTGTTTTCGCACGTAGTCATTGGCATAGGTGACTTGATTAGAGTAATTATACCCTTGGAAGCCAGGATAAGGGAGGTGCTCCTGATATTCACCCCAAGCAATGTTTTTCGTGTCCAGCAAATCAGCGACAGTAGAAACGTTGGCCGGAATTTGCTGGAAGTCATCGTTGTCCATGCCAAAGGTGTCGCCAGAGGCCGAGGCACAGTAATTTGGCTCGGAAGGATGGGTGACTGCGTAGAAATTGGTCCTACGTAGAGCACCGTGTTAGTGACGAACGTCCCGTTCTTCCATTATAATACGGAAGTCACTCACAGTGTGATACCTTGCGAAGCCAGCCATTGCACGTTCTCGTCCGCAGCAGCATCCTCGTAGTCCTGGGATCCCATGATGTCAGCGGAATTCATGGTGATAAGAATGGATAAGGTCCATACAATGTTCTCAAGCCAAATCTGATAGAAGCGATTGAAGACAAGGCCCTCGACATTGGAAACGGGGGAGTATGGCTCAATTGTGGCCGCGGCCTTCTCGATCTCCGTTAGAGAAGGCTCAGAGACGTTGGCGAGCTGGGCGTACGCCACGGAAGCGGCTGCAAGCAGAGTGGCGGCGGAAGACTTCATTGTGACTTGATTTCCTCCACGACGCAGTATTTTGACGATCACCAAGGAAAGGGTGGTAGATGAGAGAATGATCAGCGCTCAGTCAAAACATTGAGGAAGGACTTCTAGTCGTATATTTATAGGCTCCGGCAAGAGAGAAGCAGTGCATGTCTCCGAGCCACGCGAGACCATGTGCCCTGACCACGGGTTAGTACATAGAATGAGGTTCCACAGAGCGGATAGTTGGCCAGGGACCGTACTGCACGTTGAAGCTAAATGGACCACGCGGATCAGGAAAGACCTTCTATTCGACAGTTTGCTTCTGGCCTATTCTTGTTCAATCCTGGTCTAATCGGCAGCTGGGGTGACATCGTTCGATCTCACTTCATCTTTCTCGCTGCCAAAACAACAGAACAGACAAAGGGGGTAAGGAACATGGATTCTCCAATTCCCTTGACCACGTTCCTCGAAGATGGAGAAGTTACACCTGAAATTATGCTCGGATTATATAGGGCCACCTGGGTTGCCCCACGGGCTAATCCCCGATCGGTTCTAGTGAGCCCCTATCAGTGGGGTAATTACTGCACGTGCGCCTGTCGCTGGCTCTGTGAGGACCCTTGAATGCAGGGCAGCAGGACATCCATCGGGATAGCTGCATCCTGCCCGCTTCTATCACTGCGCCTCCTAGGATGCTATACTACCTAAGGTGCTCACAGGGTCACTTGCGCCATATTTTCATCCAGCTCTGAGTCGAGTTTCTTCCAACGTCTGACCATGAGCCTAAAATTGGCCAACCACCTTTGTTATAAATTAAGTAGAGTACCTAATAGTAATACTGAAAACCAGATTTGATGAGAGTTTTAGCTCTCCCCGGTCAGCAATGGAATAAGATCTTGGCTACAAGGTTGGCTGCATCTCCAAGTCGGGCTCCAGGCCGGGCTCCTACCTTTCGACCATCTGCCCCAACTCAAGGCATTATGCTCCAAATTTTCAGGTGAACAGCCGCGATGAGTCCTGGACCATATTATCTCATCTGCGCAGTAATACTTGATTACCTGAAGCATCGGATTTTCAGCATCATAGTGGCAGAACTTCAGGCACATTGTCCTCGGCCAGTCTAGCACATTGTTCACCTTCGACGCTCAAGACAGCCTTATTCGATGAAATGCAAAGGGGTGCAAACCCTATGTGATCTTCGGTCGAGAACCACGTCCTCGCAATCTGGACGAATGACACGCATAGTCTTGACCCCTCAAGTGCCCATGGACGTAGCATTGGTTGGACTCGGCGCTCCAAGTTTGGCTGGGAAGATACCCCATACATTCATTGCACTTATTGGACAGCTGCATGCATATCATTTCCATGCCGTGCGACTGGATTAAGGGTTCTACGGTGCAGTAGAAGGTATTGTAGGGCTGGGGTTGTTGGCTAGCTATATATTGTAGACATGAACAAGATCGAAACAATTTCACCATAAGGGACCTTTTTCTTGATATCGCCTTTGCAGGGCTCTGGGTTCTCCCTAGAAATTGAACCCCACCGGTCAGTCGCATCTGATCCCTGGTGCATTGTATATTTATCTAATGTATTCGCAGTAGCAGGGATATGGGTGCATTTAAGAGTGACTAAGACATCAAACGTAGATACTGAGAAATTCCGGATCCTCATAGCGCTGGATCCATGAGGATCAGTTTCAGTCAAGGGGAAAGATAGATGAAGATTTGTTGTCTACCTACATATTTGTAGCACTTTATTGTCGAATTGACAGAGCCGACGACATTTGCTTATCTTCCCATTGATGTCACGTGTATTGTATCCAACCTCGGCAGTTTCCCTTCCGGTCGGGGGCGCCGACGAACGAGCAATCAGCCTCGCTAGCATGATCACTTCCGATACAACATTCAGGTCTTTCCTGGATATTGCAAGGTTATCGACACGACATCACGAAACCTTTCTATTTCTCTAAAAATAAGTCAACCCAACAATGATCCTGCGATGAGTTCTACAAACTTTGCCGCTGCTCAAGAGCGGGTTCTCGAACGTCGTCGTCTCCGCGAGGCCGAGGCTCGCTCCAGGCTTGCTGAACAGCAACAATCCCACCCTCTCAATCACGCCGCTCTTCAAAAACTCCCTTATCCTCTCAACAAACTACCTGCGTCGGGAATCTCCATATGGAATGCTATAAGGGGCCGCGAAGGACTGAGACCAGCTTATCGCGTCGGTCAGGTGGACGCCGAATTGCTGGATGAGGAGTTGCTGGGGTTGCTCAAAGGACAAGTTGGAGATGCATTGAAGTACTACGGTGTTTGTTTCCCAAAAGCCTGTGTACACTTGGTCTAGTCGACATGCGCTAATCGTTACTCCCAATAGCCTCAAATGCGTGAAGATTGGTCCCACGAGATCCAATTCGCTCTTCGTGCAGCCCTATTCAAGCTTTCGATCTGGGATCATAATGCCTCATACGGCGCGGCATTACAGAACCTGAGATACATTGATAGTCGGAGCAAAGGGCCTGTTCATTCGGCTCCCACTAAGTGGCAGAAATCTTTATATGGTCTCCTCACGGTTGGCGGTCGCTATGCTTGGGGCAAGTGGGAAAGTTGGTTAATAAGCAAAGAAAGTGGCTATGACGAGGTAAGTCAGAGCCTCTCCTTTGAGACCCATCCTGAACATGGCTCATGGTTTCAGCCATCACAAGAGGTACGGATGCTATCGCGAGTGACCGACCTTGTCTGCGCCACACACTCAATCGCCGCATTTATCTCGTTCTTGGTATTCCTGGTCAACGGCCGGTACAGGACACTGGTTGATCGCATTATCCGCATACGCTTGATGCCGCCGTCTGCACAAGCAAGCCGCGAGGTGTCCTTCGAATATCTGAATCGCCAGCTAGTTTGGCACGCATTCACGGAGTTTCTCCTGTTTCTCTTGCCACTGGTTGGCATAAGCCGATGGCGCCGATGGCTCTCTAGACTGTGGAAGAAAGCATTATCTGCACTAAAATCAGGTAATGAAGACGACGACGTAGACGGCAAACAGGGAGAGCTTGCATTCCTTCCAGAACGAACGTGTGCAATCTGTTACAAAGAGAACAACCCTGCCGCCGCAACAGAAAGTGACGCCATTGCAGCCTCGGCGTCATCTGGAGGGATCATTGGGTCTGCTCAGACCGATATTGCCAACCCGTATGAGGCTGTTCCTTGCGGCTGTATATATTGCTTCGTATGCATCGTACAGAAGCTGGAAGCCGAGGAGGGAGAAGGCTGGATCTGTCTCCGATGTGGTGAGGTTGTGAAAAAGTGCAAGCCATGGAATGGCGATGTGCTAGAAGACGCTCGTCCGCAATCAAGCTCAGGGAAGATTGTGGGGTTCGCTATGGATGGCACTGCAGACATGGACAGCACCCACCGGGGAACGGAGTCAGAGCGGCACGCGGAAAGGACGACCGCATCGCCGGATTCATCGTCAGATGAAGGGATGCATGAATCGGACCACTGGTCTACAATTGAGAAGGGTTCTGTGGAAAATCTGGACAATAGCTAATCAGAAAGCACGAAATAAGTGATTTTTGGTGCGGGATGATTTGTCGAGACCTGCCAAATCTCTGACTACAATACGATCTTCTCACCTTGATGAGTTGCATATCTTGATGACGTGACTCAGGTTATTGGATTGACTACGATTTAAAGATACCCAGCAGTTTTTAGAATCTATTCTTGCTGCAGCGACTTGAACAGACGTCAAGCTCCAAGCTTCAAACACATGTAATAATACGGGTCCTCTATCATCAAGCATGAATAGGTATGCTTTGTAGGGAAAAGAGACAGTCCCCATAAAAGAAATCTTATTGCCTACATAAGTTGTCCTTGTCATGACAACTTGGAAGCACTCATGCTTTGCACCTTTCCAACCCAAACGACGACATGGTGGACCCACTCGGTCGAAGTCGTCTTCAAATCACAACGAGATTGATTCCGATTACCGCTAGGGTGCCGCGGATGTCGTCCTCCCCCCACAATCGGACACTTCGCCGATGGCGGGGTCGCCGCACTTCCGATCGAGGAGCTCCCCTTCATAACCTTGAGCACGAAGCACGAAGAATAATTCTGCATCGACAACTTCGTCTGTTCTCTACCAGCCTCGTTCAGCTCTAGGTAGAACAGGCTTAGAGGAGTCCGCGCCAGAAGGCCTACAATACCAGTACATTTTCGTTCAGCAAGCACCAACATGGACCTCACCAAGCCAGCCGGCGCCCCCTCCAACCTCCAAGAACCCAAATACATTGACTTCCCAGCTCTCCCAGCTGATGCGAAGCATGAGGATGGCACCCCTGTTTTGAACAGGTGGTCTTCGACCATCACGAAGGGTCATGATTTTCCTGGTGCGAAGGTTCGTTAGCTTGATTCAGGTTCACTCGCTGCATGATCTTGGTCGCTGATACCAGTTTCAATCTAGGCAATGCTATATGCGGCAGGCATTCCCGACAACAATGCGATGACGAAGAGTCCCCAGGTGGGAGTTGCCTCTGTATGGTGGGAAGGCAATCCGTGCAACATGCATCTTCTAGACTTGGGCAAGACGGTGAAGAAGGCAATCACAGAACAGGGTATGATCGGGTGGCAGTATAACACAGTCGGGGTGTCGGACGCAATAACTATGGGCAGTGAAGGTGGGTACATTCAGGTCCTTGCATGAATGAAACTGTTACTGACTGGAGATAGGCATGAGATTCTCCCTCCAGACCCGCGAATTGATCGCCGACAGTGTCGAGACTGTCACATGCGCTCAGTACCATGATGCTTGCATTGCCATTCCCGGATGTGACAAGAATATGCCTGGTGTAGTAATGGGAATGGCCCGACACAATCGCCCCTCAATCATGATTTACGGAGGTACCATTCAAATTGGCTATTCCAATCTTCTTAGGAAGCCTATTAACGTGTCTTCCTGTTTCGAGGCCGCTGGTGCTTATGTATACGACACCTTGCGTCAACCGGACGATGGAGGCGACACTAGCAAGACTAAAGACGAGATCATGGATGATCTTGAGAGACATGCCTGTCCCACTGCAGGCGCGTGCGGAGGCATGTTCACCGCCAACACAATGGCCACAGCGATTGAGTCTATGGGTCTTTCGTTACCCGGTTCCTCCTCCACGCCCGCTTCCTCTCCGTCAAAAATGCGGGAATGTGTCAAGGCAGCGGAAGCTATCAAAATTTGCATGGAGAAAGACATCAGGCCGAGGGATCTGTTGACAAAGCGCTCTTTTGAAAATGCCCTCGTCATGACAATGGCTTTGGGAGGAAGTACCAATGGTGTCCTTCACTTCCTGGCTATGGCCCGGACAGCCGGGGTAGATCTGACCCTGGATGATATTCAGAGAGTCAGCAACAAGATTCCCTTCATAGCCGACCTTGCCCCCAGTGGAAAGTATTACATGGCGGACCTGTACGATATCGGAGGTATCCCGTCCGTTCAGAAGCTACTGATTGCAGCGGGTCTGCTCGACGGCGATATTCCTACGGTGACTGGCAAGACTCTAGCCGAGAATGTGGCTTCTTTCCCATCACTGCCGGAGGACCAGGTCATCATCCGGCCTCTCAGCAATCCAATCAAGTCAACAGGACACCTTCAGATCCTTCGAGGCAACCTTGCCCCTGGAGGTGCCGTAGCCAAGATCACTGGCAAAGAGGGTACTCGCTTCGTCGGCAAGGCACGGGTGTTTGACAAGGAACATTCTCTCAATGAAGCTCTGGACCAAGGCAAAATCCCCCGCGGCGAAAACCTTGTCATTGTGGTTCGTTACGAAGGCCCCAAGGGTGGGCCAGGAATGCCAGAGCAGCTCAAAGCCAGTGCTGCGCTCATGGGAGCCAAGCTCACCAACGTGGCCCTCATTACAGATGGGCGGTACTCTGGAGCCAGTCACGGGTTTATTGTAGGTCATATTGTACCTGAAGCCGCCGTTGGGGGACCGCTCGCAGTTGTTCGTGACGGCGATGTCATCACCATCAATGCGGAGACAAACGAGATTAGCATGGATGTCTCTGACGAGGAACTTCAGCAACGGCTGAAAGAGTGGAAGCCTCCGGCTCCCAACGTCACACGGGGTGTGTTGGCCAAGTATGCCCGACTTGTTGGAGATGCTTCCCACGGAGCCATGACAGATCTTTTCTAAATCCAAAACATGACACTTGTTCTCTTTTCTTGTACAATTCAATTGACTGATGGTAAGCGGTGAGAGCAAATGAAGACCTATTGCGACATATCCCGTCTACTCGAGCCATTCTTTTCGTAATACAGTGCAAGTCGTCTTCTAGATCCCTTAGGTTCCCGCATCCTGTTTGGATCGTAGGCGTATGCCTGGCTGACCTGAATCTGATACATCTTCACGTAAACAGAACCCTGTGTGGCTTAATTTGACATGTTCTCTGAAAGCCAGATGATTTACAAGCTCAGCGATGCAGTGTTTCTGCCAATTTATTCAGGCATGAATATATGCTTAGTCATGCCACGGGATGCGGCGTGACGCCATGAGTGGATGTGATTCATCGCCGGCAAATTTGCGACGAACAAGAATTCCAGATATCCTCCACGGTGTTGCCTCCGAGTCTCTGACAGGCTCGTTTGCGTTTGGCACTTCCAGACTGATCTCCGCCGAAAACCGAGTTTCTTTCCGGATCTCTTGCCTCCTAAATCGATTTCCGCTCCGCGGTTAAGTCCCTCTTGTTAAAGTTCGGATCGCATTCGGCAAATGGTGTTGTGATTTTGGTCGTCTTTGCTGTCTACGCAAGGTATGTTCCTCACTTCTGCCCACGGTACCTTGCAGGCTGTGCTTGTATACGTCTTCCGCCCTCGTGTAACAGCTCTCAGGACTCACGTCGGCACATTGACTAACAACTCCCAATAATCAGTCGCGACGTAAAGACCTATTGATACCTTGCGACCCGTTGGAACAACGAATAGTCCCATGTGACCCGTCGGGTCCTCCTTTGTGTTTCGTCGCCCAGGATTTGAGCATATTGTCGTCATCGGAAGCCCCTGATATACGATTACCACTCCTTGCCGAATCCCATCAGAGGCCGGTGGAGCTGTCAGATTCTCTGGGGGTGCCTAAATCCAGCCAGGAGACCAACGTGTTGGGTAGCAGCCCCTCATTGGTGCAATCGACTGGGGGCGCACTTAAGAGTAGTTACTAAGAACGGCGGCTTGGAATCGCTCCTTACCTTAGACAACCTTTTCAGTCCGGCGCAGGTCCGTAAGCGCAGATCCATCTTACGGTGATTGCCTCGATCGGCCCGCTTCTTTGCCTCACTATCGATCCGGAACACAGTCTAGCTGCCAAGGAGGTGCTGTACTTCTGGCTCGTGGAGGGTTCGATTCGCATTCCAGAACGGATCCTCGTCACTCCCGATTCTTGGTCTGGACGCTGGTCGACAGAGAACCCCCGGCACTGGGCGTTGGGGCTTGGAAGGACGGCGAGCGGGTGAAACAAGCTCTCTTGGTCATCAGCCATATAAGCCTGGGAAGCCTCGCAGAGGCGGCTGCTTTCGTTGGGGATGGTTTCTTCAGTTGTACCACCGACTTTCCCTACCACATCCCGTCCTGGTATCGTCGAAAGTGGTGCGCTTTTGCGTGCATGGGACACGGTCTACTCGACATTCTCTCGCTCGGGCATCTCTATTTGTTTCTCTCATCTTACTCAGATCTCTCGTTACGATGGAACTTTGAATTGGGGAAAGATTGTGTTCCTTACTACCTGCATTGTCACGATGGTCGGATGTGGTTACGTTACCTCGCTTTTGCGGCGAAAGGGCTGGGGAGCAACCCCAGCTAAGAAGCGCTTTCGCCGCGCTCTACGCAAAGACTATTCGAAGCGCTCTGCTGGTACTGTAACTTCATCGGAAGACGAAGACTATGATAGTACTGGCTCCCTGAGCCTCGGCTCCAATGAGACCATATTAGAAAAAAGGGAAGCACCTCAGCATCATGAAAAGCGCGAAAATGGTGAGTGGACTAACACCCTAGCTGCTCCCTTCGGTGACTGACTGGTTGAAAGCAGCGCATGACACGGACCCGGGTCTGTTAAAGAAACATTCAACATACCTGTCATACACAACATCCGTTGCGACCTATCCGTCTATTAGAACCTTCAACCGACCTCATCCGCAAATGGATAAGCTTCCCACCAAGCCTACTCCAATTCCGCTGTTGGTTTTTGTACATGGCCTGGGCGGATCGTTGGCTCAGTTCAACCATCTCCTGACCAGCCTGTCAAACATTGGGCCTTGCTTTGGTATCGATCTTCCAGGATGTGGATTGTCGTCATTCGATCCAGATTCCTGGGATGCATATACCGTTGAGGCGCTGGCAGAGCTGCTGGCAACAGCCATCGAGCAACACCGCGATAAGGATGCAGGGCAAGGTGTGGTTTTGATAGCTCATAGTCTGGGCTGCTCCCTGTCTGCGCTATTGGCGTCTTCCACTTCTAGGATTGGCTCCAGTCTGAAGGAGCATATCTTGGGCCTCGTTGCTGCCTGCCCCCGTGCGACGCCTCCACCTGCCCGGGACGTTGCCAAGTTTCGTCGTTTACTTCAAATCCCCGGCCCGGTCTTTGACCTTTGGCGTTCCTGGGATCGACGTGGTGGCCTGCATAGCAGCAGTGTCAACCGACTTGTTGGTGCGGCAGCAGATCCAGATACGAGGGAGCTCCAAGTACGATACAACAAGCAGAGCAAAACCCCGGTATGGAGGCGGATGGCTTGGGGAACGCTCCCTACCTACGATAAGTCTGGTGATCCTGTTGGGGGTATCCCGGGTGAGGCAGTGTGGGCAGGTGTCGAAATTCCTGTCTTGCTCGTGGCTGGCGAGGCTGATGCAGTGAACAAGCCCATTGAGCTCCAGAAAATACTCGAATTTTTCGAGCAGAGCGGGCGTAGTGTTGGCGACGGCGCCGATACCGTGACGCCGATTCCCGATGCCTCCGCAATAAATGACAAGGCTCCTGCGTCCTACGACCCTCTGGCACATGAGGAAAGTTTCGGACTCGAGGCGCAAGTTGCTGAGAAGAAGTTGACAAATAAGGCGGACGAAGCGACTGGGCACCAGCGTGCTGTGAAGACTGTTATCCTCCCAGCGCCAGCATCTCATGCACTGATCTACGACCGTGCAACTTATCGCACACTGGCCGGAATTATCCAAGACTTTCTTAATCAGCATATCGACAATCGTCTCAGCATGGGATGGCAGTTACAATATCTCAACACCTCCGGCAAATGGGACGTGAAGAATTTGGCCAAATGGAAAAAGGTTACGCCTGTCTCACAACGCATTGATGATACTTTTGTGGCCATGAAGATGCTGCGTGAAGTCGACGAGGAGCACAATCCGGTCCTGTTCTCGCAGACGTACCGTGACCGCATCTATGCTGTGGTTGACATTAGCTATGAGAATCCGGTGTACAACCCAGCATCGATGGAAAAGGGTGGTATCCACTACCACAAACATCCGACAGTGTCCAAGATACCTCCCACGCCGGATGAGGTTCGAGATTTCATTGCCTTGATCGATCGTCTGCAGAATGAGATCACTGAGATGATGGAGAAATCAGACAATCCGGAAGGCCCACGTCCAGTGGTTGGAGTTCACTGCCATTACGGATTCAATCGCACGGGATTCCTGATCGTCTGCTACCTGATCGAACGACGCGGATTCAGTGTCCAAGCGGCGATTGAAGAGTTCGAACGACGACGTCCACCAGGAATCCGACACGAACACTTCATCGATACCCTATTCGTGCGATACTGCGTCGGGCTGAAGCGAGCGCCCACGCTTTGAAAAGAATTGATGTGGATTTGAATTTGGCACTGGCATTGACTGGCACTGGCGTTCGGGAACGGGTTGACGATTGATGACAAGACCACCATAATTAAATTGTATATTACGGCGATTTATTCCACACTGTATGATAATAGAGTTCGCCTTCTCTGACATAATGATGAGTACGAATTGGAAAGCGTTTGTTTGGATAATGTTCGTTCGGCTAAATTGTAAAGCGGCAGAAGGTACGAAGTATGCGGAAAGTAAATCAGGCATGAATCTTGTCCTGCCTGAAGATGCGGGTAGCAATCAGTTCGATATGTCTTTGATATGTCTTGATATTTCGGCCTCAGGCACCCGCCCTTTAGGGTACGGCTAATCCCGAAAAGGCTAAGCGAAGCGCCCACAGCCAACCGAGAGGCACTACGAGCGCGAATGTTGTGTGCGAATCCGAAATTTCGAGGCTTGAAACCTGCCGACTCCTCAACGACGACAACGACGACCCATCCTCCCACCTCGTCCCTCTCTTCAGCTCCCTCTTCGATTTCCCCGTTCGAGGTCCACAAGTCGCAAAAATGGGTGGTGTCACCGTTCGCGATGTCGACGTAAGTCGCTTCCTTTTGATATGATGATCATGATGATTACGGCGAGGCGTCGGTCGGGGGGCATGGATAGCATGATATGGCATGGCACGGGCACAGACGAAAGAAAAAGGCACATTGCACATAAGCGGGCAGCACAAACCGACGCACAGAGCGATCACTACAACAACACGATATGCGACAGGAAAACCAAGGACGCATGGAATCAATATGAATCGGCGGTACCTCGGACAACGCGGGTGTCTTCTACGGAAAACAACGCAGGACAGTCTACGAAAAAAAGCCAGGGATATGGAAATGGAACGAACCCCCGCAATCGGACGAGAAATCAATATCTTGCAGCCATATGTTTCTCCGCAATATATGCATTTTCACAAGCAAAAACGATTTTGCGATTTGAGCTGAGCGATCAATCACGCCGCAAACGACTTTATTTCCTTCTCCCAAGTGTGCCTATGCCATGCCATATCTGCCTGAAATGTCGCACGAACAACGACAGGCTTCGCTGCAACGAGTGATGCTTGAGAAGACCTATAAGAACGGGTCGGCTAACGAGTCTTTGACCATACAGGCGCAGAAGTTCATCGCTGCCTACTCTGCGTTCTTGAAGCGTCAGGGAAAGCTCCCCATTCCTGGTTCGTTCTACACCACACCACCGATAACTTCCGGGATCCCGCGAGGGAACAAACGACTTCGATCAGAGAACTAATCTGTTTTCGCCATTAGGATGGGTTGACACTGTCAAGACCTCCGCCTCCAACGAGCTCCCTCCCCAGGATGCCGACTGGTACGACTATCTTCACCTTTGACAACTCTTTCGTATCCGGGCAAAGATCTGACCGAGTCTCCGTTTTCTACTCTATAGGTACTACGTCCGCGCCGCTGCCGTCGCCCGTCACATCTACATGCGCAAGACCGTCGGTGTTGGCCGCCTCCGCAAGGTCCACGGTTCCGTCAAGAACCGTGGTTCCCGCCCCAACCACCACGTCGATGCCTCCGGCTCCGTTGACCGCAAGATCCTCCAGTCCCTCGAGAAGATCGGTGTCCTCGAGACCGATGAGGAGAAGGGTGGCCGCCGCATCACCCAGAGCGGCCAGCGTGATCTTGACCGTATCGCCAAGACCACCGTTGACGAGGAGGAGGACGACGAGTAAATTAGTCCCGCTGGATTTCGATTTTAAAATAATGAAAAAGTCCTGATGTTAACCCTCGTCCTTTTTCTTCTTCTAACTTCTTTTTCTCTTCTTCGCCTTTTTCATCCTTCGACGTGTGCTTGAGGAGTAAAAAAGGAAAGTGGGAAACTCAGGGGGGAGGGAAGAGGCGGCTTTGGGTTCAACAATCCTTTTTCACCCTACAAGTCGACCCCATGTATAACTTCGTGTGTGTATGTGTGGCAGACATCAACAGGGTGCAAGGCAGGCCAACTTTTTTTCATGGGAGATTTATTTTCGGATGGAAGATGATCATAGCGTGTGGGCAGGGTACTCGAAGATGACCAAGACAACAATGGGAAACTAGAGAGAGGATGAACTTTGAATGATGGTTTTTATTTTTTTGACATATATCTTCCCCTCGAACTTCAGTTGTTCATGCCGGGCATTTGCAAGTGAACAGTTCCGTCTACATTCTTCTTCCGATCGATCTATTCTTCCGAGACATGCTATTGTCATGGGATAACTTTATGGACGTATGCCGTAGTATATTCTTTTGGGGGAGGATCGCCATTGGTCCAGCCCAGATGCCATAGTCTCGATGGATGATATCGCGGTATGAACTTGGCAGGCTGGGTTAATTATAGTCAATGCGTCTGCGCTCGAGCCATGTAGAGACCACCAAGTCTGGACTCTGTCGAGTAGTGGTGGTCCGGAGGCGCAACCCTGTTTTCCGGGCCGGCTTCTTGCAGACTGTATAGTAGCAACAAGTGCCCCGTACACTACGCTCTTGGTTTTTCCGCCGTTGCTGTCTCGCTTCCCTGCATGCATGAATCTACAGTACACACCTTAACCTCCCCTTGCCTTACGCCCCTATCTAAACGGACTGTCCAACGAATTGACCAGTAAATCAATCACTTCGAACCAAACCAATATTGAAAACCTAACTCTTCTGAACATCCATTCTGTAGTTTCCACTTCCCAAACCTGTCTTTCATTTCACCACCCAAAGCCCCAAAGCCCCAGAACCCCAAGGACCAGAAAAGAATCCCACCACTCAACCCAGGAAAATAACAGTCCAGCACAATCCATCCCTCTACTTCCTCCCCGACTGCGCACTAGGATCCTACAATCAAAGCCAATTAGTCCCGAACCCAACTCCCCCATCCCCAACCCATCAAAGAAAAAAAACAGAAACAGAAAAGAAAACCCACCAGATAAACCTGATAAAACCGCATCCTCAAATCCCCCTCCTCGGTGTCCTCACCACCAAAAACCACCCTCCCCGCCCAGGGCACCTCGACCTCATTCCCCGGATCATTTCGCAGAACGTACTTGACCGTCCCGTATAGCATGAGCTCGCCCTCCCCGCCGAAGTACACCCGCTCCGGGGTGTGTTTCCGCGAGGCGACGTGCGTCCAGAGGCCGTGGCGGAGGGTACGGATTTCTTTTTTCCGATTGGGGGTAGTGTTAGCCAGCGGTAGGATTGGTGTTATTTGAGTGTCCATATCAGGTTCTTAGGTGAAGTAGGGGCTTTGGTATGTGGTTCTGTGTATAGATGACGATGTGGAGGGGAATCGCGGGTATGGATTAATGTTAGGGGTAGGTAGGGTTACCGTCACGTCCCTTGGCCGTCTTCGGCCCCATTATCAATGTGGCATCTTCCGTAAAGTTCTGGACGTATTGGTCGTGGGCGGATTCGGTGTCGCTGGTGCGGTAGAAGGATTCGAGGAAGGAGATCATCGCCGCGGCGCGTGGGGGGGAGAGGGTCGGGTGCGAGGCGATTTGGTAGGTCATTGTGCTTGGGTTTCTTTATGGGGAGTTGGGGTTGTGGTATTGGGTGGTTTTATGGGGGGGTTGTGTGATGATAAGGTTGGGTTTTGTGCATATGTTGAAGTTATAGATTTCACTTAGATGCTTAGTTTCTGAGGACATACCCCGTGGTAGAGATGATGTCAGGTTACTTTGCACTTTGTAGTAATGTAGAAAAGTGATCGGGCCGATGAGGGGGGCATTGCTATCCGATGGGAGGAGGGTGCATCCGACGGTTTGTGCGGATTGAACAAACCCATACTGTTGGAATTGTCCGCGGCTAATTTATCCAGTTGCCGTGCTCAGATACTTGGGACTGATTTCATTGAGATATTCAAGGGCTTTACAATCATTGCGCGATGTGCTTGCTATGGTAGGCTTAACACGAAATACGTTGCTGCTACCTCACAAACGAATATACTACGACGGATTGCCGTAAAATAAATCAGGATATGCATGCTGCTACATCTCCGAATATGTACAAAGACTTCTACCCAAGGTCAAACCTAAACCTTCCGAAAATCCTCCTCTTGCTGCTCGAAATCCTTCCAACTCGCCCGGTCCGTGCCGTTAGGCCGGCTGGCTCGGATGAAACTGTTCTCCACACCATCGATTTCCGTGATGGACCGCACAATCTCAATGTCCCCTCCATAGGCCTTGGAGTACCAGATCTCAGTGAGGGCTTCCGCTCCCGCTTGTTCAGGAGCCGCGTAGAGGTGAGGGAACCGGGCCTGCATGATCTTCAGCACGGTCGAGGAGATTCGATCCACGCTGTCGCAGTGCCGCAGCTTGAAGAACTCGGGGGGCTGCGCAGCGCGCATTTGCTCCTGGATGGCGTCCGAGTACTTGCCAACGGCAAAGAGCAGCAGATCATAATGCATCAACGAAGCTTTGCCGTGGTATGAGCCACCCTGCTTCGCGCGATGGTAGAGGCCCGTCAATGCTGCAATTGCTCCCATACACCCGGTGCCGTAGTCGGAGATGGGGAACGGGGGAACCATTGGGGCTGAGTGACCCATGAATTCACCCTGTGCCCATGCAATACCACTCACCTGTAATACAAGTCAGCTGTGATTGTAAGACGTGAGACAATAAACAAGGCGACTTACGCAGTCGGCAATCTGTTGCCAGCCGGGGCGGCCAGCCCATTCACCCTCGTATCCAAAGCAGTTCTCATTCACAACCACAATACCCTTGCCGCGCTTCTCAGCCAGTGCGGCAAGTGCATCCGGTCCGTACCCCAGCTTTTCGAGAGCCCCTGGACGGTATCCGTCCACGAGAACATCGGCGTCAGCCAAAAGCTCTTCGAATTGACGCCGACCGTCTTCAGACTTGAGATCCAAGTCAGCAGCATGCTTGCCCATGTTGCCGTCCACCTGGAAGAAGGGAACATCAGACAGCTTGGGGCTGGTGATCTTCAGAACGTCGGCACCATATTCCGACAGGATACGTGCCACCGTAGGCCCGGCAATGATACGGCACAGCTCCAGAACCTTGACGCCTTCGAGGATTCTCTTGCTACCGCTGCGACTAGCAGGGAATGGTGTGGGAGGCAGGTCGCCGCTCAGACGGGTCACTTTCCAAGCCGGTTCCTGGACGTTGAGTTTGCCCTAACAGATATATGTCAGCATGAATGTCCTCTTCGAGGGACCGAGAATCCGTACATGGGGAGTTTTGATAAAGTCCTCGTATTTGAATGCCGTCACACCGGCCTGTCTCCTCTCCTTGTTCATCTCCTCTAACTCCGCCGCGGAGTATTTCTGCACATGGCTCTCGATGACCTTGATAATCTCCTCATAATCGGTCAGATCCGGCCGTTGACCCTCCAATCCAATCATGTTCAGCGTCGTGGTAGCCTCGAGTGAGCCATGAATGTGGAAGTATTCGTCCTTGTTCTTGGTCTTGTACAGATTCGCCGACATCCGACGGTAGCCGTTCGACTGGGCTGCGAGCAAGTCCGTGTCTAGGACAATTAGCCACACGAACACTGACGCCTCAGGGAGGAAGAATATGCCCACCTTTCAGCTTCTTCTTCACTTCCGGATCCAACTTGGACAATCCATCCACCTTGGCCATGTACGCCTGGCAACCAAAAGCGGTGGCCCGCTCGAGGCTCACCTTGACATTCCGCGCTTGAGTTGATGGTCCATACCGCAGATCAGCAATTGCGCCTGCCACTGCTCCCTCCACACCTTTCAACGCAGCCAAGGTCTCGGTCTCTTTGAACGGGATCGGGTAATAGATCTGGTCATGGATAGACGTGAATGACACAGCATCCCTGCGCTCCGCTACTTCCGCAGGCAAGCTGAGACGTTCGGCTTGGTCGCAAAGATGGTTGAAGATGCGACCCGCCTCGCGGACAGGCGAGTATTGTACGCTGCTCTCCGAATTGGCCGCCATACTCTCGTTATCTGATTATAAGATTAACCTCCTCGATAGAAATCCACACCGATATCGTTGGAGTTGCGCTTCCTGGAGACGGCAAGTACTTCCGCAAGTCAGTATACGGGAAAGCAAGAAGAAATCCACGCGGTCTGTCTGGGGAGGGGAAACGGACCCAGGTATATGTAGATCAAGGCCCGCCAGAAAAGCGACTTTTCGGCAAAGGAGTTTCTGGATTGAGAAGAAAGCAAGCAGCCCTTCTACTTTTTGACGGTTACGGTGGGTTCAGTTGTCCGGGTCCATTCCGAGGGATTGTCCCGTCGGGTGGATGCACATCTGAACGACCGATCGGCAAGCACAAATCTAACAGCAGAGGCCATTATGTCTGCTGAAGATTGTACTACGACAGGCAAAACGTTCTCTCTGGTCCTTGAGTAATAGCATCGGGAGAGGGGGACTCTAACCCCGCAGAGGAGAGAGGCGGATTGATTTCCGAAGGGTGGGAATGAGTTGGAGAAGTGCCTTTTCGGATGTGAGGCCGATAAGATCGGAAGCGGACTACGGTCCGGTCAGATGACGTCGCCACGGAAGCTGTTGTTTGATGCCTGACTGTTACGGCAGCATCAGGCACCAGCAACTTCGCCTTGCTGTGGCTTGAGCTGCTGGCCGACAAATACTTAAATACTTGATTGATTGAATGATTATTCAATGCTACCTTGCAAATAGCCACTTACTTCTCAAGTACAATTGTTTTTGAACGTCACGAAACATATTGACCCGCCGCAACCTTCTTACCACACCAGTGTTCGCTTCAAGAATCTTTATCTCAACATGACATGAAAGGTGAATGAGATCTAAACTGAGAGGCTGATGGCGATGAAACAATTCTACTACAGCCAACAAGGAACCTCCAGACGACTTGAGACGTATTGATTTTCTTCAAGACATTCTTCAAGACATTCTACCTGTCTTAAACTAAGTTTAAAAACCTATTTGCAAGAGAAGGCAATGCAAGACATACATGTCTTTGTCGGTGAGCATTGGATCTGCCCCTTTTTGCAGTAGGTATGAAGGGGAAGAGCATGTCACAGACGCATGCCGTATGGGTGGTCTCTTATTGATATGTATCTCAAGCCGGAGGATGTATCAGGCCAGCGTGAGGGCCGGTCTAGGTAGTTTGAATGATGATTGACATGTCTTACCCTCTTGTAGTATGCAAATCCATCCCCGAACTATTGCCCTACTAATTTTACCGAAGATTACATGACAGGTTCTGTAAGCGTCGTACTTCAAGTACGTTTAGTGGACGAGTCCTATACTTCATTCAAAGCAGATTCAATAGAAACCACAGGTTGCAAAGAGCTGCAATGCATTGAATGCAACGAAGGGCCGATGGAAGGCCTATGGAGACAGCCCATCTTTGTGACATCCTGCGGCTGGATCAGCCCCCAACCTCGGGTCTAAGCTCGCGGTAATGAACTGTGTAGTCAGCACACAGTGGCCTTTTCTGAGCCGAGTTATAATTAATGCAACCATGAGAGATTTTTAGGCTAGGCTTTGGATCAATAAGATTCCCTTTGAGAATCACGTTGATCCAGGCTAAAACTGGTGCCAAAATTTTGAGGCCACCTCGACCACCGGAAAGTTCTTCAGGTTGGTACGGAGTGCTCAGTACTACCTTCGAACACCTCGCTACTACACAGTATTGACGACAACGATGGATGGCAAATCACCCACCCGTCTTCACTCTTCTGATGGAGGGGGAAGGCAAGCAGCTAAGCAAGCCATTCAGCCAGTCAGCATAGAGTCTTACGGCGCATGTACAGTGCCCGATGCCCACGTGCCGTTGTCATGGCAGATTGTCGCCTACCAGAGTTCGACCAGGCAATGCGTACGTACGGTAGGGTTCCTGCCCTCACCAGGTTTTCTAGCCAAACCTACATTGTAGACGCGGGGGGTTGTGGCAGAGGGGCGCACGGGCACGAGGTACCAGCCTTGATATGTCCGTCGATCGGTGGAATTAAGTGGAAATTGTTTGCTCGAACCGGAGACCAAGGAAATGTTCAAGACAAATTTACATCATCGCAAGTTGATTGTTGGGAGTTTTGGGGGAGTAGAGGAGGGGTTAGTGGGCGGGTATCGCAGGGTTACCACTCATTAGTCTCTTGGGACTCTGAAGCCGTTTGAATTGGAAATTCACATTGAAGGAATACAGAGTGCGATGTAGTTAGTGCGGGGAGGGGAATGGAGGCGAAGGGGAGGGGAGGAGCAAGCTGATGATCGACTGACTAGTGGGATATTCATGATCATCATCGTCAGTCAGTTCGTTCTTCTTCCTCTCTGTGCGACTAGCACCGGAGAACGGTGTACCTTGGACCTTCTTGGACCTTGATAAGGCCGATACTTTGGAGGTACACAGCCCATACCTCCGATACGGTAAGAGAACAGCAGCAGCGGTATCAGGGCTGGTGGCCCCGGATCCTCCCGGTGCGATTTCAAGCGGGCCCAACTGGTGTCCACCAATCCTCGAGCCCACGCCCCAGCCATGGGACTTAGCCCTTAGTTACTCGACTTCGTATGGACCCCGTAAAGGTCCGCCGATATGGGGCGGCATGACGGGGGGTTTTGAGAGAAAGAGGAGAAAGATGCTTTGTCCAAGGAAATCCCGCGATAAGAGGGTCACACTCAGTTTATTCACTCTGGGCTGGGATTCTTAAGGCTGGTCATTTTCTCCCATTCCCTGGCATTTGAAACCCCCCTTTCAAAAAGTAAAGAGAAGCACAAATGACCCGAAGAGCAAAAGCGATAACACTGGTACTTCCTGAGTACTTGACCGCCGTGTTCCATCTGCAATAGAACGGACATTTCCTTCTAGCACGACTTGCAGTGTTGCTGCTACTGCTGCCGCTGCTGCGCCGGCTGACAAGACATTCCATTGTGCTATTCTTACTATTCTTACCTACCTACTACTATTATTGACGGACTGCAACCACCAACTCCTTGCGTTCCCTCCTCCTTTCCCTTCCCCTCCTCCTTCTTTCCTTCCTCCTTTTTTTTCTTTTCTTCGACCGAAACTCTTCCTCTTGTCTGAACTGTGAAGGAACTTTTTCCATCGACTCTACGTGGTTTCTTGCCAACAACGTGAACATTGTTCCCCTGGATCTACTTGTCTCCCACCCGTCGCGTTCCTCCCCTTATCAACCAACCGTACGCCCCTCTTAGCGCGTCGCATCGCATCTGGCTTGCATACTAAGTCCGCTCACCGTTGCGTCTGCACCTCTACGACCTGCTGTCAACAGATTACTGTGAGTCAAAGTCCCTAAGCCTCCGGTTTTCACCAACCACACTTTTTTTTCCTTTACATCAGTCGTTCTTGACCGTGAATCTGTGGCTGTTGGAGGGAGTTTGCACTAGGTCTGGAACTTTAGTCATCTCCCTCCATTCATTGTTCCTATTGTTTGGTTTGCGCCGCTATGGTTGGCTGATCATCCATCTGACTCATGTGATTACAGATCAACAATTAGCCACCAGGTTGAATAGAAGCATTCCTCTCCCTGTGTTCGAAACACCCATCATGGCTTTCCAAAATACCACGTCCAGCATCGCTATGGCCCTTGCTAGTAAGACCGCCTCGGTTGACATCCCCAAGCCGCGTCCCGGCTTTCCTATGGCTAGTCGCGACTCGACTCGCCCCGGGGCTCCTGCTTTGTTGCCCACACCGCCCAACTCTATATCGCCAACTTTGCCGCCTCAGGGCTTCAGACGAGAGGATGTCGGTCCGTCGGGTTACTCTCCGCTTGCCTCTTCGCATGTGGACTCGGACGTCGACCTTGGAGATGTTACGGCGAATCCCCTCGCTGCCCATGATCTCGATAGCACCGGAGCTATAACCCCTGGAATGTTGGCCAAACACCATCTTCCGGAGATTATGCTGCAGCATGGACCCTTGGCGATTCGCCACCTGATGGGTTATCTGACTTCTTCTGTTCCCGGCTTCTCGGGTATTCCTCCGGCCAAAGCACGGAGACTGGTTGTGGCCGCACTGGAGGGTCGAGGGTTGGACGAGAAAAGCGCTATCGCTCAAAGCAATGTGATCTTCGAGAAGGTTGGCTGGGGTCGCTGGGATGCACGGCGTCGTGGCGAACCGTTGCGCAGAGACTCGCAACGAATGAACATGTCGCCCCCCTCCAGTCCCTTGGACACGTTCTACCAGCGGGGCATGCAGATTCCCACCACCAAGAGGGAAAGCCTGCAGCCCTATGGCACCAGCGTAGCGGGTGATTCCGCCGTGTTTTCCTATTCAACCGAGATGGAATTTGGCCGTCCCGGTATCAGCATGTTGGAAGAGGAAGCTGACAAGATGTCTCTGGACGGCAACGATCGCGAGTACTGCTCATCTTCTGAGGCCCCTGACGACGAAATGCCAATCGAGGATTGGGGGGAAGAAGATGTGACAGATGAGGAAGATTGGGCGCAGATAGGGGCTGATGCTCTACGTGCACGATCCCTCAACGCCTCAGGCGGTATTGTCTACGGCAGCGGCAAGTCGCCTCAACTCCGTGGAGGAGGGCCGGCAACCTCATCTTTAGCAAAATCGGCACCGCGCAATTTTCCTATCCAACAGCTTGGGTTCAATCCACCTGATAATGCCATGAATGACGGGGATGAGCGCGCTGCAGCTGCAGCCGCATTGTTACGGCTTGGATCGATGTGATGTGGCTCGATGGCCAGTCGCCACCGGCAATCCTAGGGCAACGGTCTTTGCATGACCTATTTTAAGGCTGGACCATTCCTTTCTTAGTACATACATTTTTTGCTTTCGTCTTCTATCTCTGGGGCCACCAGCATGCTGCACGAACACCACCGGATCGGCTGGTTCGATCCCGGGTTGCATTAGGAGTTGGCTTGGCTTATCTGGGATTGACATGAAGGCGTTTTTTTTCTTTTGACGGCATCGCTACGATGTCAACGTCGTCAGCTCAACACTGACAGACGCGCAGTCAGCTTTGACATTCTGTCAGGTGATGGCATGGACTTATGACTATGATACCTCCGCTGCTATCTTGACAGCACCTTCGTTTCCTGCATTGAGCCCTCCGAGGCCTTCAACACATTTACAGTACATATGTACTTGATGACACGGGATAATCACCACTCCACATTGTGCATATTTTTGACGAGTTCAGGAAACAGTCAAATGGGGTCTACAGATTGCCTGTGAGGCCGTGTGAATATTATATATAGACATTAATACAAACACCTATGCTAGTCATAGACCAAGGCTATCTTTCAAGTTTTGCTTGCTGTATATTCTTGCCGGGTTAGGATTGAGATAATAGACTACGTGTTGCTCATCGTCACGTCAAGAGGATGTATTATAGATTGGTCATCAGTAAGTAAGCAGCCATCATATCGAACAGCTTATCACATACAGCTTGAACCAAGTGCTACCTTGAACTCTCACCCCCGCGGCAGGCAAGCAAGACCGACCCCCCAACAACTATATACTCACTTTTAGCCCTACCAACCACTGATAAATAACACGAACACTAACCCACCCACTCACCCCAAACACTCAAAAACAACATACAAGCAACGAAGATAAGATCCCAGAACTCCTCCTCCTGGCCCAACACAGCAAGACACGTCCAATATGCAAACAAACACCCCCCCCCCCCCTCCCCGCCCCACTATTCTTTCTTGATTAGAAAAGAAGAGGAGAGGCTCACTTATCATGCACATCATTAATCTTCTTCCACACCTCCGCCTCCACCTCGGCCAACTTGGTCCCCGCACTGCGGAGCCACGACTTGGCGTTCGCCACGATGCTGCTTCCCGCCTCACCGTCCTCGTCGAGATCCACCCGCCCTGAGACGCCGGGGTCGTAGTGCAGCGGGTGTTGTTGGGAGAGTGCCGTCGCCGCCGGGCGCGAGGTCGTTGTGGCGGGGAGGGTTGTTGTGGCGCTTGTCGGGGGTTGGTAGAGGGAGGAATAGGGGGTGGTTGTTGCGTTGGGAATTGCCGGTGGGACTGGGTCTGGGGGGGTGTATTGGTGTTGCATTGTGGTGCTGTATGGGAGTTGTTGTGGTGGGTATTGTGGTTGGTGAGGGGGTGTAGATATAGTTGTTGATGGGGTGATTGCGGTTATCGCTGGTGCTGCGGTTGTTTGTGGTGGTTGTGCTGGTGGTTGTACTCCTGCTGCTGTGGCGGTTGAATTGGGGATCTCGCCTGCTTTGGGGGGTGGAGGTATGGAGGATCCTAAAGCGGAAGCTGAAGCTGAACTTGTAGGAGCTGGGACGGGATGAGCTCCAGGCTGTGGGGGTGGGGGAGAGGTGGTTGTGGTCGTGGTGCTCGAGCTTGGGATGGTGGCGTCGCTCATGCTGGTTGGTGTTGGGGTGTATGCTGATGGAGGTGCTGCCGGGGCAGGCGCTGGCGTTTGCACGGGCAGAGAAGCTATATCGTCGGGTTGCGCGGTAGCGTAGATGGGGGAGTATGATGGTGCAGTTGAGGTAGCTGCCGCGGTGGTGGGAGGTTGCGATGAGTTGTCAGCGACACCTTCTGGCTCCGGCCCTCGGGATGACGTTCTCTTAGGGGAATCCCCGTCCAAGTTTGAAATTTGGTCCATGTTGTGAATGCGATCGAGCCCTGTGAAGTTGTAGTTCGAGGTGTTGAAGGAGCTGCTCCCAGCTCCAGTACGACATAAACGACGTCACTACATGGGGCGGGTGCACGTGACAGATATCAGGTGACCGAGATCGGAAAATTCTACCAGACAAGGTTACGGAGGCCAAACTACTAGGAGATATTGGAAAGAAAAAGAAAAGCTTTGCAGGCAGTAAAATACAACTGGTACAAGAGGAAATGACACACTTCTTTATGCCCAAGACAAACGTGTCATTCTTGAGGCATATTTCTATCCTCCCCAGTATCGTCCAGCATCCGGTAGTTACACCGGATGACTGGCCAACCCCTTCCCCAGAAGGATTCACACCGACTCAAACAGATTTGACCTTTTTAGTCAAATCGTTTAGCCAGAGCCACCCTTGTACTTCTTTCCGAAGAGCAGGAGCTGAACCTGGTCGTAGATGGACAGGACACCAGCACCAGCAACACCACGGAGGATGTTAGCACCAGCACCCTTGAAGAGGGACTTGACACCCTCACGGGCGACAATCTGGCGGAAAGCATCGGCGGAGGACTTGTACTTGACGGCCTCACCGGAGGTCATCATCATACGACGACGAACGGTGTCAAGAGGGTAAGAAGCGATACCAGCACCAGTGGTGACGGTCCAGCCGAGAAGGAAGGAAGCAAGGAAGTTACCCTCGAGAGGACCAACGAGAACAACGGGCTTGATGGAGTCGTACATGCCGAAGTACAGACCACGGTAGACAACAATACCAGCAACAGAGGGACCGAAACCACGGTAGAGACCGGCAATACCGTCGGAAGCGAGGGTCTTCTTGTAGACGTCGACGAGACCGTTGAACTGACGCTCACCGTTGCCCTTGGCGGACTTGGCGTCGTTGGCGAGACGGGTACGAGCGTAATCCAGAGAGTAAACGAAGAGGAGGGAAGTGGCACCAGCAGCCTGTTCATCTGATTAGTGACTGTCCGTTTTCAAAACACTCGTGTGGATCGGGAATACATACACCACCGGAGGCAAGGTTACCCATCATCCACTTGGCGTATCCATCACGCTCCTTCTTGTAGGCGAACATGGACTTGTAGGTGTCACGGAAAGCGAAGTTGAGGGCCTGGGTAGGGAAGTAACGGATGACGTTGGCAGTGTTACCTCTCCAGAGAGAGACAACACCCTCAGCGGCGGCGGTACGACGGAAGCAGTCGGCGATACCGTTGTACTTGCGGTCGAGACGACCAGCGCGGAGCATCTCATCCTGGTTCTGGATGAGGAGCTTGATACGCTCGATGGGGGCAGCAGCAGTCTTGGAGACAGCAGCGGAAACACCACCCACTGTGGACAGTAGTTAGTATCATTGATACATAGATGGCAGTCGACAATGTGGTGTCGTTGATTGATGGATGAAAGATCGATCATTGGGTGGCGATCGATCCATGGGACCTGGGATTTCACATACTCATGAAGTCGACGACGAAGCCCTGTGAAAATTTTTTATTAGCATTGCGTTCCATCGACAATGAAGCAGATCGACCAGCATTTCGAAACCCCGACCCATTCGACACAAGACAAGCTCATTTTGGCTCATTCAATGCCATTTCGAGTTGGATATCGAAGGGCGCGTGATGCGGAAAACTGGTCGACTGTCGAGCGAAGGGACAGGTAGCAACTTACGGGCATGCCGAAGACCGACTTGTCGGCCTGGTTAACGTCACCGTTGGCCATTTTTACGGCTGTGAGAAACGAAAACTAAACAAAAAAGAGAGGAGAGAGATAGTGCCAGACAAACAGGACACTTCACGGGGGGATGGGGGAAAGAAGAGAAAGAAGAAGGGAAGGGAAGGGAGAAAAAATAGCAAACGGAGGGCTCTTGTAAGCGGGAAGAAGCGAGCGGAGACGCTAGGACTCTCTTGGTCTCTTTCTTTTGGGGGGGGAAGGGAGAAAGGGAAATTTGTTTCGCTGGCCTGAATGTGCAGTCAAAGCAATGGCAGCGGCGGCGAACAGCGGCCACACTAGTCCATTTTGAGAAGGCTATCTGGGTGCCGGTCCGGAGTAGGGAGTTTTGCCATTGTAGGGGAAAAGGGAGAAAAGGGAGGGAGGGAGGAAAGGAGGCGGCGGGTCTACCGGCCACCAAGGAAAAAAAAAAATTCAGAAAAAGTGAAAAAAAACTGGGTCCGGCGCTAATGCTGGCCCAGGCAACCAGAGCCGATATCTCCCGATCGCGCCAGTAACTGTCCCGACCGCTGATATGAGAAGAGGGAAAAGAGGGAAATCTCTCATAGTTGAGTTATTTATGGAGCAGCAGAAGCAATTGTCCCTACGTACTCCGTACTCTTACAAGTATCAATTAATTTTATCCAAGACTAACTATTCAGTTGGATTGAGACCTGTCTACTACCAGAACCTTGTTTAATGAAGACATGACAATTTGTTCTGTCGAATGCCAATGCCCAGAGCCTCAGTTGGAGATTCCATATCGGGACCATCGGCGCCCCCAAAACAACATTAATCCTCCTCATAATAATAACGAAGAGACCGGTCACTTGCTGCCTTAGTGCCTCGTCAGCAATTCCGCCCGTCTTCACCGAACCAACTTTTGTCCGCGTGCAGCAGCAGCAGCAGTCGCAGTAGCAGCAGTAGCAGTAACAGCCGCCGCCGCCGCATAACTAACAACAGTCGAGACGCATATCCCTTCCTCCAACTCCTCCCGGTTACCCGATGGCAAATTTCCTTCCTTTGGATTCTGGTTCCCGGAAAAACTTGTCTTTGCTCGGGCCAAGGAGAAAAATCTGACCTTCCCTTAGTCCTACAGCCTCATCATTAACTACTCGTACTATGTATCTATACGTAGAAGTCTGATTCGTATACTTTCATTTAAGCGCGTGCACCGACTTTCGGCTGTCATCCCGCGTTTTCCCCCGTCATTCGCTCCGTCCGGAGGATACTAAGGCTCGGAGAAGTTGGGCCAGGCCGCCAGAGGCACGGGAGTGAATAATGAGAAGTCTTTTCACTCGGTAATGCGGAGGTGCTAATAGGTTCCAACTTCCAGGACTCGGGGCAGATTTACATCGGTATCGAGTATCTAAATTGCCAACTGTCTGATTCTTACTCAAATTCTACTATCATTGTACCTTTTTCCATCCTTGAGTTAGAGAAATCTGTGCAGAGTCTTCCGGATCCGTCGCATATCAAATAGTCCTCCGTAGGGTTGCTTATCGCTGCCTCCCATGCGCCTAGGGAAAGATACGGGTTCAACTACGAAGTTAAAAACAGAAGAAACAATGTCCAGTTGGGTCCACATCAATGAATACTAGACCCCCTGCTCTGTCGCCATGATGATATCCACTTTTTCGCCTCTTCTACTGAGTATCGGACACTCCAGTGTACCAGATTGTGCCCTCACGCAGGGGCCCACAGGGCCTGAGAGTCTGCTGCGTCGGGATGATAACCTAACCCAGTCTGGGAAGTCGATGTACACGACTCACCCTAAAGAAGTTCAATCACACTCAGCCAGGTACATTTAAAGAGCTTAATTCTCATTGTCCTGAGCGCTCGAGATCTTGTATACATAGACCAATTTGAAGACATCTCCAATTGTGCATTCAATCCCCTGTTGCAGCCCTAGCTGAGTAAAACGGTACCTAGATCATATAAAGCCACCTTGAAGCTTGTCCAATGCAATGTTTACAGCATATGCAACGAAGTAGGTATATCTTGCATCTAAAATCTATCAAAACACGGATGTATCGCTAAGAACTTTTCTGAACTGAAACCATTCAAGACAAGACAACGATCTTGTAATGACATACATGCTCAAGACTGTAGCTCGGTTGAAGCATTTAGTGCTTCTTCGACCTCTTTCTCTTCTTCTTCCTGGGCTCACCATCGCGGATATCAACCTTGCCCACATCTTCCTTGTCTGCCGTAGGGGCCTTGGGAGCCTCATCGGAGATTCTGGGGCCTTCTTCATCACCGAAGGTGTCCTTGCGCCATTGCCTAAGGCGAGCCTTCTTGCCCAACTTCCTTTGGTCCTTGTATTTCTTCTCCGGGTCACGGAATGACGCAAGTTTCTTCAGGCCTGCAAACTGGTTAAGTTGGTTGTCATCGGCCATGAGAATATCCCGAGAAGTAAGCCCAAAGCTTTGAGGCGAGGTCTCGCGGTAACGGAATCCGGTTGCGTTCTTCTTGGTAGCTCCAGGAAGCAAGCTGATATCCAGGTCCAGATTGCGGTCCACGGCTTCCTCAATACGCATGCGATCCTTGCGGGATTCGCGCTTTTGATCTCTCCTCTCCTGCGCCTTGCTCTTCTGCTTCTCTCCCTCCTGCTCATCCGCCATTTCAACGTCCGAATCGGCCACGGCGGGCACCTCTTCCTCCTCCTCAAAATCTGGCACGAGATCCTTGATATCAATATCATCGTCCCATGTGGGCTTCTTGGGGTGCTTCTTGCCATCGGGGCCAGTTTCGGCATAGTAATCCTCGCCGAACCGTTTCTGCATTTCGGCCTCCCAATCCTTGTCATCCCAAGCATCGTCCAAGAAGCGGACCCAATCTTCATCCGTCAACTCAGTTCCATGGATGCCGGCAACCTCCTTGATCTTCTCTACCTTCTCCTGCAGTTCTTCCATCTTCAGCTTGCGAAGTCGGTTCTTCTCAATCTCACGCTGTTTCTTTTCCTGCTCTTTCTGCTCTCGCTCCGCATCTCTGCGCTTCTTCCTCATGCTCTTTTCCTCTCTGCGGACAGACTGCTGGTTGGTAGCGTCACGAGAATGCGTCATGAGAGTAGCGTTCATCTTGCTGGGATCCTCAAAGCGGAAATTGTACGCCTCCTCGAATGCTTCCGCCCGCTCGTCCTCTTCCTCATCGTCGGACTCGAATGGCTGCAGCTCCGATCTGCCAGCCGGAATCCATGCCCTTGCTGACAAAAAGTTAGACAAGAACGTCTCCGGATCCTTGTCCGCATTCTCAACGTCCAGGTTTGCATCAGTCTTAGCTTCGGGGAAAGACTCGGGCTTGGATTTAGCGACAAGAAAGTCGTCTTCCTCGTCCTTCTCGGACGCATCTTCGTCACCAACAGCAGCGTGCATCTCCTTGACAATGGCGTTCTTCAGGTCGGCCTGCTCTTGGGCATAGGTTTTAGGAGCACTGCTCGTGTCTTCCTCGTCGGCCAAGTTGGCGCCGCTGAGTAAATTCTCTCGGTGATAATCGCGCAGGGTCATTGGCTTCTCCTTCTTCTCTGTGTTCTGTGGTTGCTCCTCGTCGAGTTTAGTGAAGAACTTGGCATTCGGGTCGTACACGCGAGGGTCTTTGGATCGGATCGCCTTGATAGTGTCCATGATTTCAACATCCACAGCCTCAGTAGCCAGCTCTCCGAAATCGTCCTCTTCTTCATCCGATGATGACTCTTCATCGGAATCCTCATCTTCCCCGTCACGATCACGACGTTTGCCAAGTACCGAAGACTTGCCTAGCTTTGACTCCACTACAGTGATCCAGAGGTTAGTCCAATCGTTGAAAGAATCGAGATACTGGAGTGGCCTTACGTTGCTGCATCTCTTCTCTCTTCTTATTATGCTCAAAGCGACGAGCGTAGTCCTCATTGATCTTGAAAACGACATCCTCGTTGCTGATAGGAACGCCACCAGATTCATCTTCCGAGTCGCTGGAGCTGTCATCCAGCAACTTGCGCGACTTCTTAGACGGAGGCGCCATTTTGTCTCAGGAAGAAAATCTGCAAGTGACTTGAATCCTGGAATGTTGCTCTGAGAATAGGATTGAATGATTTCTCCGCCGCAGGGGAAAAAAAAGGCGGTTGCCGGCAGAAAAAAAAGGCTCCACACTGACCGCCCTCTTGAACCCATCGACCCCGTGCTGCCTGATTAACCAGGCTGCGGGACAAAGACACTGACGTAGCCAATTAAATCATGCGCGGTCCTGTATCCGCCTAGATGGTCAGAGGCACTCGATCTCCTAAAGCTCCTCCCCTCCACTGCGACATAACCCCCTCCTATCCCTTGCTGCTATTCTCCTCGTTTTTTGGATGCTGCTTACTTGACTTGATACCCATGGTAACTTGGGATCGAATCTCTGTCAATTCTCCACGTTATTCTCGCTCGCATCGGTGTATGGCTGGTGACATACACTAGATGTCGACTCAGCCGCAGATCCCATTACCCCAGGTTGGGAAGCTTGTCAGTGTGGTGTGAGTATTCGACGCTCTGCCATTCCAGCCAATGCGCTTCAAAGCTCAAAAATGTGTATCATCTAACTTTTTCTCTTTCTCTTCAAGTCCGGTCGGCTTAAAGGAGGCTGCACTCGACTCCCCCACGTTTCGTGCCGCCGCTCTTCACTTCTCCGACCAGATCGAATTCCTCGAGAGATGGCTCGATGGCTATGCGAAAGCCACCTCCAAGCTCGCCACAGAACTTGCGGCAATAGAAGGCGCCGTTAGCGTCTTTCTGTCCTACTCCACGAATCCGTTAATGGTCTCCGAAGCCGTCTTGGACCATGATTACACTCTACAGTCGATGCGGAGATGTGGTGACAGCTCAAAGGACATATGGAATGGATTAGTGTCTACTGTCAAAAAGCTGGAATCTTTCGTCTCTGAACCCATAAGAGCATTCATTCAGGAGGACCTGCGGAACTTCAAGGTAATAAATATGGGGCTCTTTAAATTAAGGATCGGTTTCTGACCCCGCTCAAGGAGAACCGTCGCACGCTCGGCGAGACACAGAAACAGTACGACTACTTGCTGGCCCGGTATTCGTCACAGTCCAAGTCCAAAGAGCCCTCGGCGCTACGGGAAGATGCCTTCCAGCTTCATGAAGCCCGCAAAGCCTATCTCAAAGCATCGATGGATTTCTCAATTCAAGCACCTCAGCTGCGGAACGCGCTTGACAGGTTGTTGGTTCGCGTCTCCTTTGATCAGTGGCGAGAGCTTAAGACCTTCCATACCAACAATGGTAGCTCATTCGCAAAGTGGGCTCACGAAATGGACCGCATTAAGGGCTGGGTGCACGAAATGGATGGAAATGAGAAGTCTGCCAAGCGGGAGCTTCTGGCTTCTAGGAAGCAGATCGAGGAGGCTGCAGAAATCGCAGCTAGACCGTCTCGTGAGTTAGATGATTACTCTGTATCCACAGTCCCATACCTTGGCTCGCGTCCTCTGTCGATAAATAGCATGTCGAAAGAGGCAAGACCTGAGAAGCAAGGGTGGTTATATCTTCGAACTCTCTCGGGTAAACCTACACGCACTGTCTGGGTTAGGCGCTGGTCCTTTCTGAAACACGGTATCTTTGGCTGTCTCGTCCAGGGCACTCGCACCGGTGGTGTTGAGGAGAGCGAACGTATTGGTGTCCTACTCTGCAGTATTCGACCGGCTTTTCAAGAAGACCGGAGGTTCTGTTTCGAGGTCAAGACGAAGAGTAACACCATTATGCTCCAGGCCGAGACACAGAAAGACCTGATGGATTGGATTGCCGCCTTTGAGGCTGCTAAGCGCAAGGCTCTTGAAAACCCATCGAGCACCGACCTCTCTGTGTCCGGCAAAGTCACTGTTCAGGACCCTGCTTTTGCAATTTCTCAACCCCCAGCGCCAGAATTTGCCGCTGATCCTGCCGACTCTCTCACGCCTCATACAAGCGATGAGCAGGGCTCGTCCGATCGCAGTGGGATGCTCTCGCTGCCAGACAAGGATCCGTCTGCTCTTCGCAACAGTAGCGACTTTAGCAGCTACCGGAGGTTAACGACACTGGACTCTGACAGCCCTGCCCGCGAACACACTTCACGTCTCATGCAGAAGCTGGATCTTCATCGCAAATCAAATAATAATACAGTGCAGTCCTCGCAATCTATCCCCGGAGTCGCAGGCGGGATTGCTAGTCTCATCACCGCAAGTCATAGTGCTATTGCTTCTGGAAGTACTCTACCCGTTGACCCCGATGGGACAAGATCCCGTAGCTCGACTCTTGGTAATGATTCTTCCACAACCCTTGCCCCGATGACGTTGGCCAACCCCCCGGCTCCGACCAATATGAGCAAGGCTGCTGTGTTCGTGAGCAATGAACGTGGTATAGGACTCGGTCAAATCGACAAGACAGGTGGAATGCCCAGCGGCATGATGGCGAACTTGTGGGGTAGCTCCAATTGGGGCTTCTTGAACAGGTTTGAGCCTGAGCGACTGGGACTGCCGGCCGATCAGGACCCGGACAAGCCACCTGCTCAAACGAAAGATCCCTCCAAACAATTTCTGATCGCAGAAGCCGACACTTCTGGTGGATCTGTCACGCCTAAACCACAGAAGACCGGGTCGCGCCATAGGCCGACGGTGAGTTTGGACGGCGACTCGTCTAAAATACAGCAAGCGCTCATGGGTGATTCGCACGACTACCCTAGCTTCTATCCACCGCAGCTTAAAATTCACGATGCCCAATTCCGACTGCTTTTCCCCGATATCAAGAAGGATGAGCCTTTGGTTATGGTGTTCCGGGCCACATGGAGCCCGAACGACCAGCAAGATTTCCCTGGGAGGGCTTTTGTCACAACGCAAAATATCTATTTCTACAGCCACCACTTCGGTCTGGTACTGACGACAAGCATATCTCTGGAAAGTATTAAAGAGATCACTGCTGCTACTGGTAGAGATTGTGACTTTTTGTTTGTACATTTGATACCTCTTCCTGGCGACGACACACCAGGTCGTGGAACGATTAAAACCTTCCTGGAGCCACTAAGACTCCTTCAGAGGCGACTCAACTTCCTTATACACAATATGGCGGCTGCCGAACCTCTGGGACTGGAAGCCATATTCAAGACTTTGATCAGAATGGAGACAGAGGCAATGACACGGACACCAAGCTTGGATAGCTGGGAGGACGTGGACACTGGGGGTGACAAGAACGACCTCAGTGATGCGCCGACAGGAGGCTCTAAGAAAGACTCTCGCTTACCTATTTACATTGACAATGACCTCAACATGCACAAAAAGCACGGCAATGGCAAGGACATTCCCAAGTTCCGACTTCCCACTCAGCCTGTTCAGTATGTTCCTCAGGGGAATCTTCACTTGGCTGCAGAGAAGGTGTTCGACATCAGTCCTAAAGCAGTGTTCCACATCCTTTTCGGGGATAAGAATGCCGTATGGCAGCTGCTTCTGCATCAACGAAATGCTCAGGGTAAGTTATAGCCGGGTCCAGTCCGACGCTTGCTAAGATCGTCACAGGTATCAAACAAGGGCCCTGGACCAGACACGAGTCCAATCATCTAAGGCGGGACTTCAACTACTCAATTGAGACCACCGATATTCTGGGTAAGTATTTTGGCTCCCTTGGACGGGTTACGCCTGGTCTGACAATCAGTAGGGGCCAAGCATAGCCAAACCATCTCAGATTACCAAATGATCGATGTTCTCAATGACCACCTTTGTTAC
The DNA here is from genome assembly GCF_001890905.1 of Aspergillus aculeatus ATCC 16872. Taxonomy (NCBI): domain Eukaryota; kingdom Fungi; phylum Ascomycota; class Eurotiomycetes; order Eurotiales; family Aspergillaceae; genus Aspergillus; species Aspergillus aculeatus. Next base: position 704,965 of record NW_017962978.1, read on the forward strand.
GTCATCACGGACAAACGCACTCCCTGGCACCTCCCATTCAAGCGTTCCTTTAGGTTGGTCAGCAAGGTTGTGATTACCTTTGTCGCTAAGGGCAAGAGCAAACTCTCTATCTACACGAAAGTGGAATGGCTATGGTCTCCGTATGGCCTGCAGAGTGAGTTACTGTATTCTGCTGGGAACATACAAGGCACCGCTAATCATCTCAGGCATCGTGGATAAGAGTGCAAGCAGTGACTTGGAACAAGACGCGCTAGACCTTGTCGACCTCGTAGGTGACCAGGTTCGCAGACTAGGCGCACATAGTCGAACGAAAAAGGCCATCACGATCTTCGGCCATGTCGGGCGTCAGAATTTTGCCTCGCAGTTCTCACCTTCCGGGGACTTGAAGCTGGAATCACGCAGACCTCGCGTCCAGAGAAATATGGCTCACCTTTTGTTCGAGACGTTCTTATCCTTCCTGGAGAGTGCCGTGTCATCCCTCCTCATGTGGACCGGTGCTTTCCTACGCTGGTCATGGAAGACCACCAATGCGCACACAGTCATCTTGTCCCTACTATTGGCGAGCGTGCTGATAAATGGATTCTATTCGTCACGAGTTGTTCATGATTGGTGGGATGACAGGAGTGTTGGAAACTTCATGGCCCGCATTGGAGTCGGTCCCGATAATGTGATGAGTAGAGCTATCTATATGAGGGATATCGACGAGGCCATTGCGAATATAACCGTCGGGCGCGGAAGCGGCAACGTAAGTGACTGCTTTGCGACGTTCCATCAACAGACCTTGCGCGAGCCAGGGACGGCCTTGTCTTTGGGGTCGGCTGGTTTTAGAGACTCCATGACCAAGAGCGCAGCTCGCAGGATCCAACAGACCCGTGAACGGCTGGCTACATACCGACACAACCTCCTAGTGGCTCTTCGAGTGGTCAATAGCATCGAACGAGAAGTCATCCAGAATGAGTGGGAGCGGTGGCTTCGACAGGAACTACGCCGTTGTCGCCAGGTCGGGATCCTCCTCGGCCAGAATGATGACCTTGATGATGCCGAAATGGAGGGGGAGCGGACCAACTCGAATGCGTTCGCCAACCTGAGTGGCGATGTCAAGCAATGGTACGGCATGTACTGCTCCAGTTGCCAGGCCGAACGGTCACATATCGAAGACGATCATGCTTTCGGTGAGCTTTAGACATTCATGGCCGGTCTTGCTTGCGTGGTGCCAATTCTCTTCTTTCATGTGCCCTTCTTTCGTCCCAAGCTGAAACAATACCCGACAATGCGAGGCGATCTGTTTTATATCAATTGTATCTCTCCAGAAGCACGGTTGTATCTTTGTTGCCGTTCTCAGCGCATGTATATAACTTTGGTCGGGTTTGGGCTGTAATAGTATAAATTGGACGAGACTCTGCTGTGCTGTGCAAACCGGTGATAGACCGTTTCCTGTCCCCGTCGTCGTCGTCCTTCCTCTTTTCTTCGTTTGTCCAGCCAGCTGCAAACCCCAAAGCCATGCATGGGCCCCCTTCTCTCCAACTAGCAAGCAGAGAACAAGAACGAGAACGGTATCAATTCTGTCTCGGCTTCACTGCACCATCCTGCACGACATAATAGACCACCGTACTATCCCCACCCATCTGCCTATCCACCATAGCGAGAAGCATCCTCTTCCCACCCCACTCCCTAGTGGCACGGGCCTGTTTCCGATACTGGTAATATTCCTTCAACTTGTCCGCCTTGCTTCTGCCGCTACCATTATTGCTGCCGTTATCATCCTCGCCCACCACCTCCTCCTCATCCTCAACTTCACCCCCCAAATCCCCAGGATCCTCCACCTCCGGCAGCGCATCAAACACCCCGGCCAACCGCCGGAGACTCCACGTGTGGCCCTGCACGGTGGGGATGACGAACATTCGTTCGAGCTCGAGGTCCTCCTCGCGGAGCCCGCGTTCGAGGAGGTAGAATTGCTCGTCCGGGTGGGTGTAGAGGCGGTGCGGGGGGATTCCCGAGATGAGGTTGATTTTGTCGGTGTTGTATTCGGGGGATGCCGCGGCAGTAGGGACAGTGGATGGGAGTTCGTGGATTTGGAGGGAGGTCCAGAGGTGTTGGTGTTGGAGGTTGTGGAGGACTTGGAGGGTGAGGGCGGAGGTTTTGGGGTTGAGGTTCAGGTTCAGGTTGGGATTTGGGGTTGTGGTGGGGTTTGAGGATGATGGTGATGTTGGTGTTGGTGTTGCGTAGGAGGTGATGAGGGTTGTTAGGGCGGAGGGGGTGGTTGTTGAGGTCATGGTTGTATGTGTCTGTCTGTCGTGCTTGGTTGCGCGCGGTTGTCAATGGAGGAGTGTAGAGATCGCAGGGTGGGAGGTGATACGGTGATTGTTGGAGGTGAAGTTTGTGTGGTGCGTGTGACGAGATTGGGTCTATTGGATGGTTAGGATCAATTGTAGTGAATGCGCGACAATTGCTTCCAAGCTCAATCTGTACCTATACAAAGTGGAGGATCGGACTAAAAAGTTGGAGAAGGAAATCCCCCTCGGGCGGGGCGGAAAAAAGGGCGATGGATTCGCGCCGGCCCAAGTTCCGCGGCGCGTTTTTGGGAACGGACGGGGAGAACAGCTGCAGGAAAGAACAGAACACATGGCATCATCTGAAACACATTTCTATAAAGTTATTTCGAGACCCCATTCACTCTCTTTTTTTCCCTTGCTTTCGAGTCACTCATTTGAAGTTGTTCTTGTCTCCCAGTATTTATGCGACCTGGTGGAGATTATTTTGTTTCTGATTCAATACTCTGTTGATCCTATTGTCACAGTCCTTCCACAACTTCGTTGATTGCATTGGTTTCAAGATACCAGAGACCAGTTGCGCTCGCTTCCTCTGCCAATGGCACGTCAAAAACAAACAGCACCCTTACAACGGGCCACTTCTTCCCAACTCATGCATGTGCCGCCGAATGAAACGAGTGCACAGTCACTCAAGCAGCAGAATGGAGGTGCTGTCGCAAATAATCATGTCTCTGAAGTGAAGGATGCGACGCAAGATACCCCTGGATTGATGCAGCTTGCTGTCTGCGTTCTGGGAATCTATGCTTCTTTGTATGTGTCTTGGATGATTCTTGACTCTGCGCATTATAAGGAAAACTAAAGCTGACTGCTGCACACCAGTCTGTCATGGGGTGTCCTCCAAGAAGCCATCACCACCGTCTCCTATCCGGTTCAACCTCCGAGCGCTGAGTTGCCCGAACCGCCCACCGAGCGCTTCACATACTCGATTGTCCTGAACACGATCCAATCCACCTTTGCCGCCATCACCGGTTTCCTCTACCTCTTCTTCTCGACTCCGTCCGGACAGAAGGTCCCCTCCATCTTCCCCACGCGGAAGATCCTCTTCCCCTTGCTCCTGGTCAGCATCTCCTCGTCGCTCGCATCCCCCTTCGGATATGCCAGTCTCGCGCACATCGACTACCTCACCTTCATCCTCGCCAAGTCGTGCAAACTGCTCCCGGTCATGTTCCTCCACCTGACCATCTTCCGCAAGCGCTACCCGCTCTACAAGTACGGCGTGGTCCTTCTGGTCACGCTCGGCGTCGCGACCTTCACGCTGCACCACCCGGGCACGAGCAAGAAGGTGGCCGCCTCTGCGGCCAAGGGCCAGTCCGGCTCCAGCGCTTGGGGGATTTTCCTGTTATCGATCAACCTGCTGCTGGACGGCCTCACCAACACCACCCAGGACCACGTCTTCACCTCGCCGCAGACCTACACCCGGTTCACAGGCCCGCAGATGATGGTCGCGCAGAACGTGCTCTCGACGCTCCTGACCAGCAGCTACCTACTGGTGATGCCCCATCTGTCGGCGACGGGCCTCCTGCATAACCTCCTGCCGTTCCCGATCCCGCCGTCCACGGAGACGGAGCTGACGGCCGCGATCGGGTTCCTGTCGCGCCATCCGGAGGCGCTGAAGAACGTGCTCGGGTTCGCGGCGTGCGGGGCGGTCGGGCAGCTGTTCATCTTCTACACGCTCTCGCGTTTCTCGTCGCTGTTGCTGGTGACGGTGACGGTGACGCGCAAGATGCTGACGATGCTGCTGAGCGTGTTCTGGTTCGGGCACTCGCTGTCGGCGGGACAGTGGCTAGGGGTGCTGTTGGTGTTTGGCGGCGTCGGCGCCGAGGCGGTTGTGCAGCGACAGGAGAAGAAGACCAAGGAGAAGGCGCGAGCTGCCGCTGCGGCCACAAAGAAGGAGTAGTCACAAGCATCCTGTTCGAAAGGGGTGTCCATCCGCCATCAAAGTTCCCATTTCACAATTGTACATATCAAGTTAGAAATTATCATCTCCATAGACCTATGCTTGCAGTCCATCACTCAGCATATCATCACCGCAGTGGTATCAAAACCTTCCCCTCATCTTATTATCAATCAAGGACATCTTCCTTATTCAAACCAACCACATAAAATCTACTTCCTCCCCTCAACCATAATAATATGATACCCAAACCCCGTCTTCACCTCCACATACTTGGGATTCGCCGTGGTACTCGGCTCCAGCTCGTACGCCGCCTTCTCAAAGTCCCCATTCAAGCTCCCGCGGACCTTCCATCCAAGGGATCCACCTTTTGTGTTGAGAATGTGTCAATACAAAGAGGATCAGATCCATTCACATTCAGAGAAAGAGAAACATACCTTGCCGCGCCTTATCCTCCGACATCTCCCTCGCGACCTCATCGAACTTGGCCCCGTTGCGGAGTTTCTCTAGCGCTTCTTCTTTCTTGGAGTGTTTCTCGCACTGTTGAGAGATATTAGGGTTAGTATGCTGGGTAGGGGGTTTCAGGTGGCATGAATATCTCTCGTCTCTTTCTGATAAGAAAGCTAGGACGCTGACGCTGAGGAGGAAGGGCAGCCTGGTCGGGATCCCGGCTTATGCGTACATATCCAACTTGAACTTGAAGATAGGGTGTAGGGTGTAGGGTGTGTGTTGGGGGGGGTTAGGGTTATAGCTACTACCCCCTTTGCCCCAGACCCAATAGGCTACAGATAAATAAAGAGTCGATACGTACAAGAATATGCCGCACGTTGATGGCCGTCGCGGGCTTGAGGCCTTTCTTGTCGCCGCCGCTGCTGCTGTCTTTGCCCTTTTTGTCGCCGCCGCTGCCTTTGTTTTTACCCATGGTTGCTTTGAGAATTGAGAGTGGAGCTGATGGAATGTATGATCGGGGGATGTGTATGAAGGATGAGGTAGATTGTTTGTGGTTGTTTGATGAAGATGTTGGAAGTTGAGGTGGTGGTGGTGGTGGGGAAGCAAGGTGAGTATGTGGGGGTTTGGGTGCCTGAGGTTTGATACTGTATGTACTGGATATGAAGGTTGATGGAGGTTCTTGGGGGGGTTCTGGATGTATACGTTAGGTTTAGCCTGGGGTCGTTGGGCTAGTGATATATCGATTATGTATATTGTAATTCGATGTATTTCGGAGATTTATTGGATGTGGACAGGTTGCATATGGCGTATGCTGTAGATATACGTAGCTGGTTCTCCGTACTTGTTCGGGGTCGGTGCGAGGGCCGGTATGTATATGCTCGCATGTAGATGTTTCTATAGAAGTCTATCGACTATCGACGTCGACAGTATACTACGAAAGACAATCCACTATTTAGATCTCAGGAATATCTTACTGACACACAAAACGAGCACATGCAGAAATACGTGGTAGGACTATATCCCATACGACATTACTCTGTCCCCATAAACCACAGACAGTAGCACCAGATCAATATATCCAGCCCCATATGCAAGCTTGGATCGACCAAAATTTAGCCAACACTAATTTAGCATTAATAGAACCCAGAAAGCTCGATTTAGCTTCTTGATCAGTTACTTAACTACATAACATATGGAGTACAATCGAAGTTAGAAATCATGATGTCATCATCCTCCCTGACAAGCCCAGTGAACCAGATCGAGTCATGTTCATTCATGTGAGTCCTTCCATTGTCAATAAGACATCGTGTTCCCACCCCGCCACACAGTCCAAGTCTCATCTATCAAATCACCTGACCCCAGGGGAGAGAGTACTCGTAACCTCGAGTCCATTGTCTCTCAAACAAAGAGACCCAAACTGCAGCCTGCAGCCTCCAGCTGCAGCCTGCCATATCTATTTTACAAGAAAAGCTCACTCCGCCTCTCCGCACTCGGGTTCCCGGTTGACCCCTCATTCGCAGGCTAAAAGTAGTAACAAGGCGAGTACGGGAGTAAATTTAGGAGTCAGCCCCAGAAGGAAAGAGGATTCTAACCAACCACTGACTGCACTTAGGAGGTTGGACGTTTTTTTTTATTTTCGGATACGTCCAAGTCTCTGTATGCATTGAGCTTTTCGTACTCGTACTCGTACAAACGACTGCTCTCATGCAGTGACAGCGTGTCCGAAAGTTGTCAAGTTGTCGAGTTTTGAAACGGAAGGGAAGGTGTCAGGTGGGTGTACTACGAGTACTCTGTACCTGAACCAGATGGGGGAGCTCGAGAGTGCCCGCATCAAGCAATTGCCATCGGATGCCTTCTATATTGCCGACTTCATCTCGGAGGTGGAGGAAGCCCTTTTGCTCCAAAAGGTTTGTTCCTGAATATAGTCACATCTTTAGTCCTTACTTACCTAAGTCATATGGTACGTGTTATGATTTACGATTTTTTCTAGATCGGTACCGCTCCCCTACCGCGCTGGACGCATCTCGCACATCGTCGCCTTCAAACCTGGCCATCTGCTTTGACCAAGACCAACACCCTCATTGCCTCTCCGCTTCCCTCCTGGCTCGTCTCACCCATAGTGACCCCGCGCTTCGATGCCCTCAACATCTTCCAAGATGCCCCGCACGGCGCCCCGAACCATGTCCTGGTGAACGAGTACTGTCCCGGACAAGGGATCATGCCTCATGAAGACGGCGCAGCATATTACCCGCTTGTGGCTACTGTGAGCCTCGGAGCGCCGATTGTGCTGGATCTGTATGACAAGCCCACGGCCGACACTAAAGATGGCTTGGATCGCAAACCAAAATATCGCATCCTGCAAGAGCGACGTAGTCTGCTGGTCACCACGGACAGGATCTACACGGACTTCCTGCATGGGATTGCGGAAACCGACAGGGACGAGCAACTCAGTGCCGATTCCATCTGCAACTGGGGCTTGCTGAGGGAGCCCGAACGGTACGAATGGGGCTGGTCTCAGAGAGGAACTAGGATCAGTCTAACTTATCGTGACGTGCTCAAGGTCGCGAAGCTGGGAAGCACAATGAAATTCTTGAATAGATGATAGTCCGGGTTGCAGACAACTTCGACGTTTAACCTAAAATCAGTATATGCCTGGAATCATATTCCACTTCCCTTGCATTGAACTTCTGCCGAATTTCTGAATATACCATCGTCGGGTGTTGGCCGTTGTCAGGCCAAGGTTGATGGCCACAAAGGCCATAGCCGCCAAAATCGTCTTATTAATGGTTCCCCCCTGCGGAGCGGCTAAGAATGCCAGGGACAAGTAGATGACACACTCTGCCGTATAGTGCGGGCATACAAGCCTGTGGAACAGAGGGTGAGTCGGCAGGGTATACTTCTTTAGGGAGAAGAGATAGTGGTGAGCATCGTGCTGGAGACCGGATGCGAGCAGAAAAATCGGAAGGAAGACGAAGGTGCGGAGTGAAGGGGCTATGGTGACCTTCACATCATCGAGGGCAATTGGGCGGGCCAGAAGCGTGCCTGTGGCATGATCAATGGAACTTTCTCTCTTGTGTTGTGTCATGTGTGGGGGGGTTTGCTGTACCTGCTCCTTCAGCCCAGACCGCAACCGACATCCCCAGGTAGAAAGCAAGGCCTACGAGCCAGTGAATAAACCACATTCGAGACGCGGATGGCCTCGAGAACACGAAGCACTCATACAACCGCCTTACCCCCTGGAGAAGCATGCACACCCAACAAAGCAAAATTTGGTTTATCGTCATGGACCTCTGCAGGTGATCTGGGCTAACCCTCATTGCAAAGGCCTGGAACGCAGCGCCACGGCAAAGGAGCTGCACGCCCCAAAAGACCGAGGCTGCCACGGAAGCGACATAGAATTGCGTGAAGTAGCTGTGAGGGACTCTCAGGGAGGCAAGGTAGTCGAGGATGCGTGTTGTTGCTGGGGATGACGAGGGTGAGGAGGAGGAAGTTGTGGACGCTGGGGCAGAGGGGGGCTTCGAGTCGGTTGATGTTGCACGAGCGCCATAAATAACGAAGCGCGAGTGCAACGAGTCCGGCAACAAGCTGACCGACAGAATCTAAGGTTTCTCAATTTAGTTCATTCTCAACAGACCGTGTCCAGAGCGTGCAGCATCGTCTCCGACTGTTGTCTGCCTCGGCTTCTCGGATGCTTCGGCTGATCATACCGTACAAGATGCGAGGATGAAGAAGGCTCGAAGGGCATCGATAGCGTCCATGTGCGTTGAGGCAAGTGCTGTATCCACCAGACCGGCGAGCATGTCCATTGCGACCGATTACTATGTAGTTGTATTGAGTGCGTGTCCGCCACTGACGCGACGCAGGAAGAATGACTGTGGGTGGGGAGTACGGAGTAAGAAGAGGCTCGGCCGACAAGAATAAGATCAAGGATAAGAAGGACGATAAACAATAACAAACAGGGTTCGAGTCCAGTCTAGAGCCGATCTGGCTGGTGAGTGGTGTGTTTGGATTTCAGTCTTGGTTCCAAGTTACTAACTAGGGACTGAATTGGGGGAAAATCGGGGACGCGGAGGGGGGCTCTGGTATTATTTATCGTATGTTACCGGATTTACCAGCCTGGTACTACAGTACTTTAAACACTAGAATGTGCCTGTCATGCTGATGCGACACAATCAAAGGTCCAGTGGGGAGAATATAAACACCGAAACTCCACAGCCAAGGAATGAGTGAGATGAGCAGTCGTAAATCATAAATAAGCAAACCCGTCGGACCAGAAAGGATTTCGGCGGTTGTTTGATCCACACTAAGGGTCTCGTGATGTCAAAGGTGAAGAGGGAGAGCATCAAGGGTTGAAAAAAGCGACCTCCTTAGTTACGGGGATTGTACGGCGGATGAAACATGTCGCCCACATTGTCGGTTCTGTAAGGATGTTACAGGATACGGGGGAAGAGATAGCCTGAGGGGGTGTCAACAACAAAGATCTTCTCTCCTACCTCTCCCCCTCCGCCGTCCGCCATCACTGCACCACCAGTCCTCGATCAAAAAGGGTCCTACTCTTCCTGCCAGCATTCTGGGTCCTCAGATGCCGGCTGTTGACGGAGGGGTAAAAAGGGACCCCCTCCTCTATCTTTGATGTCTTGGGTGCTTTAATGGCTCTCACACCCTTTTTTCTCCCCATTGCTGTGTCGACTCTCTTGCTCCTGCACAAGCAAATCCGAATTCCATGGATTGGGTTCAGACTAATAATAAATTGCCTATACAAAGACCAAGCGAGTCATCCAGTGCAGTGAAAGAACAGAAAGGAAGAAAAGAGATAATAATAAACTGGAAAACAAGAGAACAGCAAGAAGTTCAGCCAGTTAGCCAAGTTGTCTGAGATGAGCGGGGCGATAAGCCGGAAGAAAGAGGGACAATGACTGGTCTTGCCAGGAGGAGAAGATCGCTGAAGGACGAAACCTTCTAACCCGCATGCGGCAACCGGCGGGCTACTCGCTGTCAATCATTGGAGGAGCCGAGGGGGGCAAGCCGATGGCTAGCCTGATAGCCTACGCCAGCTTCCAGGGAACTGCCACAAATCCGTCACTCATTCCCACCCTCCGTTCCAGAGCTTGCCCGAGTTTCAGTCGCTGCAACGCCGACCGTCCAAAAAAAGGCTAAAAAATGGAAAAAAGAAAAAGAAAAAGGAAATCAGAAAAAAAAGAATAACCCGTCCAAAAAATGCCAGACAAGGTCGAATGATAGGGAAGAGAAGGGGGAATTAAAAAGGAAAGGATCGAGAAAAAGCAAAAAAAGCAGCAGCAACAGCAGCAGCAGCAGCAGCAGCAACAAGAGGCAAGCAAAGAGAAGGCAAGACGTTTAATCAGGCCAGTCCGCCACCACTGCATCCATGCTTGCTTGATTGCTGTCTGTCTGTCTACTACTACTACTACTGTGAGTACGGAGTACTAGTTACCAACTGTACCCTCATCTCTCTATTAGTTCTCCTTCCAGGCTCCCTTTCTGTTGCTCTTCTGTTGTCTTCTGCTTCTTTGACCGCCCCCCTCCCTCTCTCCTCTCATTCCCCCTCCCCTCTCCCCGCTTTTCTTTGGGCCTTCTCGCAGGCTTGGTCCAAATCGAAGAAAAATGGATGAATGGATGGATGGATGGATGAATGGATGTTGCGGCTGCAGTTGGACTCGTCCGGTCGGTTTCGATCAATCAATGAATGCTACCTTACCTTACCTACTTTTGTCTTACTGTATTCTTGGTGCTGCGACTCTACCTCTGCCTCCGTCTCGTATGTCCGGTACTGTAAATTTTATGGTAACTCTGGCTTCTACGCCGGGAAGATAGTGGTGGGATTCAAGGAGGATCGTGACCTCTTTCTTTCCTTGATCACCCTTTCTCATTCATCCCACTCATTCACTGCACTCTCCCTCCATACCGGTTGTAAGATTACTGATGACTCTCTTCCACTCCGACTCCCCATCTGCCCAAGACTATACCCATAGTCACTTTCGATGGCGGACTGGCAAGCAGCTGCTCCATGCTGCTAATGCTGCTAATGCCGGTGGCCAATCGCAAAACCATCGGTGGTAAGTTAGTATTCTGGGGGCGAGACTGACGAACATCACTGATAATCGGTAATTATCGGTAATCGCTCGTAATTACCTCAATCCAGAATGAGTCAATATTACTACCAGCAATCAGCATCATCGACAATTATTATTAGCATGCTCGCAGTATCGACAGCATCAACATCATCAACATCATCGTCCTCATTGACCATCGCATCCACTTCAAATCAAATTAGCCTCATTTTTACTCTCGATCATATCTGTTATGAGTATGATCTTGAAGGGCGATGACCTAATAGAGGATTGACTGAATCTCAGCTAGTCGCAACCACTCACTGACTAGCCCAACCCGCTAATGACCAGCTAAACTGCTCTCGACGGCGAACTCGTCTTTCTTACCAGTAACCCATTTACCTGCGTAATTTCCCTCCCTCCTCTCTCCCCACCCCCCCCCCCACGCGAACTTCGCCCGCTCCATCTTCTCCCTCTTCTTAACAACTCTCCTCCCAATTAATCCTTTCTCTTCCTTCATCTTCTTTTCTCCCCTCCCCCCCACCTCAATTCGCTCAACTTCTCTTAATCCTCCTTTCGTTCCCCCTATCGACCTCAATCGGACCATCTTCTCCCTTTGCCGACCGTATCAACCCCTCTACGTTCACGTCCTGTCGCCTCGTTCTTCTCTTCATCACCGTCACCACTACCTCGCCTCTATTCCGCTTCGCTCTCTTATTTCGGATTATTAGGTCCACCTTGCTGTTCGCCCACGCTCTTTGTTCGTTCACGATAGTCTCATTTCCTAGAAGAGAGCACCCGACCTACCGAGTTCAAATCAAGCGTGGTCGAGCACCAGCTTTCGCGCGCATCTGCTGGTGTATTTGACCACGGGTCTACCTGTCCGCCACGGCCCCCGAAGATGACGAGCAGAACCCCCAGAAATCGAGTGCTACCGCTATGAGTGATGTCGAGGCTGTCTCCTCCCTGCCAGCTTCCCTGGGTGCCGGACAAAACGGTCTTGCTGCCAAGGTGAACCACCAGTCTACCTCGGGTCCGCTATCTCCCAAGAGAGCCCTCTCACCCGTGCCTCGGAGGGAGTATCGTCCGATCAAAGAGGTAGACCCTGCTGTCGGGGACAGCGATGGGCCCCCTAGCCCCAAGGCTGACTCGGAGGCAGAAACCATAATCCAATCGGGCCGTGAATCATTATCGCCTGAAAAGAGACGGAAGTACATAAAACATGAACCGAAACGACGTGATGAAGGAAATGACCATGTTGATGCGGCAGAGAGCGATCTCCCTCCCAACGATTTGCAAGTGAGAAAGAGAAAGTTGGTGGATGGCGACGTTGTCAGTGAACGCGACCGTCATGTGCGCCCGGCGAGTCCTCTCCGTCGGACGGGGTCTCCACCCCATGTGAAAGTCGAAAAGACCGATGAGCCCCAATCTGTCTCGAGTCGACTTGAATCATCGCACCCTGCATCTTTTGTTCCTAGGACGTCGAGAAAACGCAGCTTTAGTGAAAGTGTCGATGGGGAGGGAGATGTCCGTCGAAACGCTCGCCCGCACCACCCAGCTCCTTCCCGGGATCGAGAACGACGAGAGTTGAATGGTGTGCTGTTGCCCCGCCCCGCGTCAATCGACCGTTCCATATCACCTGTCCGTTCGCACAAGAGAACAGCTTCTGGTCATCAGCTGGGTAGCGATTTGCAGCGGAAGCGGAAAGCTCCTACCCCGCTTCTTCCTGGCGTGCAAAGGCAAAGTTCCGAAGATCGGCAGTCGGTGTCTTCCTCAACTAGCGGCTCTCCTATGCCCAGTGCTCACATTCGAAAGGTGGCCTCTGTCGATGGGGCATCCGCCTCCCCTGCCAGACCCACGGGTCACAAAAAGCAACGCGATCAGAATGGACGCACGCGCCTCGCTCGTGCATGTGCTGCACAGGAACTTGAGGCGGCAATCGCTCGACATGCAGAACGACCGGAGGACCTCAATGTCGCCGACAATGCTGGTAACACGCCACTTCAAATCGCAGCTTTGGAAGGCTGCGCGTCCATTGTGAAGTTCCTCCTCGAAGCCGGATGTGAAGTCGAGACCCGAAATATCGATCGCGATACTCCGTTGATAGACGCCGTTGAAAATGGCCATCTCGATGTCGTCAAGTTGTTACTCCAGGCTGGTGCAAATCCGCGTTCCGTCAATGCTGAAGGCGATGAGCCGAGCGACCTCATTCCGTCGGACTCGGAAGATTACGATGAGATTCGTCGTGTGTTGGAGGAAGCAAAAGCGCATCCACGCCCAAGCCGTCGCTCTGAGGAACAGACTGGATCTGGCACCAGGGAGACGTCTTCGCGGCGAGTGACGGTGGCTAGCCCTCGAGATTCACCCCCGGTTAATGGACAACGCAGCCCGCCCTACTTTGCCAGTACGAACAAACGCAAGAGCGTCAGAAGTGAGGCTACTCGGAATGATCTGCTATGGACCAAAGCTACGCCAGAGAATTTACAAGCCTTCGCCGCCAAGGGTGATATTGCTGGTGTTGCTAACATTCTCAATGTTGGCCAACGGGCTGATGCTGAGTCGATGATCGCAGCGGCCAAGGGTGGTCACGATGAAGTCTTGTCTCTCCTGCTGGGAATGGGAGATGCGGATCCGGACCCGGATCCAGTCCAGGGCGGCTCCCACAAGTTTGGATACAACACGCCCATGCTGGCTGCGATCGGGAGAGGCAATCTTCCCGTGATAAAACTCCTGCTGGACCAACCCAGCTTCAACCCCTCGCGACGACTATATAAGGATCGCACTTATTTTGAGTTATCTCGAGAACGCAGAGCGGACAACTGGGAGGAAGAATATGATCTTCTTCGCGATGCCTATGACAACTATGTACGGAACAGGAAACAGCGTAAAAGCGACATCTCATCTCCGAGAAGGGTACGTGACAAAGACCGAGAGTCCAAGCGAGCTGGACGGAAAGAGTCTCCTTCTCCAGGGGGCAAGCATCGGAAACAGCTTGGAAGCCCAGTTCGTCGGGATTCATCCAAAGATGCACCCATGAAAGAGCGCAAACGAGAAGCGATGATCCATACGAAAGAGAAGCCTGGCCCTCCTCGTGCCAAGGTGGGACACGTTGCCACGCCGGATCACGACGGTCCTCGTTCCGATATACCCAGGTCGAAGGTAGTGTTGACCAAGGATGGAGACTCTAGCCGGGGCGAAGAGCCACCCAAGAGAAGACGCTTGATCGCAGGACGGCCACCCGATCGCGATCGCAGGAGGCCTAGCATTCCTTCTTCAGATTCCATGTCCGGCCGTGAGGAAGCTCCTAAATCACGCCCAGATCATTCAGAACATGTCACGACCAAGCCTGGACAGCCCTCCGTAAAGCGTGGACGCAGCAGCGTCAGTCCCGAGCGACCTAGGTCTCGCGGTTCCGACGCTGATCGGAACCCTCGCGAAGTCTTAAAGAAGAAGCGAAGAGTACTGTCGGAAGATGGAACGCCCAACATTACCAACGGGAACCCCAAGAGGAGTCACCCTGCTGTGGAGGATCTGAAGCTTCCTCGTCGCAAAGATGATAGCCATATTGCACCTCAACCTCGGCGAGATCAATCGCGGGAACGAGATCTCTCTGCCAAGGCTGTGGAACGAAAGCAGGTAAAGGAGGAGCAAGAGAAGCCTGACACTCTTGAACTCGAGGATATCCCAATGGATGACTCGATCAGTCTTGCTCAGGCTGAGGCTGAAGCGGCTGCGCTCCGGGAAAAGCACGCTCAGGAGAAACTAGCTCAAGAGAAGCAAGCTCAAGAGAAGCAAGCTCAAGAGAAGCAAGCTCAAGAGAAGCAAGCTCAAGAGAAGCAAGCTCAAGAGAAGCTAGCTCAGGAGAAGCTAGCTCAGGAGAAGCTAGCTCAGGAGAAACTAGCTCAAGCGAAACTAGCTCAAGAGAAGCTAGCTCAGGAGAAACTAGCTCAAGAGAAACTAGCTCAAGAGAAGCTAGCTCAGGAGAAACTAGCTCAAGAGAAACTAGCTCAAGAGAAACTAACTCAAGAGAAGCTAGCTCAAGAGAAGCAAGCTCAGCGAGAGAGGCAAGCTCGCGAAGAGGAAGAAGCACGCCTTGCTGCTGAAGCGGAAAAATCCCGCCTGGAGAAAGAAGAGCAGGAACGGGCAGCGCGGGAGGCCCGCATTGCCCAAGAGAAAGCCGCGGAAAAGGCTGCAGAGGAAGAGCGGAAGCGGAAAGAGGAGGCAGAGCAACGTCGACTAAAACAGGCTGAAGAAGAGCGACAGAAGCGGCTTGAACAGGAACGACAGCGACTCGCCGAACTGCGCAAAGAGCAGGAAGAACAAGAACAGCGTCGACGAGACGCTCTACCCAGCCGACTTCGAGTTGCAGCCAACCTTGTTGGGTCCGATAATCCGCAAGCTAAGAGCCATGCATGGCTGCGGAAGTTCATGCCTGTTGTGACCGCTGAGACAAGACAACTCGACCCGTCTTGCGCCATAGAAGTGGCAGAGGATCGATGGATTCCGAACTACCTGGTTGCACCCTTGCTGGCGACGAACGATCTTCAACTATCGCAATATGCCAGTTGGGAGAAGCGCGTCGCAACTCCTACCCAGCGGACGAATCTGTGGCGAGTCACGCGAAGGATGCTTGTTGAGGCAGACGAGACCGAATTTCTCAGTTCGTCATTCGGACAGATCATGCAACGGGATAGTGAAGCACGGCCTAAGTACTTCGACATGGAGCATGTATTTTGGCTGAAGGTAAGCTCCCTTGATGCATCTTGCTGGTTTACTAGTTGCTAACTAGAGTAGCTCTCCGATTTCATGGATCTCGTCCCCCACATTCCGCACCTTCACGGGCTTGACATTCAGTTGCTCAAGATGCACATTGATCAAGAGCCTAAGACGCAACCTGCTTTCGAAATGCCGCAGGCCAATGGACATATCTCGGGGCCACATATTGAGGAAGGCCCGGGGTTACTAGGAGGAAATGGGTTGACTAATGGCTATGGGCACAGCCGGCCTAGTACATACGTCTAATTGTTCTTTCAGCTTCAGCGATCATTTAGCTTGGCGCTAGCTTGTACAGGTGAAAACTTGATGTACGACTATGATACCTGATGTGTGATGCTTGGATAGCGTGATATCATGATATCCCGAGATTCTTTACCAGTTCTATGCTACCTAGTAGGGTCCAGTACCGTCCACCTGCCACCAACAAGGTTCCGTTCCGGGACTAGTGTGATTCACCAACCGACCCATATCACGTGATATAATATGACACGTGATCATATCATTACGTAAACCTTGTAGGGCACACATTTAGGCGAGCGCAGCGCAAAATTGGCCGCACCACCACCACCACTAGCCTATACAAGAACAACCACCTCGAACTCTTTGAGGATAATCCGACAGACCAGTCTAACTACACAATTTACAAAATGGTGAGTTTCGATATGCACCTCGATCCGTTGACTGGATCCTTCCCTTCTTCTCCCCACATATACAATCCATAAACCGAAAAGCCAAAGCTCAACTAACACAATGCGATGAAAAAAATATAGTCGGACGGAGAAGAGACCCAATCCAACCCCCCCGTCGCTGCCGATGAGGTCGAGGTTTCGGCTGACGCCGGTGCCGGCGGTCAGATGTCCGTCCTCGACGCCCTCAAGGGTGTCCTCCGCATCTCGCTGATCCACGACGGTCTTGCCCGTGGTCTGCGCGAGGCCGCCAAGGCCCTCGACCGTCGCCAGGCTCACATGTGTGTCCTGAACGAGGGCTGCGAGGAGGAGGCCTACAAGAAGCTCGTCGTCGCCCTGTGCTCCGAGCACAAGATCCCCCTCATCAAGGTCCCCGATGGAAAGCTCCTCGGCGAGTGGGTTGGTCTTTGTACGTTTCCCCCTTTTTATTCATTTTTCTTTTGCCGCTATACCGTGGAGGAAATGCACTTTTGTGCTCGACGCTATGCTAGGTGCTGTGAAGAGCTTTGGCTAACCGATGTGTCCGTGAATAGGCCAGCTCGACCGTGAGGGTAACGCCCGCAAGGTCGTCAACTGCTCTTGCGTTGTCGTTAAGGACTGGGGAGAGGAGTCCCAGGAGCGCTCCGTCCTCCTTAACTACTTCCAGACTGAGCAGTAAATGTATACATTCTGTTGTATGCATTTGAATCTGACACTCTTGAGGTGGCAGCGCGCCCAGTAGGGGGGGCGTAGGTGGAGTGCTGTGATCTGAGGATAATTCTCCGGACTTCGGGGGTGATGGCCCGCGCAAATCTGGTTCGATACAACTTGGGTGAATTCGGTTTCATACAGGTTGCATTTGATCTAGGAGGGAAGGGGGATGAATTTCTGTCTTTTTTCTCTATCTGTCGGTATTTAGGCGGACGGGGTGTGCGGGGCATCTTTATCTCCCGTTGAGGAATCTAATCAGATTATGGTGCTCAAATTCTCGTTCTCTTTCTTATCTTGTAGGATGTGGTTTCGCTGGTAAGGCTTGGAGGGGAAAGCGTTTGGGAGTAGATCGTTGTGGCTGGTTTGTTCGACTTCTACAGTTGATGGTATCATACTAAGATCCTGTCCTAGATTTCAAAGATATGTACGTAGCTTGACAGCTTCTGACATTGCTCCAGGTTTTCCCAATGATTTGCAACGAAGACAACACCGGCTATGCGCATAGAGACCCCTCAAATACAGAACCCACTCATCTGAATCCGTAAGACGGACGCACCATCTTCCGTGTCTCGGGATTTAATGATAGTTGCTGGTACGGTGAACTGCCCGGGTCGTAATACAATCCTTCGATATGTCCATTTTCGCGATTCAGCGAAATGTAATAGAACCCGGAGATCGTCAGGCCTTGGCGTGAGTCGGTCGGGGTGATGAAACATCGTTCTAGAGGCAGTCTGTCAGTACACGCTCCGAAAGCACAAATCCAAAGTACAAGCCCTCTCTCACCCTTCCATCTCATCAAGATCCACCCCTTCGACAATGCCTCGGTGACCCATTTGCGACTGACTAGGTTCCGCGTCATTTCCTCATCGGTCAGGTTCTTGAATGGCTGGAGCTCTCGCCAGTACGTGCTGTCGATCTCGGCGTCGGCCTTGAAATTCTTCGTCTCCAGGGTATGCTTGTTAAAGTCAATGATCTCGCCCTCGAGATATGTGATGATATGAGCATCATGGGACGGGGATGTCTTGTCGGGGATGTTGTAGGCTTCCATGGTGCCGGCCAATGTCATGTCTTCGTGATTGATGTTGTGAATGGTAACCTTAACCGGCCAATTTTCATCTTTGACAGCTCCTATATTGTAGATATTGTTGGCCATGTATCGCCGACCCGTACTCGTCGACACGCTGATGCGGTTGGCATCACTGCTGTTAACGACAAGAGGATCGTGTGGTGATGACGGGCTAGCTCGCTGTGTAAAAAACGCACCGGCACTGCTGGCAGCTCGTTGCGATCCAGAAAATATCACACCAGGCCGGAGCCATGAGCATTCAGGCGGCGGTGCGATCGATGCAGTGTCGATGATAAAATCATCCTCGTTCCCATTAAGAAAGTCGAGGTGAACGAAACCTCCGGCGGCGGCTGATGACAAGCTTTCCTCGAACGAGGTCGAATAGCGTAACCGGTCCAGGTAGCGAATTGTCTCCTTTAACCGAGGACTCGGAGCATTTTCCATATGTAGCTGTCGATGAGCACTGATTCGAGCGCGAAGATCATTGTGTGTCAGGGGTCGGTGCGATTCGCTGCGAATGCTGGGCAAGAATCGATATGCTCGTGAGGTGGAACTGGTGCCAGACCGTTCCCTCAGTTCCTCTGCTGCTTGACTTGCACGTTCTCGCTCAACCAAGTAATTTTGCAGAGTCCTGGTCCGTGGGGGACGTGGTTGGCGGCGTATTGACTGCACCAAAGCGTCTGCCATGGTGTACGGTGATTCGTTCGAGGCACGATTGCTGTTCTCCGTGGGCTCTTCTGTCGCTGTGGGTGGACTCCGACCGGCAGCCTCACGGCGTGGATCGCGAAAAGCAGTATATCGTTCCGAAAAGCGGCCAAACCAGGAAATGGCATTGCTATCATGTAGCGGCTCGTAGCTCATTTCCTCATCGTCGTCGTCGTCAGAAGCGGGCGCCCATCCGTAAAGCGAGCGCGGATTCGACATTCTGCCCTCATAGTTCGGCAGGCTGTTGGAATTGGAGGTAGTGTTGTGGTGTGTGTTTGGACTGTCGCGCTGGCGGCGCACAATCGGGATGCGACGATTGCTTTCAATCCGCGTATTCGAGAAGTCCTCCGATTCGAACGGGGCGAGATCGAATTCCATCAAATTCTGTAGCCGACCACGGCGCTGACGACTGAGGGAGGAAGATGAGTCGGGCGGGGAGCGCACACGCGATCGCAGAAAGTTCACGTTATCATCATGGGCGTCATCGGACACGGCGGCGGGGAGAGAGGGTACAGGAACGGGGACAGGCCGCAAGGAGGAAGCAGAGGAGGACTGGGAGGAGGGATCCTATGTGCCGAAAGTCAGATTTTAGCCAAGAAAAGCTTTCCTGTCTGCAATAAGTATTGTATGATTAAGAATCCCATCTGTTATCACGATAGGGCCGGATGTCAACTGATGATAATGGCTGCTCAGTCATTGGTTGTATGCACGAGCGAGACGGCCAACGAACCGAGTCATGTTCTGAACATCTCTCCATACCCAGGCAATAACAGACAATCAACCAGATCGCATAGAGACACACATACAGATGGCGAGTTGGCCGGGGGCATGATCTGTTAGAGCGACGAGAAGCAGGTGGTAGTGGAGTGGCGGCGAAAAGGCAGCCCGCCAGAAGGGGGAAAAGTTGGGTTGAGCCTCAAGCATGCACTGGGCGGGGCCGAGTCTTTTTTTTTCAAGGCAGATTCCGGCAGTAGTGCTCCAAACTATGTCGTGGGAAATGATCGATGAAGGGAGCGTGACGCTGCAGTTGTGAGAGAGAAAGAGAGAGAAAGAGAGAGAGAGTTGTTTGTTGGAGATGAAGTCAGAGTCGAATGCGGAGCGAGTCGCAAAGCCGCCCGGAGTCACTGGATTGCCGTATCCGGATCTTTTCTCTCTCTTTCCCCAACATTTGGGTTGGGCTTCTCCAATTCATTCCCCACTACATCTGTTCTTGACTTCTATCCACTCCAATTCAGGGCTGGGCTCTACATTTACATTTCATCCTGTCTGCAGATAGACACAAGTCATGGAGCTGCACTATGACATACCTGGCGTTACCCCTCGTATTGACCGAGTCTCTCTCCGATTATCATCATCATTGTCATCTGACTGATAGTCAAAACCCTCCTACTAACTCTCTGCTTCTACCTCTATGATCTCATCATCATATTTAATTCCAATTCTGTATCAAATGCCGATATAACGGTGATAGCAGATTATCTTTGAGGAGCTTCCACGGTTAAGCTTATCCTTGGACTAATGCAAGACAATAACCCACTTAGCACCCTAAGGGTAGCATATCACACTTCTAGATCTGATACGGATCTTCTGGCTGCTGAAGCCCAGAGCCTCGGATGCAATAATGCCAAGAACAGCACGAAATGACTATGGAGTCCCCATACCCTATTGGGGTCAATTTATCGGTAATTCGGCCTGGCAGGCGGAGCAACTCCGACCTCTCCTTACAGCCATGCCTATTTCTGTTCTCATCTGCTTAACATTCAACTCTTTAGCAACTACCTGAATCACAGCTTCACACATAGAGTCTGTCCAGACACGCAGGACTCACCATGGCAAAGATCAAGTCACTTGAGTACTTCCGCGTCCCTCCACGCTGGCTATTCGTCAAGGTCGTTGATGAACATGGCAATTATGGCTGGGGTGAGAGCACCCTTGAAGGGCACACTGAGGCTGTGGAGGGCACTTTGAACGCTCTATGCAAGCGTTTTCAAGGTTACGAGGCCGAGTAAGTCTATTACGCCAGCGCCAACGCTGTATACCCTAACCACCCCCCTCCATAGTGACATCGAACACATTTGGCAAATGTCCTGGCGCCTAGGCTTTTATCGAGGCGGCCCAGTCTTCATGTCCGCCATTTCGGGAATCGATATCGCTCTCTGGGACCTGAAGGGCCGTCGACTTGGAGTTCCCATCCACCAACTTCTCGGCGGCAAAGTCCGCAACAAATTATCCGTCTACGCGTGGATCGGCGGCGACCGACCCTCTGATGTAGAAGCCGCCGGCAAGGCCCGTCTCGCCCAGGGGTTCAAGGCCATTAAGATGAACGCCACAGAGGATGTGAACTGGCTCGATTCCCCCAGCGTCCTAGACTCCAGCGTCGAGCGTCTGAAGACCGTCAAGGCCCTCGGACTGGACGCCGCCCTTGACTTCCATGGCCGACTTCACAAGCCGATGGCGAAGCAGCTGGCCAAGGCACTTGAGCCGCATCGACCCTTATTCCTCGAGGAGCCGCTCCTTTCGGAACATCCCGAAGCGATCAAACAGCTCGCCGACCAGGTCTCGTGTCCGATCGCGCTTGGGGAGCGTTTGTACAGTCGCTGGGATGTGAAGCGCTTCTTAGAGGATGCGAGCGTGGACATTCTGCAGCCCGATATCGCCCACTGCGGTGGCATCTCGGAGCTGAGACGGATAGCTTCCATGGCAGAGACCTACGATGTCGCGATTGCGCCACATTGCCCGCTGGGGCCCATTGCCTTGAGCGCGTGCATGCAGGTCGACTTAGCGACGCCGAACTTTGTCATCCAGGAGATGAGTTTGGGCATGCACTACAATACAGAGGCGGGAGAGTACGATATCACTAGCTACGTCAAGGATGCGGGTGTGTTCGCGGTAAAAGATGGATATGTAGACGCTCTCACGGCACCGGGCCTGGGGATTGAGGTTGATGAAGAGACGGTAAGACGAGTGGCCGCGAATGCAGAGCCCTGGCTGCCGAAGGAGTTCTATGGCTCCGATGGTGGAATTCGCGAATGGTAGTGTGTCATAAATTGTGAGGGGAAAAAAAAACAGAATAGATCGATCGAAGTAGTTGAGGATACATCTCCAAATAACCGAAAGCTGCTTTCCAATTGAAAATTCTATCAAGCAAAGAATCTAGCAGCAGAATCTCTATGTCCATCTATATTCCGAGGAGCAGTATGAAGTCATGCCGATAGTCGGAAGGTCAAATTAAGCCTTCCGCGCAGCGTTAAGCTCATCTGCACGTCCAAGACAATCGTTGATCATGTTCCAGAAAGCATCAAGATCGACACCCCGGGGAATGCAAACCGCGTTTGGTGCAGGCTTAGCAACGGTCTGACCCAGATGCCCAACCAGCTCCATGTTGCTTGAATGAAGACCGTTGGTGACTACGTTAACAGCGAAACGCTCACCATTGCGGTCATCAAACTTCAGCGCCTTTTCGGGGTGATTTTGTGCGTAGAGGGGGTTCAGGGTCGACAGAATGATAGCGACGGCAAGCGGGTCGTGCAGGGGTGGGCCCGAGGCCAATCCAAACACATTCTCGTAGGTGGAGGCAAAGAAGATGAGAAGCTCATACAGCATTTGTCGAAGGGTCGAGGGCTGAACGGAGGCATCATCCACGCCGTGGCGGACGAGGTTCCGCACCTTCTCGCTAGCCAGGACCTGGTGAGTCAAGTCAAGGGCAATCAAGTACGTCTTGGATGCCAGTGTGGCGTTACTGAAAATGGACTGAGATGACTCGGGATCGCACTGTAGGGAGTATATCAGCTAGTGCAGAGCAGAAGGGCGGGCATAAATGGGAATGCGCACATAGATGTTGAACTCCGCGAAAGGAGTCACATTTCCAATCCGGTCGTGCTGGCCTTCTATCCTACTCATCGGGACATCGGTGAAACCATTACCCACAGCCCCTCCCATGATGCTCAGTCCTTGAATGTGATCGACCACTTCAGGAAATGTAGCGAACAGCAGGGCCACGTTGGTCAGTGTGCCGGTAGCGATGACCCAGGGGGTTCCCTTGGGCTCAGCCAAGAGGGCGTCGCGCATGGCAAGGATGGGGTTCTTGTCAGTGATGGGAGCCGTGGTGGCTTTGGGGAGAAGCTCTGTTCCATCGATGCCAGAGTCGCCTAGTAGCGTTAGAGTCAGTATTGTGAGGCTTATAACCTGCCAACCTTATTTTAGACCTACCGTGGATATTGGGTGCATGAACGGCGGGCCGACAGAAGGGCTTTTTGGTTCCAGGATAAACAGGAATGTCTGAACGGCCGATAGCTTCCAGAACCCTGGTAGCGTTGACTGTGGTATTGTCTAGGGAGGAGTTGCCATGAATGGTAGTGATACCGAGAAGCTTCAACGAGGGATGATGCGCAGCGAGAAGAATGGCAAAAGCGTCCTGAGCACGTTCACCGGAGGATTAATGAGTTATATATTCTGCGTTGTAAGATATCGGGAGTCTTTGCACTTACATCGTGACCTATAAACACTTATCAGCCAACTTGGCCATACAGGCGTCGAAGGAAGGTCTGCAGTATGTTGCGAACTGGGAGAAGAACTGCTTACCGGGGTCACAATCTAGCCACAAAGGAATTGGGGTATCTTCTGAGGAAGCCATTGAGGTAATCAGTTGCTTGAGGAATAGTTAAAAGCTCAGGCAGTGACTCAGTAGGATTAATTTGCGGGATGAAGAAGATGAACCACAACGGGGGTGGGATGCGGGGACTTTGCGATAAGAAATGTGGCGGCGATAAGCCTTATCGCGGGCACCAGTAGCCCTAAGCCCTACATTCTATATTAGGAAATAGCGGCGGCATAGGTAGGTCATTCCCCTCCGGCTGTCGCAGTTGCTTCAACAACTTCAATCACCATCACGCGCTGGCATTAGCTGATGGAGCTTTGTGCCTCAGAATCTTACAATAAAATCTTGAATTTCAGCGATCCGGCATTGCTTCTTCACTGGCGATGAAATGACCAGCGACCCTCTCCGCCCGGGTCTCCATCCTCTGTCGCAACTTAAGGCTAGTCCGACAACCTCTAGCTCCAAGTCGACAGCCTTGTCAGCTTCCTCGCTATTGTCGCAGCCATCATCACCCAGACCTACTCGCCCTCAACCATCCAAGGGACCTAGTCGTGATGAGACGCTTAGTTCCACAAGCGAAAAGGCAACTATTGCTCTGATTCGACGCGTTCTGTGTCCGCAGTCGGGTAACCATGGCGGTGCTTCCACGCCTTCACCTTTAGAAGACTTGCTACCCCCTTTGACAAGCTCAAACGAACTCGATCTTCAACTCTACGCCTTAATTGCCATAGTGGTCAAGGAGTTTGTTCTTTCTTGGTACTCAAAAATCACGGCGGATCAGGTCTTCATCAACGAACTCATACAGGTTATTGCGCACTGCACCCGGGCGCTCGAGCAGAGGGTTCGCGAAACCGACATCGCACAGCTAGTACTCGATGAGGTTCCAGCACTGGTAGAGACGCATATCAGTTGTAAGTGTGGTTGCATTTTGCTACCTTGATCGATTTTGTATATTGGCGGTTCAGGGCTGATTAGATCGATGGCCTGATGCAGCGTACAGGCTAGCCAAACAGCAGTCGGACTTGTGCGAGCTATCGCCATCACTTCGCGAGATATATCATTCCTTGAATCCTCACCCAGGTCTTTCACCAGTTCCGAGCCCGTCAGATGCCCAGAGCATGACAGGACAACAAGAAGCCGAATCCATATACAGGCAATTGCTGGTACAAGGAGCGCTTGCGATTCTTCTTCCAACGGAAGATCTTGAGAACGTCTGTCTACGGACCTTGTTATGCGATATCATGGCAGATCTTATTCTGGGCAATGGAGTGGCCGGGAAAATGAGTGACGGGTGTTTCATACTGGAGAGTATTACAAAACTGGTAGACAATGCTGGACGCGACAGTCGCAAGGAGGATGCAACCACAGCTCAGTTCCGTCAGCGCTCCCGATTACACGAGTACGGCTTAATCTCATCGCGAGAGGAGCGGCTGAAAGGCTCGTCACACCCACCGACCCCAGTACGAATCCCGGACTGGGCGTGGCAGATTCTGCAAGTTGGATATACCGTCTATGTGGCCTTGCACTTCATTATAGTAGGTTTGTTTCGTGTTTCATCGAGGAATCCGGCGCCTTCCTCTCGGACTTTTGCTTCACCAATCAGCAAAGCAAGTGAGACAAATGGCATGTGCACGAGCTCGAGGAAGCGACCTGTGCTCAAGTATCGGCTTTACGGCATGCTCGCTCAACTGCTGGATGTACCTCGGCGGATGCCATGGCTTGGGGGATGTCTCGCGCTGGTTCAGCACTTGATCCTGGCGGGTCCAGGTAGATTAGGTGACACCGATAGCGTTCTCAATAGGTGAGTTGTGTGTTTATTTTGAGTTCTCGCACCCCTCTGCCCCTCCTCCGCCAAGCACTTCAATTGTCTTTCAACGCCGACAAATGGAAATGATAGCTGTTCTTGACCTGTGGAGAAGCGGTGCGGTTCGATTTCCGAACTATGATCTACACTGGTGTGGACAAGTCGTGCAGCACTGTTGGTGGTTATCACCTGGAGATTAGGATGACGGAGCAGGAGCCGGTGGGCCGTCGATGATGCATAAGGGATGCGCATTGCTCGCATGCTGCAACGATCACTTGATCTGCTGGTGGATGCACAGTCCGACTTCTGCATTTGCCTTAATCTGGCTCTGATTCGCTCGTGCAAGGGTGCTCTTGTTATTACAGACCGTGACCGGCGCTTACGGTTAATATACCACCCGCGTAATCGTCATTACGAGCCGGTGGTCCCGTCTCTTCTTCAGACTTCTTCATCAATCAATCAGTCGGTCAATCACTCAATCAATTAATTGACAAATCGCGACCGGGCCCTGTCTCGGCCACTTCCTACTCAAGTCATGCCATTTCTACTCTGACTGAATGTCGGACATGCCGAGTCAGGTCGATCTTGAGTAGTCTGCGACCTCCTGTCAACCATTCTATGTCAAGTGCACCAGCCTTTTCATGACCGGTGAGGGACGGGACCGGGCCTTCCGTCCCGTCCTCTTCCACGTACAACCTGGCTGTCAAACAATGCTACAACGAGGAACAAAGAAATTTGGAAATGGGTCTGAACCATCTGCACATCCTTTCGAAAGGCTAGCTGGGGGGAGAGGCTAAAGTGATCCTTGCACAGACAAATGACGCTCCCTAGCCTTTAGGTCACAAACAAACATTTGTGAAGATCATGCTTCCACTCATCGATTGACTGGCTGCTTATTTCGGGAGCATTTGCAGGGACAGGGCAAATTGCTACCCTGTTCCCATATTTTTCGACCAATCATCAAAATCCCTCGCGCTCGAATATCTGAGTCTGTACCCCAGCTGTGTCTTATGGCGCATATGAACACGTTACGGGAGAGGCTAAGGGGAGATGCCGTGTTCTCCAACGTATGAGCTGCCTTACCTTTCTTGTCCGGGGAACAAATATCCACCTTGCTCTTTTCCAAACCTGCCGTCATATTCAGAATCACTGGTGGTATCTCAATCGCACCAATCGGTGGTCCATGCTCCTCCGCCGTGCCTCTGGCCAGGCTGATCCCTCTACCATTTGACATTTTCGGTCTGTCGGGGTCAACCGCTTCTCCACAATATCGAGGTCCTCCATTACTGGCTTTAGAAGTCAGATCGCCTCTGATGCTCTTTCTGACTCCCTTCATCCCTGCTCCTAGCTGTTATCTTACATTTACCTTTACTAGGTTCCTTCACGAGACCATCCAGGATTATGTTCTCACCCCCGCTTTGTTACCAAACCTGCTCCTGGCGACCAGAGCGGCGCTTTTCCCACTGAACGCTCGTCCAGCGGCGGCGACCACGGCGGTATCGGCGCCGCAGCTGTCTGTGCAACCTCCCACGCCTCCTATTGCCATCACTAAAGACCCTGTTAGCGAAAGCGCTGGCGCAAGTGACGCTTGCAGTAGCGTCTCAACGACTGGTCTCTCATCGACAGCGCCCTTATCGCCGGACCCGCGTCCCTCTACGCCCGATTTCGCATCTGTCAAGCGACGCTGCGCGGCCAGCATCCTGTCTCGGGTGCCTCGCCCAATCGTTCGGCAATTCTTCGCCGCCCCGGCCGTTATTCTGTCGACTCATGGTCAAGTGGATGACTTGCCGTCAAACAAACAAACTTCGCCATCATCCTCGTTATCGCCGTCACCGTCGCCTGCACCAATCAACGACGCGGAAGAGGTATATCTTCTCGCATGTATTGAGGAGATTCTCGACCTCTTTTCCGACGACTACTGCAACAAACACCTGATCTACTCTATCATGGAGGCCATTCTCACCAACCTTCTTCCAGAGCTATCCGAGCGTAGTATTGCTGAGTTGATGGAGGACAGGGGGCTGTCGCTAGACGTCGCGAATTAAGTTCACTGACCTTTTCCTTATAGAGTATCGGTAGACGAGGCGTACTACACGCACGCTACGCTGCATTGAAGATCTTTGTTTCTTAGTCTACATTAACTTTCGCGGAGAGCTAACTAATGATAATGATATTTGGGAGTTGCACGAGGTTAGAGTGGGAAGGGGAGGGCCTATTCGTCTTAACCTCACACTAGAGTGGCTTTGTCATTCCTGTCGTTCCTTCATTTATGCTGGCACCAGTCTTGAGATACTGTACCGTAGATATGCACAGTCTAGGCAGGAAGAGGCGCGCCGTACCTTTGTGCCCCTGCCCGTCCTGACTCGTGCACAGAGCATCGCCCAAGCTTGAGACTCGCCTCGCCCACGCCATAGTCTGACCACGGATGTTGTCCCTTATGTTCCCCGTCCCGTATAATCTATGTCTACCGGTAGTTTGATGTTTAGAGACTCCCTTGGAGTTCCAAGCCTCGCCTCATCTCGCCCCGCCTCGCCTCGCCTGGCTGGGGTCTAGGCTTCGAGGCCTCGAGGCCTATCGCCCCTCGTCGAATGCGAATAACAAGAGCCCAACAACCACCGAATAAAAGGTACAGTACCGCCTCTGTTCGAACGCAGTTCGGAAGAATCCTTGGCAACATACTGTACTGTACCTAGTACCTAGTCAGGTAACCTATTGCACCATATCCATCTGATTGGGTGTGTGACGGTGGCTTGAGTCCCTGAGTAACATGTAATCGTATCTTGTATCTTGAAGAGTAGCAGTCAGGCAGACAGACAGGAAGCATCGAATTCGCTTTAGATGTTGGGGTCGGTCAAGAGTATGCATAATGTTTGGGATCAAGCAGGCTTGGGGTCAAGACAACAAGGCACAAAGCGATCTGGGTGAAGACAGGGTTACGTACGTCAGGCGAGGAGTGTACCATACATACATACAGACATAGGAGCAGCTTGTCTAGAGAAATCTCAGGCACACTGAAGGGGGAAGTCAGGCAGGCATCTCCTCAGGCAGCCAGGCGTCTCAGGCAGATATTGAAGCCTGAGGCTGGGCTGGGCTGGGCTGGGCTGGGTAGGTCTGTACGGTATGCGGCGGTAAGTTAAATCTTCCCGGTTGGGTACCTGAGATAGGTACTCAGGAGGTGTAGACTGGTTTCACGGCCCGGGCATACATCATGGTAAAGTGCTAGGTGGGTGCCCGTAACTTGGTGGCGGAACCACTATTAGTAACTTGCACATCCCTCTCCTTCCCTGCCCCACAGGAACTGAACCAGGGTTCCTATTCAAGGTTCAAGGTTGCGAGGGACGCCACTACGGGTGTTCTTTCCAAGGGACACGGCGCTTAGAGATACTACGGACCAGCCACCCCCCCCCCCAACCCCCAACAAATGACATCAAGTTGAAATCACCTCCAGATGGATGCGGTGAGCCCTGCGCGCTATCATCACAAAAAAGTCGAGGGTTGAAAAGAAATATTGGTCTGTTGTAGGCCGGAATCGAGCCAATGGGATTCTCCCTGTACGGGAAGATATTGTGATTGCTCCCCTTCCTCTTCTTGAGGCTCCGTTCCATGTTTGCCATTCTCAACGGGACTGGGGCCATTGGATTAAGACGGAAATCTAGGGTCTGGTTTGCGCACACACACGCACAGAAAGCGTATGACCAAAGGTTTAAAAGGAAAAAATCCCTGCGTAAGCGATGCAGATTCTGACTTTGAGTCTTCTGGCTCGAGTAAAAGAACAACATCCAAATATAAAGTAAACCCAGTAGACGGATAGATATTACACTGGCACAACCAATTTCGGTATGCTCGACCCAACACCGTAGGACATGAATCCCTCATGACCCCATAATTTCCCTGAGTTGCCTTTCCAGTATGTATGAGCCCATATGATGATTGAGGTTGCCCTCTTCTGGTGTATCCCACGTAGTAATTTTTGGTCTGTCCCATCTCCACCCCCAGTGTGATTATAGTGAGAAAAGGAGACATAAAGGGAACAAGGAAAAGAAAATAATCAAAAAGCATGTGACATGCAATTATTAGAATCAGAAAGCCACCCGATGAGCAAAGAAGGAAAGTGATATCAAAGGTGCCAAGGAAACGAGACTGCAATGAACCCCAAAGAAAAAGAAAACGCGGAGGAGAAATCAAACAGAAACAATATGTACTATCAATGTCGCAGGTCGTATATCTTCGCTTTCGATATTCGGGGCTGCGACTTTGAGTGATGATACATTAGGCTGAGTAGTGGCATCTCTGGCGGATATGTCGATGGGACCGCTTAACCCATACTGTGAATACTTCGTTTCTTGTTCAGGGTAGGCACATCGTCATGCTCATCAATCCGGGTGAGACCACCAGGGAGGGTGCCTTGCGATGGCTTGGTGAGCTCGAGCTTTTCCATCAACTTCCCAATGGTAAGATAATCTTCTGCCACGAGACCCGCCGGCTGCTGCTTCAGATAGCTCATGACCAACTCCAGAGCCTTTCTGGCTTCATCCTGGCTGGGTGATCCCGGGGAACTGACGGGAGAAGCGTTAGTAGATTTCGAGAAGAGCGGCGGATATGTGGTTTTGGGCTTGATCTCTGGATTGCTGCGATTTCGTTTGATCGTGCCCACCGATGTGTCCAATCCCGGCAGAGTCTTCTGATCTTGTTGTTCCTCCAGAGAAGTAGCTTCTTGCATCAAGATCGACTGTCGTAGAGCGGCCTTTGTCAATTGCTCGTTTTCTTCCGGAGAGATCAAGTTGGGGTCAGCTGAGCCTGATGGGAAGGTCTGGCTGCGGGGTCGGTTGGAGTTACCATCCACTGGCGAAGTAAGAGACTGGCTCGTAGGTGTGAAAGGGCTGTCGGTAATCAGAGTGGATGTTGGACTCGTGATGCCAGCGGAGAACGTCGAGGAAGTGTCTAAGGAAGTGGTACTGTGGCTGTGCGCATGCTGGAAATCGCCAGTGATCTCAGCCAGACTGTGGGCAAACTCCGCTCTGATATTCTCATTGCTCTGCATTGGGGACAGAGGTGACGGGCTGAGGAATCCGGTGGTCGATGTAGGGGAGAGGACGGTTGGAGAGTGGATAGCAGAGGCCAAGGCCGAGTTGATGCTCAAACAGGTCGGGCTCTCCGAGTCACTTTTGGCACTAAAAGAGCCTTTTCGAGACTTGGCCCCCGTGAGATCGTATTTGCGTTTGAATTTCTCAAGCCAGCTGGTGCTCAACACCTTTTCTTTGCCATCGGGACTACCGCAGGTGCTAGCAAAGAAAAGAGCTTTTTCCCGGATCATCTCGTCGTTGATAGGGTACTTTTTCTGATAGTTTCTCGCCCAGTTAGACAGGGCTTTCTCGATGTCTGGTACTCTCCCTTTGGCCCTCTTGATGGGGGACCGGGTGCCATCATCAGGATTAAGATATTTCTCCTTCTGACGCAGAACTTTCGATACAGTACTTCAACCAACCGTGTTAGAGAAAGCTTGACCGCCTCGAGCATAGCGGGAGTAACGGAAGACTTTACCTTCTTTCGACCCCAAAGAGTGCTGCAGCAGGATCGGTTAGACGGGGAGTTCGTATCAAGAAAAGGCGTGAAGACTTTACCTCCAATGTCAGTCTGCTTAGCGGTCTTGTTCTCCTCGTGATAGAGACACATTCGTCGACGGTCCTCATCGGTGAGGGTCCGCCGTGGGGTGGAGCCGCTGGTTGAGGACTTGCGCGGTGGCGGGACAGGTGTAAGAGAGGTGATGGCGGGCGTTTGCTGAGGTTGCTGCAATGGTGGTGGTGGAGGCGGCGGCGGTAGAGGCATTGCAGGCATGGCTGCATCCGGGAAAGGCCCCTGGGTGGTGAGCATGCTGGGCCATGTGTTGGAAGTCATGGTCAATGGCATTGATGCATAAGGTGGTGGAATTGAGACTCCATAGGAAGAATCAAGAGGTAAGACACCGTATCCGAATCCCTGATAGTCCAGGGTGGGCGATTGCTCGGATGGACTGAAACCGCCCATATCCACCCAGGGTGATTGCGCAAAGTCATTGTCTTGCGGATGTGTGCTTTCCGTATCCATACTGAAGGGAAGGTAGGACAAGGGAAAATCCTGAAAGGGAAGACGCAGAGAGACAAAGAGAGACAGTGTGAGAAGTATATCAGGGGAGGGGGGGGGGAGAGAGAGAAGGTGGAGTGGAAGAAGTGGTGGAGGTGGCACTGAGACAAGTGCTTAACAAAGATATTTGTCTATCAGACAACCCCAAAGGGATTTTAAGAATCCAAAAAAACCGGGGAATGAGATCTGATCAATAGCTCTGAGAGAAAAAGCAATGATGGGTGGAAGCCAGTCAAAGAGACGGTCTAGGGCCGAGACAAGGGGAGAAAGTGATGCATATTCAGACTCGAACTGGAGGAACGAGTGAGCTGCGCTTACGGAAGCTGAAGAGCGGGCATGTATCAACTTTCTAGAGCCACCAGATCTGCGCTCCCTAGACAATTGGCGTCTGATAGGGTAGACTACCCCGAGAAGATGACCAAGAGTTAGCTGACCCGGGAAGGGGGGAGGGGCGAGAAAAGAGGACGTCTGCACCATACAACTTCACATGGATTGGATAGACCAGGACGGAAGGAGATTGATACCAGTAGTAGAGGAGTCAGTCGCCTTCAAGCGAGAAAGCGGGTCAAGCGTGCGCAGCGGGTGGGTAAAGAAAGCATGGAGGTTTTTAAACGTGAGAGACAAGAAAAAAAAGGGTCGGGCCAGGGCACAGGCACCGCAGGGACGATCAGGGAAACGACCGGAGAAGCTCACAGTTTTAGCTTGTCGTATATCCCAAGTAATTGGCGGAGAGGAGGAGGAGAAGAGGAAGAAACAGAAGGAAAATGAGGAGGAGTGAGTAAGTCAGTCAGTAAGTAGATACGGCAGGTAGCAAGGTAGAGTGAGTGAGTGAGTGATTGCAGTCAGTAAGTTACAGTCTGTAAGTAGTTGGTTTAGTAGAAGACCAGGAAGGGAAAGGCAAATGGAAAAGAGGCGTCGTCAATGGGCAAGTCGTAAATTCATCAACGGTCCAGTCTCCGTTCGGGAGTACTTTTAAGTTTTCTTTTTCTTTTCTATTCCTTTTTTTTTAAAAAAATTATTACTCTCTTTTTATTTATTCCGTTTAGTTTTTATTTCTATTTATTGGGTTGATTATTATAAGTGAGCAGTAGTATTAGTGATCTAATTTGTTCCTCTTCTCTTCTGCACCTTATTTATTCCAGACCAGAAGAACAGACCTGCATAATTCCATCCGTTCATCCATCTGACTACCAGTATCAACTATCTATCCATCTAATTCCTCATCGACGCTGCCATTTCTATCCATGTCTGTTTGCGATCTATAGCGGTGGTCTGTATAGAACTAACTACGGCAGATTTTGATTGACAGATAGCCAGGCAGCTTGAGCAACAACACGCGAGTCTGGAACCTCGGAGGAAAGCTCGCTTTGGAGCAATGGCCGATTCATATCTGGCCTGCCCAGACCGGTCAGGCAGTTCTTTCCCCCCTTCTATGACCACCCATATGTCCTTCTTCGCCTTCTTCTTTTGCTTCCACGGGTTGCAGCCAGCCAGACACGAGGACGCATGAAACCTAAGATATGTACTCCGTATACCCCGTTCGGATTGATAGTTCTAGTAGGCCCGGAAAGCGACAAGAGAAAGAAAAAAGACATGCTGCATTGCTTTTCTCAATTGGCTGGTCAGCTCGACGCCAGTACTGAAAATGAATCCAATGCGAAAGAGAAGTAGTGGGGAGTCCGTGCTCTGATTGGAGGAGATCTAGATTGGAAGGACAGGGATCGACTCTCGGGTCCAAATACCGCTAAAGGTATCGCTTCCGTACCACCTCGTGTCAGGTAATCTCCGTAATCTTCAGTTCTCAAAGACAGTTGCTTATGCTCAC
This sequence comes from Aspergillus aculeatus ATCC 16872, assembly GCF_001890905.1. NCBI lineage: Eukaryota > Fungi > Ascomycota > Eurotiomycetes > Eurotiales > Aspergillaceae > Aspergillus > Aspergillus aculeatus. Next base: position 737,976 of record NW_017962978.1, read on the forward strand.
TTTCCGAAAGTAATTCCCAGCTTCTCTCCTCTCGACCGGTTCCAGCAATCCCTGGTCTTTTTCTTTTGCACCCACACCCCTCCCCTTCCCCCCCATACCCCCCTCTCCGGGTTCATCCCCCGTCCCTGATGTTCTCTTCCAATGCCTTTGATGTCCTGCTGCGATGAGGTTGCATTCAGGCTTCGCTTGAGTTTGATCTAGCATGCTTCTCCGGCTGGATGTCCTTCTACATCATGGAGTAACTTACGCAGCATGACATGTTACACTAAAGGAAGGATCCAGGTATCCGAACCACCGTTTGTCGGTCTGCCGTCATACTATTTTAGGTAGGGATGATACTCACCCCCCCCCCCTCTCCCACCTCCAGTCCTGTCCAGGCGGAGCCTGCACTAAGTAGAAGGCATGACACCCCCTCCTCCGATTCCAGGTGGAGCTAGACTCCCACTCCCAGACCATATGGCTCCCAAATCGGGTGCTTTTGAAGCCAGTAAAAAGTCGATGAAGGATAAAAGTCGATCAATTCGTCCATGAGCAATCCTCCTTCTCGCTTCCATTCCTACTCCGTACTCTGGTCGCACTTATTCTCTGCCCGCACTACTATAAGATGTTGCGTTGAGCCCTGCTTTTGTACAGTACCTCCTGTTAGCCAGAGGATATTGCTTTTTCATTGAAACCAATCATCCGGGAATACCTAAGATGGGAAATATGATCCCGCACGCCGCGCCATAAGATTAGTTACGGTGGGCTCAAGCGGTCCCGGTGGATGAACAGTGTGGATGAGAATCCGTCAATGGCACAGAGGGGATCTGCCTCGGGACGCAAATCATGGTAGATGCCCGCTTTCATAAAGAGTTCTTGATCAACCATGGTTCCCATCGACGGACGGGGAGCGGATCGAGAACCGCTGAACCTAATTGCCCGCATGACATACAGGAAGAAGTCTTTGCGGGCCTGGGAGACGGCGCGGAACCATACTCGATAGTCTCTCACTATCGTCAATCATCAAGCGACGACCTCTCAACGGCGTTTCCCTCCCCTCTCGCTAGCTGTCTACGTGGGTATCTCATCCCTCCCAGAATAATGCTGGACTTTTCCCGCAGTGGCTATGTTGCTGCTCAATGCTGACCAAAAGCTAAGGTAAGATTCAGAGTGAAGAAGTGGGCCAGGGGTAAGTAGATGAGGAGGAGGGTGCCGAGAAGTAAGTCCCCAAGTCAGAGAGCACGGATCCTCGGGAGAAAGGCATTGCTTGCCCTGAGAAAAAGCCCGGGGAGAACGAGACCAATGGACGGGGGAAGCGGTAGTGAGAGCATCGTCAGTTCGCCTTCGGTTCCGAGCTTCTTAGAGGAGGAGGCCCTCTACGGAGGAGGCAGGTAGGATTACCTGGGACGTGCCGGTATTGAGTGTGGGCTCTCCGGTACTAGCTCGTGTACAGTACTCCGTACAGACGAGCTCGTTATCGAGACGATGACTGAGCCGACGACCCATCTCATCCGTCAACCATGGAATCTGTATGGCAGCTCGAAAAGGTCCAACCTGAATCAGGACTCCAGTCAGAGCAGCAGAAAGGGCGATCTGCACCGTACTTTGTCACGCGAAAACCGTCAGGAGATACGGCGGGCGAATGATACGTCGTAGGTCGATTTCATTTCATCTACGGGATGCGTAGACTAGACAAGGGTCGTCATCCTATCACGATGAGCACAGACGGCATGGTTCGGCCAGGCTTTGAAGCAGGCTTGAATCGGTTCCTTCCCTTGACTGGGTAAAGTTCCGTCAGCACATGAGGTCGACAAGGAAAGAGAGAGAGGAGGAGAGAGAGAAAAGTGAGAAAGAGGAAAAGAAGGGAGCTCTGACCTTCCCCCTCCCCCCCACGGTCCACTTCTGGTACCCGCAGTGGTCCACCCCGGCCCGGCAACCTAAGCAATATCCATAAGTAAGGTATCCATGTTCATCGTTCAATCCAAAACGAGGGATGAATCCAATCTCGATCGATTGATTGATTGGCTGGATGACTGATTTGATTTAATCACGGCGAGGTTGAAAAGAATTCAGGAGAAGAACAAACTAGCCAGCCGAGGTCATCGGGATGATGGAGAATCAAAAGTTGCTACTGAGTAATATTGTATTAGTCATGAACAACTGGAGTTGTCATTTTGGCACCACCGACAAGGTTCTTCCTTCCTTTGGGAGGGTGGGTGGTTGAACGTGAAGATAGTGATCGGGTATGAATGATTCGAGGGTATCCCGATGGATAGTAACTCCTCCTAGTTCCGGTTTAGTGTTCTGGCCACTGCAAATCATGGCAAGCATGAGAACCTCTAGGCTCTGGGTTCATTTAGTACCTATCATCGACCCGCCACTAATGGAGGCAGGAGATCACTCAAGCTTACCCACCACTCGAGATTTCTCGAGGTTTTCGAGATAATACACATGTAATAGTAACAATCTCCCAATTGCCCCAAATTTATCGAGTCTATTCCCATCAAACTGGCAGGTCTCCTCTGCCGCGTACACATGAGAAAAATTCTACCTAGCCGTACAACCCTCCCTCACTCCCTCTGTATACCCTAGATGGTCTCCACGGAATCCGACATGTCTTTCATGCAAGAGTAGCCTTACCGGGGCTTGCAATAGGATTGAATCGGTACTAGTGGGGAGGCGCAGAGTCCTCCGTGCTGCATCCTTGGTACCTAATCTCTCCAGCCTCTCTAGCCTCTCTAGGCAGTTGGAGGTAGACAGGGGACGGAGGAGGAGAAAAGGCGGGAAACGTGACTCTGAGCTGCTTGCTGGGTGAGTCCGCCCCGCTTGTTCCGATGAGACCACGAGGGCTGCTGTCAACTGACGGATCATTATGACGAACTACCAAGCGATTGTATGTGATACATGTTTCTATAGGACTGATCTCAAATGAAAGAAATCCCGTATAAGCTCGTACGTACCTTGTCAATTGACTCAATGCCAATTCTTCCCCACATACATAGTAAAAGGAATCGATGGCTGAAGCAGTCCCATGGAACCGATCTTATTGTTCCAGTTGGTGGTACCCGATGTCGGTCACCTGATTGGCTTCCAGGTTGCTGAGTGCTCGAGTGCTTACTCCCCCAACTCCCATCGGCAAGAAATTACCGTGGTAATTTTGGTCCATTGGCGGGAGGTAATAATAAATTAATTATTTGAGGAAGAAAAAGAACAGGAACCACTCTAGACTGCGCACGCGCGGATCAAGCAAGCAATGCGACCATACGTCATTGCATCTCACAGTCCATTCGGCTTATGATAAACCATTCCCGAGTGGCTAAAATTCGGCGTAACCGGGCAAGGACTGTCAAGAAAAGGGGCATGGATAGGCAGGACAGCCAGAGAGCTCGGAGAAAGAGAGAAGTAGGCAAAGGGAGGCGAAAAAGGCCCAAAGGGAAAAGAAGGGCGCTAATTGATATCCCAGGCCGACCTTTGATTGGCTCGATGGGATCTGCTGAGACTCAGGTCTCTGCATGGACAAGGTTGGGAAAAGTGGTGCGACATCAGGCACCAAATGAGATCGTTGGAGGGCGCCATGATAGCCTTACCGTTCTACAAGGCCAGAGCAGTCGACATCTGTCAGGTACGGAAAGCCATTGCAGATGCCGGGAGGCTTCTGCCGTGTTCTTAATCGCATATGTAACGTGTGCCAGGTACTTTGCAGAAGCGAAGTCTCACTGCGACGGCTTGCATTGTTCTTTGCTCGTCTAGCCAGGTTGGGAGGTAGATTAAATCAAGTACTGTTGTATGAGTATTTTTTTCCGCTTCCATCGCCCGAATCTGTCCGCCCAACCTCCCCCAGGTTATAAGCAGCCACCCACGTCCCGACTGGAGATGCGCGCGATGGGTTCGTTAAAGGGAGGCGATTAAAGCCCGTTGGGACTTGAAACGGAAGTAATCCGAAGTCGCGGGAAAAAAAGATGATGACATCAGACAGGCAACTCCGCCGCCGCCGCCGCCGCCGCAGCGGTGAGTTGAGGGGGGAGGAGATCTGAGGGCCAAGGGTGGAGATTTGCGAGATTCTGAGGAAGGGTGCAGTGAACTAGTTCCAGTCCAACAAGACTACTGCAGCCGATGTTGCCCAGATTTGACTCAGTAAGAAAACCACCCCTCCTCTCTTCCCAAACTGGCAAGGGCAATGCAGGAGCTAAAATCTCGAGCCCGTATTCGCGCATCGTGGGGTCGTCATCACCCTCCAGGCTCTTTATTTTTGTGTCGGATTCAAGCAATCCGAGCATTTCTCAACTTGTCAGTTTGTGAATTCAACCGCAGAGCAGTTTCTTTGTTTCGCCCTTGCAGGGAAAGGGTGAGAGGTCGGCCAGCCCCAAGCCATGGCGGTTTGTGTGGAGGTATTCGGTCTGGACGACATCGGCGACATCCGCGGTACCCAGGATAAAAATGAAAGGGAAGGGATTGGAACGAATCGACGATGGGGAAGTCAGAAAGAAGCTGTTTGTTGCAAGACTTGGAAAGTATGTGCTGTTTGTACAGTACTCTGTAAGCTTGACCAGCTGCAGAGGAGGCTATCGGTGACAAATCGGATGAGAGCAAGCGGAGGGAAACAGATAGAAGGATATGCACTCCAATGCAGCCTCCACCAGCCCGGGGGATGGGAAGTCAACGTTTGTCGGTGCTTGATCGGTCAGCTGACCAGCGAAATCTCACCTCAGTTGCAGGCCACATGAGACCATTGGGGTACAGAACGTGTCTGAAGAAGAGGGGAGGAAAAGAGAAAGAGAGAGAGAGAGCATGGGCTCTCCACCATGCTTTGCCATGCTTTGCTCTAATTAATTGGATACAGCTCACCTACGGCGGAGCACTAAGTTATTTACTACTCTTCATAGCGAAGGGCAAGCGATCTCGCCACAACAGCCACCCCACTTCCCAAGAGCTCGCATGGAGCACATGGAGGATGACTGCGAAGTACGGAGAGAAGAAACACCAAGCTCTCCGATGGCGACATGTACTCCGGACCTGGGATTCCCGGGAACTAATATCGAGGACAGCGTCTTTTCCTGGCGCAGTCCCGCAGACCGCTTCTTTCTCGATAGTATATCCTGGTTCCCCAGGATTGTAAACCCTTCCCTGTCCTTCGAGTTCCCACCATCGTGCATAGCACCCTTTGTTTCCAAGGTACGGAGTACTCTTGTGATCAGTCCAAATGCACTTGAGTAGATCGAAGACAGGACACATGGAGGGGGCAAAAGCGCGCAGCCACATTTCTAGAACTCGATCTATATCTTGCATCATTGCTTTGGCTGCGCCCAGCAGAGAGGGAGACACAGAGAACCGCACAAGTAGTACTGTGAGGGTAGTATGAACAGTGGCAGCAGTAGTAGGTAGGTAGCATATGTATCAAGGTTGAAGCTCATCTCACCCCCGACCTGCTATCTGGCCCAAGATTTGTACAGAGATCAACCATAAAGTAACCACACCGCAACCAACACCGCAAACACAACTACAACTACAACATAAAATCCAAGCCCGAGTCCCAGAGCGTTTGTACTACAATGCACATCCACCATCGCATTTACCCAAAAGCAACCTCTAACCTACTAGCATAATCTCATGACAGTTATACATCGACCGGTCCAATGGCACCGACCTTACAAAGCCAACCCATGATTCTCCCTCTCCATCCCAAAGACCGAAACCAGATTCAAATGTTGTCACGAGCTTTACAGAACAATACTAGACTCCGGTAAATACCTTACCAACTTGATTTTCTTTCCCATATCAGATCCCAGTCCAGCATTTAACCTACCCTATCCACCAACTGACTAGCCTCCCCCACCCCATCTTCCTAGACTACTTACTCTTAACCCAGTCTCGAGCCCATTGATTGATCAGTTCAGATGATTATCTGTTATTCACTTTGGGTTTTTCCGGGCCAGGCCGCAAGACGCGAAAGAAAAATCAAAATTGACAATCGAATTGCAACACAAATCAAGGAGGAAAGAGAACAAACCCACCTACTCTGCTCCCTAACTACAGTACTACCTTACTGTACCTTCCCGGCGCGAAAATGGTATACAAACTCGACTAACAAGTGATCGTTGGGGTCGAACGTAGCGATTTTCTTTACATGTATAAACTTTTGAATGGATTCTGGGGCTTACAATCCTAGACTAGGAGGGATGTATGAAGCATGAGAACCGGAATAGACCTCCCTCTCAACCTCCACCTCCAATCCAAAGCATAAGAGCGGAATGCTTACTTTCTTCCCCCTCCCTACAAGACAGTACATAGAAGATAATACATCATAGAATCGGCAAGTTCAAGACACTTTTCCGACCCCCAACCCTCCAATGGCTTATCTGCCAGGCACAAGATGTATAAGACTCGAAAGTATGCATCCGAAGATACTACTACCCCTACCCTACCTCCCCTTCCCCTGATTCACTACTATATAGTCAAGTTCCCCACTTGGACATATTTAGACATATTGAATGATACATAACCTCATCAGCTATAGGATCCGTGCTTTTTTTTTGGGGAAGGAAATTCGATCACCACATTTACGCATTACGTCGGCGTTCCGATCCTCAGCTCCAGGCTCCTCGGTCCTCACCTCCTGGCCTCGTTCAGTCTCCAAATGGAGTCTCAGACCCGATCAACGCCCAAAGAAAGAAAAGGGATATTAAAAGCGTAAACATTTGCCCTCACGCATCACGATGAATAAGGTGAAAAATCAAATTAATCCATCTAGTCATTCCCACAAAGGAGAAGTACCAAATTAAAATAATTAAACACCATTGGCGAAAAGAGGGAGAGTTGGTACGGCCTAAGGTATAGTAGGCGGACGGACGTGCGTCATATTCACTAGCCGAGCTAGTTGTAGCTAGTGTAGCTAGTAGCTACCTATTTAATGAATAGTTGATAGAACTAACAACTCCTTTTCTTTTTGGCTTTGTCTTTTTTTTTTTTTTTTTTGATTATATCAATATTAGTAGTATGAATAGCCTCATTTCCGAATACAGATAAAAAAAACAACCAATTAAAAACAAAACTTGGCATTGAGGTTCAATTTTAGGAACGTCATTTATCCTCGCTCATCACTGTCAAAGCGGTCCATCCGGGCCGAAATACTTGATGTAACTACACCACAGGACTAAGTAGTATCTACAGGCTGGGAATAGTCCTCAGGATCAGGGATCTAGAACCAATGCCCGCCACCATCAAAACAGGATCACCAGAATCCTCACGAAAAGCACAAGAGGAAAAATGTTACTCATAAATCAGAAGTCTCGTTTTGAGCTCCCGAGAGCACGTTTTGGATAGGAAGAACGAAGAAAGTAAAAAAAAAAAAAAAAAAGTAGATATATAACGGCAGGTCCTAAAGTATTTGCTAATCCCCAAGAAATAAAACCCTAGAAAAATTCCAGCTTGTGTCCAGTCTTAGATTTTTATCTCTGTCCAATCCGTCCTTTCACCAAGCGATCAAACCACTCAGATATTCGTCTTCCTAAGCCGGGATTGCGCATCAAAAACACTCTATCATCAGGGGCGGCGAAGGGGAAAGAAAAAAAACTTCATCCTGACTCATGGTCCGGGCGAAGGTCCCTGACGAGTAGAGAGTTGATTTTCCCCAGGGCGGCGTTTGGCAGACTTCTCTAATGCTGCCCGTGCGCAAATCCGTTTCCTTCCACCTCCCCCAATCACAATTCCTATGGTCCATCTCACGGAACTCATCTGTCACAAGGGCCAGGCTCTCTTGAAGGCGCTTTATACTTAGCGGAGAAACACAAAGCCCTCCTCTTTCCCCCCTTCTTCCCCTTAATCCACAGTCGATTTGTGTTGATCATGCTCGAGTGCACGATTCGCCACTGCGCTGCTCCGCTTATGGGGCGGATCCTCTTTCAGGAGGGTTGACATGGCGTTCGGACTCGATTAGCGCTTGACGATGGACACTGTATTAAAACCACTAAAGTTAGGTTTGGAGATCCCAATATGACGGGTAAAAAGGAGAAGCACGGACCGATATCTTCATCTCCCAACTCGTGTGACAGACCGACACGCTGCGGTTGGTGCTTGACGGAGCGGCCATAGACGATAGCGTGCTTGAACTGGTCCTTGATCGTACGGTGGATAGCATTACACTGGTTTGCGCGTTAGAACGTCCAGACCCCTTCAGAAAGTGTTGATCATGTGGAGAATCCTTACGAAGTCCTCGACCGTGCAGGCGTTGGCTCTTAGAACGACGGGGGCCGTGTAGTCCGGCGTCTTGCCCTTGGGCTTGGTGTAGACCCGGCGCAGGTTGAGTTTCTCCCACATCATCTCCAGCAGCTCGTCGACGTTCCAACCGTGTTCAGAGCTAATGGGGCAGGCGTTGGGAATCCGGTACAGAAGGTCCAGCTCCTGGATCGTGATCGCATCGATCTTGTTCAGAGCATACACCACCGGAATGTAGGCGCGACTCTTGGCTTCCAGCACATCAATGAGATCATCGATGGTCGCATCGCATCTGATGGAAATGTCCGCGGAAGAGATCTTGTACTCGCTCATGACGGCTTTGATTTCCTGCGCTGGATCAGCGAATGCACTGTAAGCCCCCCAAAAACAAAGAAAGAGACTCACGTCGTTATCGATATGCGTCAAGGGAACCGTGCTCGTGATGGCAATACCACCCTTGTCCTTCTTCTTGAAAACAATGTTTGGGGGTTGCTTATTGATTCTGATGCCAAACCCTTCCAATTCGTTCTCAATGATCTTCTTGTCGTGCAGCGGCTTGTTGACGTCCAGCACGATGAAGATCAGATGGCAAGTCTTGGCCACGGCAATGACCTGACGACCACGACCCTTACCATCCTTGGCACCCTGAATGATACCAGGCAGATCGAGAATCTGAATCTTCGCACCGTTGTACATAACCTGTCCGGGCACAGTCGTCAAAGTCGTGAACTCGTAAGCGGCAGCTATATCACAAAGTCGTCCATTGTCAGCGATTATGTGCCTCGGCCCAGCGCGACCCTCGCTACCGTTATGTAGGGACAAAAAAAAACCAACCTTCCGAGTGCTGTCCCGTCAGTCTGCTCATCAGGGTACTCTTTCCGACGGAGGGGAAACCAATGAAGCCACTACCCCCGAACCATGTCAGCATAAGTCATTCGTCATTCCAACCACAAGTACTTCTTTCGATTCGATGGATAGATAGAACGTACACACTAGCAACACCGGTACGGGCAACATCGAAGCCGGCTGTAAATCATCGTGTCAGTGTCAAGCGCTTCTCTCCACGGGAAGGCATGGAAAACACCACGACTACGACTTACCACCACCGCCGCCACCACCTCCTCCGGTCGGAGTCAACAGCTCTCGCTTCAGCTTCGCAAGCTTAGCCTTCAATTGACCTGCACGGTCCTCGTCAGCGTCCGTCCCGACTTGGCTCCTGGAAATACCATCACATCCTTACCCAAGTGAAAGGCCGTAGCCTTGTTCTTCTGCGTCTTGGCCATCTGGAAGGGGAAACCGGTCAGTGTGCACATTCTGGCGCAGCGCTATCGTCAAGCGAGGGCAGAGGGGGCGCGAACCTCATCTTCGATTTGTTTGATCTAAACCGAGTACCAAGCGTTAGCAGAATGCATTGGGAGCTAGACGTTTGTCGTTCAAAAAGCGAGATCCTACCTTTTCCACGGTGGTCGACATTTTGGCGGTTGGTTACGAGTTTCACCCCTCGTATGCGGCACAATAATAGAAAATAAAAAAAGTGTAGAATGAAAAGGAACAAAGTCTATGCTTTTGGTGGAACTACCCGGTAAACGCCTGGCGCAAATCGACCGCTAATCAGCAGTGGGGTGGTCGACGAGAAAATGAAGCAAAAATCTTGGTGCAGAGGTTGGTTGGTACGTCAGTCGCAAAGAGTCCGACGGTGGTGGAGATACAATCTTTGAAATTGTGCCCGCCACTTCATTCGTCCGTTGGGACGTCACATGGAGGGGTTCCCGCCTCAGGCATCAGAAGGCATCAACCCTAGTTCGAATCGACCACTGAGGTCACTACCTATTGCTTGATGTTGTTCTACTTTCGTTCTAGCATACCGAACATCATCATAGTCTCGAGATTACTACTTGGAATGACAGATAGGAAACAACTTGTCTTGTAGAAGCATAGCTCACTGATATGAACTAAGACGCAAGCAGACCGATCATTACATGGAAGTACAGATTGACGCTGATCAATGCCACATAACGATAAGCACAAAACCAACTCCTCATGCAAAGGCATATGACAGTCTGAGACTTTGCACCTGCTTAAGAACTTACACTGCTATCAATGCACATGCATAATATCACGTGGGGTACTGTATAAATGCCAATGCTTAACAATAATGATCGCGAAGAAACAATATGCATGCTGCGAAAAGAAGTGATGAAGTAATCGAACAAGAACAGAATGTAGCGCAAGTCTGCGAGGAGAAGAAGAGGCTAAACTATGATTAACATTGCTAGAACGATGCTTAGAAAAGAACAACCGATCAATCATTAGTTCGTTCGCTTGGAGGCACTAGATCTGAAGTAGTCGATCTGCTGCTCAATATCCGTTCGAAAAGCAGATCTGGATGATCCACGACTTCGGACCGACGTATTCGAAGCTCTTCGAGGCCGGCTGAAGGGTTCTGTAAATTTCCAATATAAGTACGTCACTCGAACGAGTTGTAGAAAGGCATCGACCGTAATACCCACCCAGTCCTCCTGGCTTGGCACGCCTTCTGCTGAGGGTAGTAGATCGTTATCAGAGGGGGAGAGTTCGCCAGGTCGCCGATGGATGGGCGCTGGGGTGACGGGCAGGCTGGGCCGTTCTTGCTCGCTGGGGAAGTCCGTAATCCGCACATCCCTTGCTTCCGTGCTTGAAGAGTCTCCCGTGAGAACCTGAACCCGACCTTTGCGAGTCTGCTGCAGAGAAGATATATAGCGCTGAATTTCCGGGACCTCGTCCCAAGCATTGGAACGAGTATAATGTTCCCACGATTCAGCCGGCTCTTCAGAAGTCCATGTCCAAGTCGTGTCTCGCGTTTGTGACGATGGGCCAGGCTCCCCTTCTGTCGATTCCAGCAGAGACCGCGAGATAGTACTTATCGAGGTTTGGTCGTCTTCGGGAAATACACGGGTCGGTCTGGGAGCATTGTTTTCCCACGGGAACAGCTGCGCGAGCTTTTCTGGCTCGGGTTTCTTGCTGGGCACTTCATAATACATGTTCTTGGGCGCTTCCGGATAGGACGGGGGTGGTTGGAAAAGTTGCCGGTCCTCTGACATGGTATATGTTTTCGTCTCCAAAGCAAAGCCCTCTGGCTTGGTGTTGAGTGGTGGGGGCTCCCTACAGTATGTTAGTAACAGTTTTAAACAGCGGTGCTCGTCAAACAGGCGTACCTCGATGCATCCCATTCGGCTTTCGGAGGCTCAAATGTTTGTGTTTCTGGCTTGGGTGACGGTAGACCATGTTGCGGATTAGGAAGAGGTTCTGCTGGTTGCTGGTAACGGTGGGCTTGCTCTCGCCACGGCTTTGGCGAGGCCTCTGGCACACTGCCTTCTTGTCTCCGGAAAGCTGGTTCAGGTTGTATAGCAAAGGTGGTCTGATTAGAGTGCGGGTGGATATAAGCCGCTACATGCTCTTCTCCACGGACGTATTGCGGAACCGCACTCCGAAAAGGGGGGGGAACGTGTACATGTCTTTCCTGGTGCTCTACCCCGTGGTGACTTTCCCCGTGGTGACCTGCCCCGTGGTATCCTGTCTCGTGGTGGGTGTGCTCATGCTGCGCCTCCCAACGATGTGTCTGAGAGTGGGGTGTTTTCCCATGGTGCTCACCCCCGTGGTATCTGTCCTCGTGATGTCCTTCTTCCTCTACTGTACCATGCGCACCGTGGTATCCTGACTCATGATAGTATCCACCCGAATAAGGTGTGTCTTGATATACCGTGTCGTGTCGGCCCAGATTATGATGCGGTTCGTCATAATCTGGCTCCCCGTGCTGCCCAGTTGGGTGTTGCTCTGGACCCGGCAATGTACTTCCCTGAGGGGTTCCAGCTCCCGCTGACTCGATAGACTTCTGCTGAGCAACATGCGTATCCGAGCTCTCAGAAGTGCCATAGGATGCATTACGAGTAACCGAGCCAGTATTCTCAGTCGGCACTGCTTGTTGGGGTTCCGAGAAAGGCTCTGTGTCTTGTCCTGGGTGTGAGCTCTGCGAGTGCGGCGCATTGACATGCGCAACCGTAGTTGCAAGATCTTGAGCATGTGAATAATGTTGGCCATGTGTCAGCGCCGCCCTCTCTCCCGTCGAGCTTCCCAATTGAGTCTCCCTCGTAAAGAACCTTTTCCCCGTTACATCAACAGGTATCTGTACCGCCATTAGCTGTCAGGACCTTGAGCACGAAACTCAGATACTCACGCTCACAACCGGACGGTAGTGACCATCATACACAGCCCACCAACGTCCGAGCAATTTGTTGTACGGGGACTCCACGGGTTGCACCTGTCGGCCCATATTCCACGGCTTCTGAGCGCCGATGAAATGAATCATGCTGATAGTACTTTGGAAGTAGTTGTAGGCCGGAATGTACTGGTAGTTGGCGCTGGGAGTGCAATTATATGTGAAGCTCAGCCGATGCCAATCGCGAAAGTGCATGTTCAGCAACCCTTGATCGGCGCCATCAAAACTGATGCCTCGCTCCGCAAGCGCTCTCAGCGCAAAGTAGTCCTGCAAGTTGGGCCGAAGCACCATGACACCACTGTTGAAACAATCAGGCCAGCCCACATCTGGAGCGGCCGCAAAGTCGACATCCAGCTCCAGAAGCTCATTGGGAGCTCTAACCGCGACAATGTCGCAATCGAGGTAAACAATGCGCTTGAACTGTGTTTGGCGCCATAACTCGATCTTGGTGAAAGTGGCAATAAGGTCCGGTCGGTCCATAAGCCAAAGATTTGCCGGGGTCAGGTTGGTCAGCGGATTCACGGGAATTATTTCGTCGTACACGATCTAGGCCAAGGACTCTTTCAGCAACGTTCCATACGAAGCTATGGACGATCTTTGCATGAAAAGCTCAAAAAGGGAAGAAATGAAATTGATGTGCGAAACGCATACCTCAAGTTCCTGGATGGTGGCCGGCTGCAAGCTATCAGGCGTGTAGAGCGCAACGAGCTTGGCCTTTGACCCATTGTCGCGCAGGGAATGTGCAAGAACCACGGCACCTATAGGAAAGGAAGATCGGACAATCAGAGAGAACGACTCCAGCAGTATGTTAGAATAGAAGGCGCCATGAGAATACCCGGCAGATAATGATCACTCAACAGGAGCTAGAAGTCATAACGGACGATCAGTGAATTGGGTGACGGAAATGGAACGGGGAAGTACCTCCGTAGTAAGGGAACAAACATACCGTGCAGTACACAGCGCTTTCGGCGAGCGCCATTGCGGCTAGTGGTCAACGCCGCGCAGTCCGTAGGATGGACCAGCAATGAGGAAAAGTATGGCAACAAGAAAAAGCGACCAAATACAACGAGAACGAAGGTAGAAGAAGGGAAGAAGAAAAGACAAAGAAGCGGAAAATGGAGCTTGGGGCACGAGGTGCACCTTTCGAGGTGCGGCGTCGGGGGGGGGTCGTCCTCAGTAAGTTAGTCAACTCAGTTTAATTTAGTGGTTGGCTGGTTGGTTGGTAGGTACCGTACCGTAGTACGGGTGCGGAGGAGGAGAAGGAGGATAACGAGGATCCCCCTCACTCAAACGAAAGATTGACTGACGTTAGGGAGCCAAAGGAACCAAACCAACCCCGCCCGCCCGCATAGACGAACCTCGAACACTCAGACGGTTTCCCCGATTAGCATGCCGTGCGGGTGCTCTACCACCTACCACCACCACGCCATACTCCGTCGAATATTGGATCGAATGACAGAATACGAACTGAAATGAGAAATGCGGAATTGAACGAGTGTAGGATCAAGTAGAAACGATCGGGATCACTTAAAGCTGCACTGGGCGTGCTGAGGATGCGCAAAGACCAGAAAAGAGACAGGTACGGAGTACGTAGTTGGAGATGGAGAAGACGGACGGGGGCGGGAAAGTGGGAAGTGGGAACAGGGAATAATAGACTAGGAACAGCACTAAAGCTCACCTGAGTGCTCAGCTCAGCGCAGCTTTAGCTGCACGCGGCCGAGAGTCACTTTCCTCGTTCTCTCACCCTCTCAACCTTTTTTTTCGCTCTCCCTCTTGTTCTACTATACTACTCTCTGAGTTAGTGCCTTCAAACCCCCGCTCACGCCCAGCCCTGACACGGTACCAGTTTGACACCAAGCCCCTTTAATCAATTCCTAATCATAACAATAATAGTCATAATCTTAGATCTCGTTTTTGATCCTGTCAGCGCCGGGAAGAATTCTGTGTAGCACAGACCTAGAACCTCAATCTCGAAATCTCAATTGACTTTCCTTTCCGCACCCCCTTGCAGCACCTTGTTCTTGGTTAGATGCAGGTTTCCCCCGAGTTCGGAAGCTTTCTTGTACGAAGCCCCCGTGCAATTCGTAAAAAATAGACAGATGCGAAGTAACCATGCGGAAGAAGGTTCAGACTACACTAGTCTGATTATAGGTGTATAGACCGGAGCCTAGATTAATTCCAGTCTATTTCAGCCAATGCCTAGCGACAGATAAGCCAAGCAAACCAGAGGTTCAAATATCGATCATGGACCCGCTTCAGTAAAGGTTGTCGAATTATCCATGTCTATTTGCGGGCAGTCACCACCGCCTTGGGAGAACACTTCTGCAAAACAACTCCAATATCCTCCTTCTCACCCTTCACAGTCCATTCAATCGCCTTCTCCAAGGCAAGCTGGCCTTGACGCTCCAATGGGGTGAAGTGGCCCAGACCCGGCACCACGATAACTTGGCTGTCTCGCACGAGGTAGTCTGCAATCCCATCCAGGCACAAGGCAGGCTCCAAGGCCATGTCGGCCTTTCCCCAAATGACGGTTGCACTAGCTTTCAGGGACCCCTTGGGTCCATCGGCAAACAGACCAGCACCGCTGCTGGTGCGGTGGGCCGCCTTCGCGTCTTCGATGCCGTGAAGGTGCGCGATCGTCTCAATTGACTTGTTCCAGCGCGCGAACGCTGTGTTATCCCGGTAGTAGGCGGTCATATGCTGAAAGGTCAATTGCCCGCGGTCTTCTTTCATGAACGCAGGATACGTGTCGCCCTCCGCGGTTTGGGTCTGGCATTCCGCCACGGACGGGCCTACAGTGCTGGCCATGCACTCTGCGGCATCCCGAGGGGAGAACTCCTGTTGACCGTACGATGCGCGGTGTATAAGCTTTAGGAACGAGTAGTTGCCGCCTCGGCCCAGATACCGAACCAGGGACAAGGGCAGTTTCATAGCAAAGATGTATCCGGAGCGAAGCAACTGTCGACCAACAGGCTGCAGAGTCTGGGCCACTTTCCAAAGTGTCGCGCGAGAGTGTATCGGGTCGCGCAGTGCTGTCTTGAGCATCTTAAGGGAGGAAGAAAGTCGGCGGGCAATGTTCGCCCGGGTGAGACCAGGCTACATGCTGTTAGCTCGAATGAAAATGCGACCTATTCAAGGGGGGGACGTACAATTGGTCCATTCGTCAGAATAAACCGATCCGCCAGTTGAGGAGCTTCAGATGCCAGTCGGGTCGAAAGCACACAACCCCAGTCATGTCCGACAATAATAACTTTACGCTGCCGCACCGCGGTCTCCGTGTCAGCCCCGTACTTGGCCCGAATCGCAATCACGAACTCGGTCAGGTTCTCGAGCACTTTCGTTGCTGAGTATCGATCAAGCCGATCGCTCCCACCATAGCCGGGCAAGTCGACCGCTACTAGAGTGGCCGCATGTTGAAGAGCAGGTGAGGCGAGAAGATGGCGCCAGATGGCCCAGCTATCGGGGAACCCGTGGATGAACACAACCAGCGGCTTCTGTGGGTCGGTGGCGGTCTGCTGTCCGGGCCCGTCATTGCAGACATAGTGGAATTTGAACCCGCTCGGCAGAGTATAGATATGGTGACGGAGGCCTGAGAAGCTCTGTGAAAGGTCCCAGAGTCGATTGCGAGCTGTGATGGAGGCGAAGATACGCAGTGAGCATCGCGCAAGACGAGTGAGTCTTCAAGACGAGGCTGTTATTAGGTATCACTTACCAATTTGCAGTTCGAGGGTCTCCTTCTCCGTGGTTTTCCTGAAAAAATAGCCTTTGCTTACAGCACGGAATCCATAGAGCCCAAGACTGAAAAGCCCGTAAAGGAAGATCACACTTGATCCCACGAATCCGAGTATCGATGCCATGATGACTGACTGAAGTGTGACTTTGGTCTGCCCAGGCGGGCTTCAGATGGAGGGCTGGAACAATTGTTGTACAGCGACTATTCGAGCAAAGGGGAAAAGCTCGAGGTAAAGGGGAGAAGAAGTCACCGTCCGATGGTAAAAGTAGATAAGGGCGATCGAAGGAGAAAAAGCTCCGAGGTAACTAATCGCAGCAGAAGGGAAAAAAGACCCTACGAAGCTCCTAATCTTACTACTCTAGTAGTCTAACGGGCACTAAATGAACCACCCGTGGATAGGCGGTTTAGGCAGTGTCCGCCACTGCCAGTTTTGGTGCGCCGTTGACCCGCCGTTGCCCACTTCGAACCCGCCCACATGTGATTTTCAATGGAAAAAGTTGCAATGCACTACGTAATAATCGCCGGCTCCCC
Organism: Aspergillus aculeatus ATCC 16872; assembly: GCF_001890905.1. Lineage (NCBI taxonomy): Eukaryota > Fungi > Ascomycota > Eurotiomycetes > Eurotiales > Aspergillaceae > Aspergillus > Aspergillus aculeatus. The sequence goes on from NW_017962978.1 coordinate 754,685, forward strand.
CGGGGCTTGTTTCACTCGGGATGCACCACCTTTTTGCATTGCAGAGCGGATAACCCACATATGAAGGGGAAGCTCCATGTACACTGATGAAGCCATTGTATGCTTATATCTCCCGCAGATTAGAAGACAAGCACGAGGGACAGTTCATTTCTTCGTAGGGACTCTATTAAAAACACTTGGGGATATCATAAGACAGATGAGTACCGTACATCAAAGCATAAAATGGCATGAGTGTATCATAATCAAAGGACACACGCATGTTACAGCGAGAACCCCAGGCTCTCCCTATTGTCATCGACAAGACGTCCATACCTAAAATCACACCTCAAGGTCAGGAGCTGCCAATGCACACGCAACGAGGGACGTACTTACTCTAGCAATAATCGGAAGAACCAGACTTCCATGTCGTCCGAGCGAAGAGCTCTATGCGCCCATTCATGGCTGGTTTGAGCGATCTTCGAGGCTGTGAGTTTTCCGTCCTCATCTTCGACGAAGTAACGGACAGCTTCCAAATAATCGTCTCCGGTTAACCGCAATGGAACATAATGAACCCAAGGCTTGAGCCATTCATCGTGCCATTCGCGAAATATTGAGATCTTATATACCAAGCTCTTGCTTCGTAGGAAGGCATAGAAACGGCCGCTAAAGGCATTGCCATCGATGTCAAGCAAGTGTCGATAGGCCCATGCATCCTGCTGGTCAACGGGTTCTGCAACTCCAAAGTATTCCTTTTGCGCTGCGCAGTCTTCCGCGTCACATTGTCCAATGTACGTAAATTGAATGTCGAATAAGTCGTCCAGGGATGATCGATCGACCTCGGTGGATGTCCACTGGCTATCCTCTTGCTTAGCGAGTACCTTAGCGGTGTCCCGAGCAATGACTTTGCGCACGAACAGCTGCCGGTGTTGACGCCGCCAGCCGCCAGCTCGGGAATATCCTCCTGTGGTAGATCCTCTCCAATACATCTTATCCAGTTTGGCTTCCCAGTTGACGTCCCGGGCAGCCTCGTAAGGCACCTTGTCCGCATAGTACCAGGGACTTGGATAGAGTATGTCTTGGTAGCTGGAGATTTTGCTCTGGGAAAAGACAGGAAACAGATCATGAACGACCTCGAACGTGTTGGGCCGATCAAAGAACCCGTACGTATACTTTAGAGAAGGGGTGTTGCAGATGTCCGAGAAGGCGGTCGTGTTCGCGATGAATCCTAGCTCGCCCTGAGCGTAGGAGTCAATATTATCCAATGGCTCTTCGTCAAGCGACCGGACGGGAGAGTCGACCGGGCATGATGATCGCGAATAACTCCAGGTTGACTGATGCGAGAACCGACTGAAACGCGTGGTGCGCACCTCATCGATCCGGTCGCCTTTGTTCATGTCCGCAGGTCGATCGGACCATGCATTCTTCGGCGTTTCAGTAAGGGACGCACCTGGAATAGCATGCTCTCGGCCAGCCGTAACCAGCCGCTGAAGGTCCTCATTCGGGACAATTACTCGTGGTTCGTCATGGGCATTAAAGACAAGATCCATGTCAGGTAAGTACTCTGCAAAACTCTTGATCATTTGCACCGTAGCACTCCGCTGCCATTTCTGTTCACCGGTTCCTCCCTCGGCCAGCGTAACAGTCCCATTCCGAATCAAGACCCCGATCATGGAGTTGTCGAAGCCGAGGGTTTCGCGGGCCCGCCCACGGATAGTCTTCGGGTTCAAGGCCCAGAACGGGAGGAGGGAGTGGTAAATGGTATCATACTCATCGATCAATTGGACCCCCTTGGATTGCGCCAAATGAAACCATTTGTCGAAGTGCGGTGGAGGGTGCATTCCATAGCGGCGGCGGTATTCTTTGACAGCCTGGGACAGAGTTTTGGATTGGCGGGACCGTACTTGGTCCCATTCTTGATCTGCATCCTCGCTTAATGCAGCGATCGGATGCTTCCCTGCAGGCGTTGAGGCTTTGTGATACGTTGATTGCTGAAAAAGCTGCTCGTTTGGCGGGATCTCGGGACGTTGCAAATTGGCTGATGGACGGGGATCAGGCAAGGGCGAAAAGCTCGATGTGTCTGGAGAGGAATTGGAGCTTCGTACGAAGATTAGAGCGATTGAAACAAGGATGAAAGTTCCTAGCCAGACTACCAGCCGTTGAGATCGCATTCTGCTGTTAGTATTTATTAGATGTCGTGCAATGAAGGACGACCTCAGCTTTGGCTGATACCCAGCTGTGGCTTTGTTTGTCTAATGTCAACACTGCGGGGAAGTAGATGGCAATTTAGCGTAGTGTCAACACACTTGTTCACAGCTAGATGTTGCCCAGTTGAAATCGTTGAGACACAGACAAAAGGCGGATCCAGACAGTATAAGACTATGATAGGTATACTTTGGGGGAGACTTCAACTCAAGCATAATCAAATCGGTAAACGCCAGAAAACGAGCGTTGGCAAGGTATTATGGGTACTGGTAGTACTAATACTAGGTACAGGCGGTCCCTCGGGCAATCAAGTTCAAGGCTGGAGCACAGGCCAATCAAGATTAGGTAGGCCCGGCCCATCGGTTGCCCGTACAATCAAGGCGAGCCCAGATCTTGTTTTTAATCTTGTTCTAAGAATTAGGAATACTAGGTAGTAGGTCGGTATATATTATCTCCATCCTACAGCCTTGTCATTATCAAGTTTCTGCGACAAATGCTTTCTCTGTCATTCCTTTTCTTCAAAGGATTCGGTCTCTTTTCACCTACAGTGTGGACAGGAGTTTCCTGGAGCCCATGTGTTGGAATCGTGCCTCTGTCACTGGCACAAAAGGCAGGAGCAAGCTTCTCACGATCAATATCCAGATGAAAGGTAGAGGGAAGTTAAATAAGAGACTCGCTCACGAAGTAAAAGCCCGGCCATGCAGCCTTTGTTGCTATTTGGTGACTTGCCCACCCCCCCCTTTGACCCTCACAACCTTCGAAAGACCAGTTTGAACGATGGGGAAAGCGCTCGCTTAAACCCGTACTACAAATCAATTCCACCACCATGGTGCTTCACAGCTAGACGAAGCTGGATCAAGGACATATATGATGTACGCACACACGTTCGAGACCCAGCTTACCATGAGTACATGGCCAATACTCAGAGCACAAGTCCACAACCCACATTAGCCATACTCCCCACCAAGCCCTCAATCATATACATCCTGGCCCACTCCACATGCGAATACGCTGCAATCCCCAGTATCACTACCAAGCCAACATGCACCGCCCAGAAGACCTGCTGTCGCATCTTAGCCGATCCAGATCCGCTCCTCAAGCTCAGGGCCCACCGAGGCTTCACGGCTGGACGAGCAAACAGCACCACGGATGTGACCGCAATCACGCCCAGAATTCCCCACTGGACGTCTGCATCGCGGATGCGCTTCAGAAACAAGACCCCGAAGTCCGGGTGGCTGGATTGCAGAAAGAAAGAGTCGTAGAGAAGGGCATGGCCAAATAGTAGGGGTGCAATAACCAGCCGACCAAAGAGTCGATGATAGGCATTGATGGTGGGCTGAGGGATGGCGGTAAGCACGGAAATAAGAGAAGGGGAAGCCGGCTTGGAGGTGAGATAAAGGGGTGGCGACATCAAAACCTGGAAAGGGAACTGAGAGAGAGCGACATGTCCGAGGGACTTGGTAAGGTGAAGGTAGTCTGGAGACTAGTTAGTTGCAATTCGTTGATATATTTTGGATTGTGTATCCATGTTGTGATATTCCTAAGCGGCGGGAATACTATCCGCTGAGCGACAAATCACAGGTTCGGTAATGGTAATATCACGGATGTAGCTTCAAACTATAGACATAGCATAGACAAGAGGAAACGGTCATACCTTCACCAGAATTCCATATGCAGAGACTCAAGAGCCAAACTAGCCACACTGAGCAGACTAGGTACTGTCGCCGAGTCTCAATCCATCCCACAAAGGGGGGAGAGTCCAACCAAGACTTGGGTGAAGGCTTGCGTCGATTGGGCTTGGAGGGCTCGGATCCAGGCTGAGTTGCCCATACATACAACCGCACCAGAACAATGACTATTAGCATTGAGTATTGAGCGTAAGACCCCCGTAGGTCTAGGACCTCGCGACGCTGCTCCTTCTCTGCATCGGAGAGAGTGATAAAATGCCAGGGCCAGGAGAGAGTCATGGTGTCGACACCGCAATGGGTAAAGGACAAGGGGTGGAATTGAGGAGTAGGCAATCGAACAACGGTCATAAAGCAGCTTGCTCTTCTGCGCTGAAGAGGACTCCCACACGTGAATGTGGTTTGCAAAATAAACCGATGCCTGTCTAATCGCGCCATCGGCTTTACGGAAATACACGTGGAATCACATGATTTATAGGACACCGAGCTTGATTACGCCCCTATCATCCATCCACTTCACTGCCTACCGGGCTCAGACAGCAAGGTCCATGATACGGAACCAGAGTAGAGAAAAAAAAGTACCGGGATCTGATTTTGCAGGATTATTGATCGTCGACCAAGAAGACTCTACAGGGAGAACGCCATCAAGCATTTCATACCAGCCAGACTCTTCTGACTGTTTCTAAGTTGGACAAAAACTGGAATTCCACCCAAATCCGCGCGAGTGCCGTGATATTAGTACCCACTCACGCGCTCACAGTGCTAAGCCTACGGTGAAGTCTGCATAACTTCCTCGTGGCCGCCAGCGGCAGTGGTCGCAAAATACCGCACATCGACATCATCGTCGCCTTGCAGCTTCTCCAGGCTAGGGAGAATTCTCTGTTGGATGAGTTCCTGACCCCGCGGCGATGGGGAGGCAGTCTGTCCTGCTTTTTCGAGCTCTGTCAAGGTTCCTTCCGCCGGCAGGCGTCGCAGGGTATCAATCAATACAGCGTAGGACTTGGCAACGTTGAAACGGATGTTCGGGATCTCGTCCGACACGAGTCTGTCCAAGATGGGGAGAATCGAGTTCTCAATAATATCCATCGATACAACAGGGGCAAGAGTCTACACAGAAGTTAGTAGCTAGATTTGAGAGAGGTCAAGAGTTCACGTACGGAGATGGCGAAGCACGTGGTCATCCGGTAGAGGTAGTTGGGGTGCTGGCCCATGGCCATGACTTTGGGAATTATGGATCCCTTGGCCCAATCAACGCCAAAGACCTCCGTGAGCTTCCTCAAGTTCGTTGTGGCAGCCTCACGGATGGAAAAGACTGTGTCGCCGAGCCAGCCCATGCAAAGATCGCTCAGTTGCTCATCGAAAAACTTGACGCCCAACTGGCTGGCAAGCAGAGGGATATATTCGATGATGGCTAGTCGGACACGCCATTGCTTGTCTTCGGCCAACTGTACAATAGCCGGCAGCAAAGACTGGGACAGGAGGTCAATGCCAATGACTGGTTTGGTTAGTCAATGGACTTAATGTCTTGCCATGGCGTATCCTCGCTCACCTTTGTTAACCAACTCCAGCTTGGAGATGATATGCAAACGCACATCCGGGAATTCATCCTTGAGCATCTGCAAGAACATCGGAAGGAGATGGGCAGTAGTCCTAAGCAGCGTTAATGGAGAAGTAAAACGCTCGCATTCAAGCATATGCACTTACTCCTCCTTGCCAAGGATGGGTGCAAGGCCACTGATCTGAGTTCCCAGTGCTGCGCGGACGTGTTGAGAGGGGTCCGACACGAGATCTTCAACACTCGTCATGATCTCATTAAGCAATGTATCACGGTCAATCAGGCTGCAGAAGCCTATTCCAGAGTCAGCTGTCGAAATTGTTACAAGATGCGGCACTAATACCTGGGATCTGGCCAGCAATAGCGGTGCGGACTTCAGCTTCCGTGTCTTTCAGAAGCTTCACAAACGAAGGAACCATGTCACGAGTGACAACTTCCTCGTGGACGGCCTTGGCGATCTATGTACCTTGTCAGTCAACTGCGGCTGGGCTAGGTTATGTAGTCAACAAACCTTTTCGTAACGGTCGGCAACCATGTATCTGACTCTCCAGCTCTTGTCCTCAAATAGATTCCTCAATGAGGTCAGAAGAACGCCATGGCTGGGCTGCTGCTCCTTGGGGATTTCCTCCGCAATCGAGATAAGCACATCCACAGTAAGCAGCCGCACGCTATCCTGTTCATCGGTGGCGAGATGCTGGAACAAGGGTATCATTTCATCGATAACAACTTGGGTGTTCAATTCCTTGATGAACTTGGCGAGGTTGTTTCCTGATTGTCTTCTCACCATCGGTGTGTCGTCGTGCACGAGGCCTCCATAGTATTGACGGAGGGTTTGCTGTAGTGTGGGCGGAGCCTTCCTATATGGGACACAGTAGAGCCCAGTCGCGGAAACTTTCGAGGTGAACCAGTCGGCTTTCGAAAGGCGCAAAACCATCGGAATAAAATATTCTTCGATCTGTTTCTCGGACAGCTGCTCTCCGATCTTGTTAAGAGATTCTACGGCCTGGTTGCAAAGCCATCAGCATGAATCAAACAGGTATTCAGAGATCCCGATAAAAGCGCCCGCGAGTCCGTACCTTTTCTCTGACCAGAGGTTCTTCAATAGCGGCCAAATTCTCGAGGGGGGAGAGAAGTACATGCCCGTACTCTGGGCCACCAACATATTCTGTGAAGTTTCCAAGCTCCTCACTTAACGCGGTCAAGACCTCATCTTCATCCTCGACAGAGTCTGTGAACGCAAGGTTAGGCGCATTCTATGTGACACCGTTCATCTCTCGCATATTGGGGACTAACCATCGAGGAATGGGATCAGCTCTTCCCGGGTTCTCTCGGGCCCTAGAGCCAAGGCAATGGTGGAGAGGCGGTGAATAGCATTGAGACGGAGGAGGACATCGTCGTGCTGGATTGATCAAGTGTCAGGACCGACAGTGCCCGCACGTGGGGACAATAGCGGAGTCAATGGTGACTATCATACCTTCAGCTCGTCGATAAGGACGGCGATAGGGTAAAGCTCGTCGTTTTCACCCTGAGCCTCCATCGCGACTATATTATAAGACTTTTCGGGTTGAGTGTTTGAGCGACAACCAGAGAGGTGAGGTTATAACCGATCCGCGTCCTCTCTCAGGCGATTATTATCCGACCCGCTCGCACGCGAACACGTCGAATATTTTCTCGAGAGGGGAAGGGAATTCTGGAACTGAGGGGCGATTTAAGGAGGGGCCAAAGAATGGTGAGCACCTGTTCAAGATCGGATGGATTAGTGTCGGGTGGGGAAGGTCTTGGGTGGTGGTCTATGGGAAAAGGGAGGATGGGAGAGCAGTGAGTGGTGAGGAAGAACCCCGGAGGAGGTTTCGTGGGGTTTGGGCCGCCGCAGGACACTCGAGCAATAATAGCAGCGGTAGCGGCATACCTCAACAATTGCGACAGGATGAGAAGTTGGAGATGCAGAATTCACACCAAATGACTTGTGAAGCTAAATAGAAGCTCGTATGAGAGGAGTCAACATATAATCAGGAGAGAGAGTAGGTTTGGTGCTGGTGGGTGAAACACAGTTAGTAGCTGAAGGGGAGATTACGAAAGTGACGGACCGACTGACTTGCTGGGAGAGAGAGAGAGGTTCAAGGAAGCATGGGCTGTGGCTGGTGAGGTAGTGGGTGACGGTGACGGAGGGGTGAACTGGCACGTGGCGGTGCGGCTAGAAGATGAAGTGTGGCTGACCATCCGAATCGTCGCCGCCTTTGCGAGCGAAGAGTCAAAAAGACTTTATATGACTCTACAATTATTGACCAGCGCATCCAGCCACGCTCCCTCCCCCTACCTTCTTCGCTGACCCCTATTTCGCGGCAGTCGTCCTGGTCTAATCTATACAGTCGTTTCTCGGTCCATGGGAGGCTGGTACAACTCGATTTGATCCCCAACAGTTTCCTCACAACGCTGCGAAGCCCAAACCCCTCATCATGCCCACTATTTCGGTCGACAAGGCTGCCCTCTTCGAGGCGCTCGGACGGGAGTATGCACTTCTTTCGCCCTCTCACATACCTTCCGATTGCATATCTGACTCAATTGTTGCAGGTATACCACCGAGGAATTCGATGAGCTTTGCTTCGAGTTCGGTAAGTTGATCCAGATCGGCCATAGCGGGGCAATGTACTGACTGTTCACCTCCTAGGTGTCGAACTTGACGAAGACGTAAAGGCCCCTTTTCGCACTCATCGGATATGCAATCATTTTCTAATGAAGCTATGGACACTAGACTACGAACCAGGACCGCCCGATCGTGAATGGAAAGCAAGAGCCCCCTCAACTCAAGATCGAGATCCCCGCCAACCGGTATGCATCCAGAACCTCTCTCGAAACACATACATATATTGAGACCGTCGCAGTTATGACATGCTGTGCTTCGAGGGCATTGCCCTCATGCTCAACATCTTCTTGGGCCGCCAGCCGGTTCCCAACTACGAATTGGTTGAGCCTGCTAGTGGACAGCTCGAGACGATCATCGTCAAGGAGGATGTAAGTCGCAATTGAACAGCCTGCGCCCCCCCAGCATCGGGCACTGATTATGTGGAACAGACCATGAAAGTCCGTCCTTTGGTGTCCGGTGCCATCCTCCGCAACGTCAAGTTCGACCAAGCGCGTTATGAATCCTTCATTGCCCTGCAAGATAAGCTCCACCAGAACCTGGCGCGTCAAAGAACTCTCGTGTCCATCGGCACCCACGATCTCGACACTATCCAGGGACCTTTCACCTACGAGGCGCTCCCCCCTAAGGATATCAAGTTCACCCCTCTTAACCAAACCAAGGAGATGGACGGTGAGGAGTTGATGAACTTCTACGAGGTATGACTCATGGCGCTGCGGACTTGGCCAGCGGACTCGGTACTCATTCTCTGAATAGAAAGACAAGCACCTCGGCAAGTACCTGCACATTATCCGGGACCACCCCGTCTACCCCGTTATCTACGACTCGAAGAGAACCGTCTGCTCTCTGCCCCCCATCATTAACGGCGATCACTCGAAGATCACCCTGGACACCAAGAATGTCCTCATCGAGATTACCGCGCTCGATAAGACGAAAGTGGAAATTGTCAACCGTATGATGGTGACCATGTTCTCTCAGTACTGTACTGAGCCTTTCACGTAGGTCTTCATCACATGTCGTGCGGAGCCCACCACTGACAATCAATACAGCATCGAGCCCATCAAGATCGTCTCCGAGCACAACAACGAAACCCGAGTCGTTCCGGACATCAGCCCCCGCAAGGCCGAGGCGGAGGTTTCCTACATTAACCAGTGCTGCGGTCTAGAACTCAAGCCTGAGGAGATCTGCACGCTCCTGAAGAAGATGGCCTACGATGCTAAGCCCTCGACGACGAACCCCGACATCCTCGACGTCTATATTCCCGCCACCCGAGCGGATGTGCTGCACCAGGCCGATATCATGGAGGATGTGGCCATCGCCTACGGCTTCAACTCCCTGCCCCGCTCCTTCCCCAGCAAGTCCGGCACCATCGCCCAGCCCCTCCCCATCAACAAGCTCACCGACATTGTGCGCGTGGAAGCCGCCATGGCCGGCTGGTCCGAGGTGCTGCCGCTTATCCTGTGTTCGCATGACGAGAACTTCGGCTGGCTCAACCGCAAGGACGATGGCAACACGGCGGTCAAGCTGGCCAACCCCAAGACTCAGGAGTTCCAGGTTGTACGCACCAGCCTGCTGCCCGGTCTCCTGAAGACCATCCGCGAGAACAAGCACCACGCCGTCCCCATCAAGATCTTCGAGGTCAGCGACGTCGCTTTCAAGGACCTCTCCCTGGAGCGCAAGAGCCGCAACGAGCGCCACTTCGCCGCCGCCTGGTACGGCAAGACCAGCGGTTTTGAGGTCGTCCACGGTCTTCTGGACCGCGTCATGGCCATGCTGAAGAGCGCCTTCATCACCGGCGAGGAGGGGCTCGATAACTCCGCCATGGCCGATTCGCAGTACTGGATTGAGGAGCTTGATGGTGAGTAATCTTTTGTCACATCTAACATGAGAGGCAAGTCCACGGACGAACAGCAACACTAACGCAATTGAATTCCCTTAGAACCCACATACTTCCCTGGCCACGCCGCCTCCGTTCACGTGCGCATAGCCGGCAAGGAGCTCGTCATCGGTTCCTTCGGTATCCTGCACCCCACTGTCCTGGAGAACTACGACCTTAAGTACCCCGTCAGCACACTGGAGCTGAACATCGAGGCTTTCCTATGATAGATTGATGACCCCAGGCTGAGAGAAGACGTAGACATGTGGGATTAGATCTACTTTTCTAAACACATAGGGATCAAAAGACAGCTGAGACTCATGAAATAAGATATCATTGTTAGAATGAAAAAAAAAGGACAAAAAGGGCAATATCAAAAGCAAGCCAGATCAAAAGAGATGAAGCATGCGCTTACGTAACACATCATTCATTCGCCTCGAATCTGAATAGTACTGTGCAATCGCGCTCTGAATCGACTACACAATACAGGCGACTAGTTGGCCAGCCTTCAAAAGGTCTGACTCTGAGGCACGAGCGGGGCCACACACCGTTTAAAGACTACTAAAGACTACTAAGCATCGACGTACACACAGATCTACACGGTCTACCGGGGTATGGCATACGAATTGTGGGGACCAAAAAGAAAGGTTTTGGCTAGAACTCGTTTCGGGCATGAATTTTGACTTTTTTTTCTTTTCCTTGTTTTCTGTCTTTCCTACCTAGGTCATATCGACTCAGGGTGTGTATATCGAGCGAGGTAATTAGAGACATGAGAGGGATGAAAAGGTCTTTTGAGAGAGATACTGACGTCCCCCGTCCGCCACGGGAAGCGGAAAACGAAGGAGATGACAATAAACACGGTTCCTCCGGATGGATGGTGATCATGAAGTTTGTTTATTTTGCGTCAGGTAAGAGAGATATAGGTAGGTCGGACAGGAAACGAAGAAAAAGAGAAAAGAGCAGGTGGGGGCCTAGTAAGAGAGAAAAAAAAAGAAGAGGGAAATCCAATTAATTTTTTTACTCCTGAGCGAACTCAGCAGGGGCGGCACCCTCCTGGCCCTCGGTGGCCTGCTGCTCGGCCAGACGCTGCTGCTCAGCGGCCTGCTGGGCGGCAAGAGCCTTAGCACCGTAGTCCTGGCTGATGGGCTGGAGGATGGGCTGCTCCTCCTTGGGCTCGATGATGGTGACGGAGTCGGGGAGGGTCTTCTGGGGGCCGGCCTTGCCCTCGGGGTCGGAACCGCGCATGATCTTGACCTTGATACCGAGGACACCCTGGCGGAGGAGAACGTGGCGGGTGGCGCTGTCGATGAACTCCTTGGCGGGCTGACCGGAGTGGATCATGAAACCGTCCTGTGGAGGAAAAACCCGTGTTAGTCTCGGACATATCTATGTTTGTTTGAAATACACATCGTTTTCATGACGTGCAACCGCAAGCTCAACGAATTTGGTCCCAATCTCTCTCAAGCAGTCGTAAATCCCCTCACATGTCGCGATCGCGGACAAATTGCATCGATCCATCCGGCTGCTGTATCGAGACCATATTCGGTGGCTGCTCCAGGGTGGTTTGATCGGCAAAAAACGTACAGTGAACTTCATGGACTTGGCACGGGCAGCACGGAGCTTTCCGGAAACGACGACCTCGCAACCCTTGGCACCGCTCTCCATGATGAATCTGAGGACACCGTAGCAGGCACGGCGGACGGCGAGACCGTTAAGGAGCTTGTAGCGGAGGGACTCGCACTGAGCGACAGCGGAGAGACCGCGGTTCTGGACCTTGGCGGCGTAGAGGGAGACGGAGTTCTCGGGGAACTTGAAGCGCTTCTGGATGAGGGAGGTGAGCTCGCGGATGCGGCGACCCTGCTCACCGAGAACCTCCTGGGTGTGGGTGGCACGGATGACTGTAGCAAAAGAAAGAGCATCCGTTAGCAACCGATTCGTTTTACCCCTTGGTGTTCTTCCTCCATTGTTGATATTCCAACTCGTTCCCCATCCGATCCAAAATTTATTCCAAGCTCCTTCTCGCATTGTTCCATCAATTGTTTCCATCCTCCCGCATTTTCCTGGACGTTCTCCTTCCAACTCTTTTCCCATCTCAAAACAACATAAAGCAAATCAAATCGGGCGACGTACTGATGTCGGTGACGGTGGGAGTGACACGGACTTCGACACCGGAGTAACCCTCCTCAGCCAGCTCGCGCTGGAAGAACTCGTTCAACTCGGCATAGAAGACACCGTCGGCGACGAACTTGCGGCGCTTCGAAATAGCTCCCTGGACAGCAGCCATGTTTGCGTTTCTGGGTGGTGAATTGGCGAAAGAAACGGCCGAGGACGCGGGTGGTTGAAGGGGGGGTAGTCGTTCGAGGGCGAATTGGTCGGCGGCGGTCAAGTCAGTTTTGAGAAGGTCGGCGGTAGTGGGCAGTTTTTGGCTTTAGGGCTTGCTCATCCCTTTTCGGGCTAGGGCTCAACCTCGCTTGCTGCTCCGCGGGAACCTTTCCTTTCTGGGTAAGCTTTCCCCCTCCCGGGCCCTTTCTGTAGTTTAGATTCCCCCGGGTATCTCAGCCTGAGTATACAGGCATCAACAGCTACAATAACATACAACATACTCAGTACAACATACTTGAGTTACATCCAAACTTTCGATCTTTCGCTCTCTTTTCTACTCTCTTCTTCTCTCTTTATACTTACTGCCCCTTGGTTTTCTCTCAGACTTTGAGGAAGTGGATGGGCCACCTTCTAAGTCACCATCAATCTGTCAAGAAACACTTCTTTACAGATCCAGCGGGGTTATGCAACCCCCACATGGGTGGTACTCGGCATGTTTCCTCTCTTTGGGCCTCGACTAGACTATGCACTGGTCATCCCGGCCTCAGAACTGTATCTCTACCGACAAAACCAAGACAGAATATGCAGCGTCAAAAAAGCAAGACTAAGGACACAATTGCTAGATAACAAACAGAAGACTCGCCGCCTTTTATAGATTGCCTGCCCAGACCGACTGCGACGCAATGCGTCATTTCATCAGTTCGAAGGCCGAGTGGTGTCTCTACTCCCTTCATTGCATCTCAAGCTCCATACGATTCATGCTTTTCGTATCCTGGTTGTTCTCTTTGCTTTTGGGGAAGGCCAAATTAGAGATTCCCGCAGTCACAGTTGCGATGCCGCTCGGTGGGGCATTGTTAGCATCTTTGCCAGCGGAGCCAGCGCCGACAGAATGGTTAGCGGTCTCCATCCCAGTCAATACTGGCGACCGCTGAGCACTCGGAGTCTCACGGGGAACCGATAACCCTGAGCCAGGGGCCCGAGGACCGTTCATTTCAGCATCGGTTCTCCCAAATGCTTCACTCCACCACCGCACTTCATTGACGCGTGGGAAGACTAGACGTTCCTTTCCACGTTTGTGATCGTCAATCTGCGGGTCATAGTCAGGGTTGAGGAATTGTTCCCTCCGTGCCAGGAAGTAATCCCAAACGCTCCGAGTACGCCCTTTGGCATTCCACTCTACCCGCTCCTTCTCACTGTTGAAGAGGAATGTTCCGAATTGACACGAGTACAAGTGGTACAATAGTCGTCGCAGGAACCGTTCATTGAACTCGAACCGGGTAGGGTGCTGGTAGAGTAACTGATAGGTTGCATCCAGGAACTGGTGGAAGACGGGGCTTGTTTCCTTGACCTTGGTTACCTCCTTTTCCAGGGGCGTTGCTTTAGGCACTGAAGGCTTCTTCGCATTGTCACCGTCATAAGATTGCATCTCGCCATCCGACTCTCCAAGAGAATCACGACTATTGTTGTCTCTGTTGAAAAATCCCTTGGCGCTAAGGAAAGCATTTTCGATAGCTCTACTGGCACCACCAGCCTCGCCAAATGCTCGGTTCGAATCGCCTCCGATCCGTTCGTTCTCAATTTGGAACCACTTTTCGCTGTTGAGATGTCCGGCCCTGTGCCGGAACATGTGCCCGAATGATAGCCAGTCCTTTTCTACCAAAACCATAAAGCCCTCCAGTGTGCGAAAGTACGGGTCGAGGCAAAGTTGACTCAATGCGCTCAACTGACTCGTTCGATCCCATCCGTCTGAACAATGGATCAAAACATGCGAATGCTGAAGCCCAACCTGCCGGGCAATCAGACCCGCGCCATCTAGAACCGTCGAAATATGTTTCAGCCAGTTGCTCCGTGCAAGTTGGTCCTTATTGGGCCCTAAGGGAGTCACATCAGAGTCCTTGAGAGCATCGATCACTTTGTTGAGGGAGTCTCTCATCACGTGGATGTTGTCGATTCCGAGGTACGCCTTGGTAGCGAACTTGTAGTTGTCCATATTCTCCGATCCAAGCCCTACAGCCTGCATCGCAAAAGCGTTGACGGTCGGACGAGCATCAACAATAAGATTGCGCTGCTGGGCTCCGTAGATATGGGACTTTTCCTCCGGGTCGCCGGCAAAAGACGCCAGCATTTCATCTTCCAGGTCTTCGGCGTTGGTCAGGTCAGCCAGCATCTGACTACTAGACGGATCACTTGATGTCGAACTGGAGGATTCCGGCTCCAGATTCGGCGGAGTGAAGTTTGCGAGCGGTCGTTCGGGGCGGGAAGTCGAGAAGATCGCGGCGAGCAACTTCTCGTCCTGAATGCTTCGGTTTTGGCGCACACCCACCAGCGGCTGCGAGCTTCGTGTGATGGAGCAATTGTTCACAGGGTGCAGATACGTCAAAGCGGGTACCCTTGCTCTTGATCGATATTTGCCAGCATGGTTGAGCGTGATGTCCGAAATGGTAGTCGGCACAGGTATGAGAGCAGGGTAGGTCGCAGAGAACTGAGGTTCAATGGTTAACTATGTAGCAAAATCCGTTGTTTTTTCAGGGCATACTTGCCCCATAATCAGCGTTTAACTGAGATACCCGCCAACCCGAGCCATTCTGGTTCACGCCTTGCCGAGCCCACTCCTTACGGGCGTCATACAATTCCCAACCATTGTACTTCTGCTCGGGTGGAGGCGGCTGGTAGGAAAAAGCATACAGCTTATCGATGCGTCCAACCTTACAGGTCCAGCACTTTATGGTTTCGTATACATCTCGGGCCTTGCTCTCGCTAGTGAAATAGAAGCAAACAAAGGTGAAATCTCGACATCGTAACCGGATTGAAGATGGCTGGCGGGCTGCGGCGGGGGTGGGGCGATAGGTACAGAAGGAGATAATTGGATATGTGATCCAGAGCTCCTTTGACCGGCCAGCAGCATTGGGGGTTTTATCGGTCGAGGGAGGGATGTAGGAGAAAATTATATGGTGAGAGGTAAGATGGAGTGTACCGACGACCTGTTCACCGCGACGCGCCAAGGTCACATCTTCAACCTGGGGAATCATCGACAGAAAAGCGTCAGTTTGTGTTTCAGATTTATCCATTCTCCACTGTGATGGAACTAACCTTAGCAACTCGTGTTCTCTCCATGCCTTAGCTGTCACTGTCTCCGCATAAGCTTCATGGCTGGGGGGGGTTTGCAACAATTGAAGTTCAGTGCGCCGGCACGGTCGGTAAGTATGACGACAGGCAAAAGAACACAAAGAGAGATGACAAAAAAAACTATCTGAACACAAGAAGGAAGGACAAAAACAAAAAACCCCAGACCGTTGAAGATTTCTTGAAGGGGCGAAGGATAACAAACATTAACTTGCAACAAAGTAGGAGGGGGGTTAATTTCAGTAGCGGGCACGGACAACTCGGCCTAATGCGGAGCCCCTCGCCTTTCTCGCTACAAATACATACAGTACAGGCCCGATGATGGCTGCTGCAACTACGTCAATCTGCCCACCCATGTGATCTACTACTATTAACCCCCCTGTAACTTGTGACTGACCATACTTCGTACACTCATTCATGCCAACCACAAGTCACTAATATCCTTGATCGGTCTCAAAAGAGAATTCGCACTGCTCTTGCATGCTCAATTGAAGCACTCGACTAGTCATAAATCCAGTACAGATCAATCTGATCGTTTGCTTGGAAGCATTTCCCAATTAGGAAAACCCGCCTGACTTCTGTGCAAATTGACAGCGATCAGCTCCCCAACTACTAGAATCTCCATGTGATATTATCGACTTGTGAGCTCAAGCTATCACCGGTTCTTCTCTTGTCTATTGCTGTTCATGAGCAGGATCGCAGTTTCTTTTAATATCTGTGGCGACAGTCTGCACGCACTACTGATGATTACTGCCAGCATCAACACTCTGCTTACCACCTGCGATTTTCAACACTACCATCAAGTCAACTAACAACAAGCAGCATACTTGCTCGATCTCCAATCAAACATTTCTCATTATTCGCGGATAAATGTCAGATCTATACTGTCCACTTCCCCCTCGGGGCCAAGATATATTTCGCTTCCGTCGCCCCTACGGAGTGAACTTAGGACCTACCTTCACACAAGGCCCGTCCCCCAACCAAACCACCACGCCAAATGAGCTAGAAGCACTAACAAGGTCTGTCTCACCCTCTTCGTAAGCCCTCAAACCCTTGCATCACCAGTTGAACCTAACCAAAACAGCTCCATCGAAACGAATGGACTCGAATCCACCGCCTCAACATGGCAATCCCACTGGCTTTCCGCCTTGCCAAACGACGAGCTGCTCTGGCTCAGAGATACCTGCCACTGCAACACGATCCAAGTGCCCCTTGGATTCCTCACCCTCGGTCCTCTCTTCAGCCAAAGAACCCCCTTCGAGGGCGCCCCATCCCAGGTCTACACGCGCTGCTGGTCCGCCATCAAGCATCTCATCGAGCGATGCCACGCCCACGGAATCGGGATCCTCCTCAACTTCGACCTTACCACCAACGGGGTAGACCTCCGCTCCAGCCCCGAGCGCCTCGCGCTCGCCCGGGACTGTATCGCCTTCGTAGCCCAGGAGGTAACCTTCCACGCCCTGCACGGGGTGGTCGGTCTACGGATCTCTACATCAAAGGAGACGCCGAGGCCGGATTCCCCCACTCTCCGCGACTGGTACAAGGAGATCCGGATGATAGTCGGCGCCATCGACGAGTTTCTGCCACTATACATCAGCGATAACACTCCCGTGGGGACCGAACTCTTCCGTGACTGCGAGACGCCGCTCCACCACCAACTAGTCCAGGCCGACTCTAAACAGCCAGGATCGGCAGCAAGGGCGACCTTACCCCGGGCGGCCCCCGGCCATCTGCTACTCTCGCGGGACGAAGTCCAGACAAAGGCCCAGCAAGCCCGGATCGAGCGGCCGCAGTTACTGAGGGAGGCCTTGGCGCGCCTGGAGGGAGAGGAGGAAGTGAAAGGGGAGAAGGGAGAGAGTGCAAAGGAGAAATACTGCCACCGTGCGGTTGGGCGGCAGAGTTTCGTCCACGGCTGGGATCTGGGATACAGCGATGCGCTGCGGTTTTTCGATGCCGCGGTGGAAGGGTTGGTGCCGCAGCGCGCGGGGGCGGACAGAATCGGGGAGGTGGAGTTGTGGGCTCGTCGACGGGCAAGCGACGTTGCACGGCTGGAAGAGAACCATCAGGCTTGGGAGCTGGGGCTTCGACGAGGGATTGCCGATTTTAATCGGTTCGTGGGCATTTGAGCTGGTTCTTTTTGATTCCCTCCGCGACGATGTAATGTTGCTTATGGGTTCGTCGGGTCCCTGTGTTATCAAAAGTGATGTGGACTAGCTTTGATCGGGGCATATGGCAGTATACTTCTCTGTCATCGGCCACAAGAAGTGGCTGGACAGAAGCATGGGTACAGTACTCTTCAGGCGCCCGAGACTCGGATCTGCGTTTATTTTCTCCCCGCAAGCACTGAGCTGAGCCTATTCCATTAGATACCTCGTAGTATACATGCCTCATGCCAAAAGTCCCCCCCGAAAAATATAAATACATGAAAATGGGGTCTAATCCTATACGCCAGAAGACACTTTTTTGAGCTCTAGAACACCTCCGGACCTTCAGAGGCCGCCTCCGTTTGGCGGGCCATATCCACGTCAAACGCCAAATTGCATGCAGATTTATAGAATTCATGGAAGCCATCCTCAACCACGGGGTCAGTCGCGCCAGGAACGGCGTTCGATAGGGCCGAGTCAGGGTTCCCGATGTCCTTTCTCAAAAAGAGCTCGGTGACACGATGAGGCAAGAAAGGCCCACTCTCGTAGTATGAGTAGTTGAGCTGCTGGCCGCCGTAGTTGTATTTGTGGACCCGAGTGCCTCGGGCGTCGTTCACCGGGAGGAAAATGTAGTCTGCCGTCAAGGTTTCACCTTCCGTGGCCGGGGTCTGGCCCAGAAGCTTACGAGGAAGGGTAATTTGAGTGAAGCTGGGAAGAGGTATTTCGCTACCGCTGGACTCGAGAGACTGATGGAAAACCTTTCGCAGGCTCTCCTCAAGTGCACCTAATGATGGATCAATTGCGGAGCCCGTAGGAAGCTCATGGGTCAAGCGTCGGCTGAATCGGAGATCGAGCCCGTTCTCTGGGAGAAGGAAATCGAGTTTGCTTTCAGCTAAAACCACCTTGGCGCCCTGAAGGGCAAATTCAGGGCCGGTGTAAAATGGAGACTTGGAGGTATTCACTGTGACTTCCACCTCGAGTTGCGGGAAGACCTGGGCATGGAAAGCTGAAGGAACCAATCGGATGCGGTGCACCTGTTGCTCATCGGACTTCTGAGGCACCAGATTGTTCAAGAACGGTGCCGCACGAGGTATATCTGTAGCGAATGTACGTGGGAGGGACAGCCGGCCAAGTTGAGGCGCGCTGACCGATGTCTCCTCAAAGGTAGGCTTGCGGAGGAAAAGACATTTTCCAACTGCCGCAGTGACCGACTCACAGATATTGGTGGGGTTCTCGATGCCAATGGTCTTGTTGAAATTGGGATTCCGAAGCAATTTGAGAAGCACATTGGACAAACGGGATTGATGCTTGTTAAACAATTTGCGCCTTTCTAACAGGGAGCCGGGTGTCAAGACCTCGCCGGTCTCATGTGGAACCGCCCATCTGAACCACGAATGTCGTCGATCAAACCATGGTGTGTTGAGCTCAGGGTCGATGTTATTGATGCTAGCCATTTCGGTAGCAGGCATGTATGTACTGAATGGTGTAGGATGGTTGTTTGTGCTATGCCAGGCAAGATGCAGCGTCCTGTGAGCATCATCCGCCTGCTGTTTGTTCTCAGCAAGATAGAACATCCGCCTGGGTGTTTCTGACGTCTTCCCATCAAAGGTCACCCCATAAGTCTTGTTGAGCCAAGATAAAAAGTCAGGGCTTTTGACGCGGGCATTAGCAGTTATGTCGTTCTCGCTGACTGGTAACGTGAGGCCTTCCTCCTTTATTCTCATGGTGGCGTCACGAACGATGTCCCTGATGGACTCACATGCTTCCTGTCGTCCAGTTACCCTCATAATGTGTAAAACCTGGGAGACATCGATTTTAACATCGTGTAACACAGCGAGCTCCTCAAACGAGAAGTTTTCGGCGTTCAAAAGCGTATGAAATGCGGTGTCAGGCATGAGGATATCAAGCTGGCCGACTTCGCCAGCGACACTCAGGTGCCAGCAATCTCGAAGGATTTTCTCAGCAAAAGCATCCTTCCCTTTCAAACCCTGAAGTGCTCCGGTTCGGATAGAAGCACGTTTGGGTACCGACTCCATGAGATTCACCACGCCAGGTAGCCAGTGTTTGCCTTCAGAGTCATCCCGAGGTGTGTCTTGGCCTTCCTTGTCGATTCGTTGTTGAATGTAATCAGAGAGTTGTGAGATCTTGAAGGATGAGCGAAGGTTGTATCTAAGATCATTCCAGTCGGCGCGTGTTAATTTGTCGTAGGGTTGGTAAGGAGAGCCTAGCTCGTCAATGTGAGCGATATAGAGATCTTCATCGGCAAAAGCGGCGTCTTTCTCCAGTTCCTTCAGCATAAAATGCTCCCCTTTGGATTCTTCCGACGAGTCTTTCTCTGCGATAATTTGCGAACGTCTGCGACGTTTGCGATCCTGGATAACCACGACCTGAGCCGGGTCTCCCAGGGAACGCACCGAGATTGGTATCGTGTGGCTCTTCGATTTCTGTCGTCTGATTTGCTCTTTCTCGCTCAAGACACGACGCATGCGCTTGATGCGGCCGTGCCGACGTCTGGACTCCTCTGCTTCAAGGTCGTCTAAAGAAAAGAAGCCCCCGACGCTGTCGCCCGGATCGTCCGAGTATTTGTCGGATTTGAATCGAGCAATAACATTGCGCCTGCGCAATGGAGGGGTGTTTTCTGTTCTGCAATAGGGGCGCAGCGGACATTTAAGGAGCCCTACTACTCCTTTCGACGACCGGGAATTCATATGGATGACGAGGCGTTGGGATGAATCTCGGAGTCTGAAATCTCGCGTGATCGAAATCTTGAAGCTCAAAAAGAATGGAGGCAATCGCCGAGGACGCTAGTCCTAAAGCAGAATAGTCATGTCAGCTATCGGGGGGCTTCGGCTCATCCACTTTTCTACTCTTTGAATAGGCTTGTACAATACGGAAAACCATTTCTGTCTCTCACCATAACCAATCTTCAAGACACCTTTCAATTCAGGATTTGCAATCGACACTGAGACTATGTACAATAGATGGGATACAATTTGTGGCTTTGTCAACCGACTTCACAACTGCCGCGATTCACTCTTTGCTTGCAATTTCCCAACTCCGTAGGTCTTCGCGGACATCGAACTCGGATAATTCGTGGTCCGCATTACGACTTTTCCAGCTCCTCCCTTTCGGATTGTCTTGGAGTTGTTTTTCGATGCTCCCATCTTTCCCAGTATGATCCGCGCTCGAACTCATCTCGGACACCTTTGGTTCATTCCGGAAATGGTTGCTGGATGAGCTCCGAGGTCGCTTCTCGAAGCTACTAGGCGACAAATGATTATCCGTCGAAGCTTGCCTTATGCCCGTCCGGCTATACGGGGAAAGTCGGTCAGCGTGGTGATCTGTGAAGTTTGTAAACGGCGAGTGCTGGTTCTCTGCCCAGCTGATGCTCCCGGCAAACAACTCTTCAATCAGCTTATCCGCCGGTAGGTCATCGGCTCTCGAAATCCAAGAAGCGGCCAGAGTACGGCGATACATGTCCTGCATATCAGTGACCTCTCTGCTCTGGGAATTTATGGATGGCAGCCTGCCAAGGTCGTCGTGCTCGCCTTGTTCGGTAGAGACAACACCGGCGATCCCTCCGAACACCATCGCTGATTTGAGGGGAGGCCTGGAGGAGGTCAAATTGTCAGTCGCAAACACTTCAGGTGATGTCTAGATGCGACGATCGAACGCACGTAACAAAGTTCCGATCACCTTCAACCTGGCGTAGAGCTATCCCGACCTTAAGCGTGCTGTTGACTTTGCTGTCCTGCATCAAGTAGCGTCTGACGATGCCCTCATCGTCGTCACTCTTGTCCACATACTCTGACAAGTTGAGCCTGATCTTTCCCAGAAGGCTCTTCTCATTATTATTTCCTCCTGACGCAAACTCTTGTATGACCTCGAAGTATAATTCGCATTCGTGAAGCGTCTGGTTTCGATCGATCGTCAGTCGGACTTGCAGCACTTTCTCGTAGTTCCAAGATGCTCTGTGGTCTATAATGACCGCTTTGTCGGTATGCCCATGATGTTCGGGCGCACATCCAGAAGGAAGGCGCCACTTGACAAAGGCTGTGCCATTCACAAGGGGTACATTGTTGAGATCAATGACCTGAGAGAAAGCCCTCAATTGTCAGCTCCAGATAACGCTTGCGATTGGTTCTCGACGGGGAAGTCCTTACTTTCAGCACCAATTCAAATTTAGGCTATGAACGGATATCAGCACTCGCAACTCTTAAGTACCGACACAAGCGATGCTACTTACTCTCCTGTTCTTCGGGACTAGCGTATCGCGCTCAAGTGTCAGCGCAAGAGATTCAGGAGAGAGATAAGGTCACAGCGCCCTGAGGGGTCATATGCAAGAGTCGGGCGCAAACGCAGAAACATACCAAAAGCCTGCATAGCTGGTAAGCTCAAGGCCTACAGTTCAAGACCCTATTAGGTTCACTCGTTTCATCAAAATCCCCAGATGGTTTTCAGAGCAATCCACACTTATCACGATAACGTCGGCGGTCGACACCATCTCCGATACGTCCGACGGCTCTCCCCACACGCCTTCCGTGCGAAGGCGGCATATCTGGCAATACTGTCGGCAGGAACTGACCGCCCTTGGCGATGTTTGGCGGTGAATGACCCAGTCCGCAGTAATTGCGTTCGAGACAAAATTGGCCGAGCTTCAGCAACACTCTCAAGCCAAGACACGATCGCGCGCGAGAAAACTTGGTGTTGGCGCACGCAAAGTTATTCCAGCTCTCTAGCACGCTTCTTCACCCCGTGAAAAATCAAAGTGAACGCGCCGCCTCCAGCCGCAATGGATCAGCAACAACTCCCCCTCTCGCCGCCTTCTGAGCCGACACCGTCGCCTGCAGCCAAGTTGGTCCCGCTCGACTCGCCGCTTCGCACGACTCCCATCCACGAACTTCTCTCGAGCATCCGTGTGCCCGGCCCACCTCTAGAGCCACACCAGTATAATCCAGTCACCTGTGAGCCAATCGACGTGGATGAAGTGGTGCGCGCGCAGCTCGAGCAACTACGCCAAGAGTTCCCCTCGCCCGAAGCGGCACTGAAAGAACAAGAGCAGGTCGCAAGGGAGATCAAGCAGAAGATGGAAGAGGCCGAGAAGAAGCGCGAAGAGGTTCAGAAAGCGATGGACAAGAAAATCAAGGAGCGAAACACGGAGATGAAGGTCCTCTCGAAATATCAGAAGGTCAAGGCCTCGGATATCCCGTCCTGAGAGCAGAACCCGCAGGAACGGCATGCACAGATAAACATCGTCGCACAACCTATCTGCCCGGCTGCCACCAAGCTTGCCAACTCAAAGTGAAACTCGCGCCATGCAAGAAACAGCGCAGTTCGCCGCAAATGCCGCAATCATATGCCTTGCGTGCATGATGGAAGCCATATTCCGCACGACAGAGCCTGCTGGGGGTCTGGCTTCATGATATATCGACGACTAGCGCTCATTCACCTCGCGGACTGGACGACTGTCCATTTTGACTTTACCTACCAAGTCTTTGGCCGCGAATATGGATTTTCCTCTAAGACCGGCTGTTGGGTTTTGCACTCCACGGAGTCTCCCGTCTGCCTAAGGGAAGCAACGAAATGAAATGCTACGAGCTGCTACGAGCTCGGAGGGAACGTGTGAAGAGTTCACATAAACGACTTGATTCTGAAGGAGACGCTCCTCAATCGTGGGCTAGTCACGGATTACAATTAAGCATGTATCACAACCACATCAACGACGCAGATCATCACGAACAAAGAAATACAATTCAGCGCATGGCTGGTCATCAACAAGTAACTCCGCCATCAGCGAAGTGAACAATTATCCCGAAATTTATGCTCACAAGGTGCCCAGCACTTTGACCAGAGCAGGAAGCAACTATGAATTGTCAGTTTCTAGCTTTTAGTTTAAGTTCAATACGTAACAAAGGTCTTACCTCAGAAGCATCCTCAATGAGCACCTGCGTTTCGTTGACAAACTTGGGCGTCAGCAGGTTGTTAGCCTGACCAAGCAGGCCCCCAACTTCACCAAGCAACTCTGGAGAAAGGATTGGCGACACATCGTCAATGAGATCGCGCGTCTCGTTGACAAACTTGGGTGTCAACAAGTATGTGGCATTACCGAGGATGAAGTCCACTTTTTCAAGCAGAGCTGGCGTGACGGCAGGTGACACGTTGTCGATCAAAGTTTGAGTCTCTTCAACAAACTTGCTGGTCAACAATTTATTGGCATTTCCGAGGAGACCGCCGACTAGGCCAAACATTTCAGGAGATATGATCGGCGAGATTCCGTCGATTAAACCTTGAGTCTCATTCACAAACTTTGGCGTCAACAGGGCATTGGCATTGTTGAGCAGACCTCCTACTTTGGAGAGCAGCTGGGGTGTGAACACAGGGGAAATGTCCCCAATCAACGTGCGAATCTCGTTGACGAAGTCGGGCGTCAGCAAGTCATTGGCATGTCCCACCAAGCCTTGTGTTTCATCAACGAAGCCTGGGGTCAGCAAGGAGGTGGCGCTATTCAGAAGCTGGCCGACTTCCTTGAGGCGGGCAGGAGTGAAGACAGGCGCCACCGCGCCAATCAGGCCCTGAGTCTCATTGACAAATGTCGGCGTCAGAAGTTCGTAGGCGTTGCTCAGTAAGCCAGCAACCTCTCCGAGAACAGCGGGCGTCAACACAGGAGCAACTGAATGGATCAAGCTCTGGGCTTCGTGAACAAATTGTGTCGTCAACAATGTATTAGCGTTACCCAGTACAGAGTTGACCTCCCGGAACAGCTCTGGTGTCAGAGCAGGTCCGACTGTTTCAATTAATGATTGCGTTTCGTTCACAAATCTGGGCGTCAAGAGTCCATTGGCGTTGCTGAGCAAGGTGCCAACCTCCCCTATGAGTTCGGGAGACAGTATAGGAGCCACGGCCTTGATCAATGACTTGGCCTCCCTGACAAACTCGACCGTCAAAAGACCATTGGCGTTGTTGACTAAGGTTCCGACCTCCTTCAGTAGCTCGGGGGTCAACACGGGCGTAACAGCCTCGATCAGCTGCCGAGTTTCCTTGACAAAGTCGGCCGTCAGTAACTGATTGGCATTGCCAATCAGACCGTTGACCTCTTTGACAAACTCTGCGGTGAGAAGCTCATTGCCATTGTCGAGCAACACGGAGACCTTGTGGAACAGCTGAGGTGTAACCAGGGGGCCAATAGAAGCGATCAATTGCTGAGTCTCGTTGACGAAATTCGGCGTCAGCAGATGGTTCGCATTGTTCAACAGAGTGAGCAGTTCGTTACTCAACTCTGGAGTCAACAAATTATAGGCAGTGTCGAGCAAGGACTTTGTCTGGTTTGTTGTCTTGTCGTCGAACAGGTATGCGAAGTGGTGAAAGAAGGACTCAATATCCGTGAGTAGCGAAGGGTTCAAGAGGCCAAAAAGGCCACTCAAAAGGTCAGGCTTCTTTGTTTCAGAGCTTTGAGGAGCTGTGGTTGTCTGAGACCCCGAATTTTGTGATGGATTTGAGCCTGCTCCGTCCTTTGCAGTGGAATCAGAGTTGTGGCCCCCTCCGAGAAGGCCACCAACCAGACCAGATAAGAGGTCTCCGTGAGCACTTTGTGTGGGAGCGGCTTCCGCCGCGGTGGATGGCTGCTGGGACACGCCATCGGCAGCTGCCTGCTGTTGGGCAGCATTCCCATATGACTGCTGGCCGACGGGAATTGCGTTATGTTGATTGGTATTGACACTCGCACTGGGTTGCTGTTCATTTTCTGCCGTTCCTGTGGTATCTACTGCCGGGGTTGCTGCATTGGCCGATGGACTCGCTACCCCTTGAGCGTCTGGCTGTGCAGCCACGGCTGCTGACGTTGGCTGAACCGAGGTTGCCAACGAGGTGCCAGACAGCACGACGGCCAAAAGAAGAGTCGATGAGAAGCGCATAACGAGAGGAGGCGTTTATCAACACAAGGTTAGCAACGAAGGAGTGGAGGGATTGGATCCAAAATGAATGCAGGTTGCCAGGGCTCCTTATATGGTTCGAGACGCCCGTTACTTTTCGCTCAAAATCATCATTGAATTGGAGCCAGGGTCCTATCAAACCTTCGATGAAATGAATAGGATGGGATGGTGTGTTTCGTTAGGGCTCCTACATTCCTTCTCGGTAGCATGGCCGTTGCGGTTCGCTTTCCGTCCGTGAACCAAGGGGATCAAGCTCGCTTCCGCAGCACAGCCGTGGTTTGACCAGGAGGGGACTATGCTTCTCGCAGTAAGTGCTCTCAAGGCTATTTTAGGGGTCCTCGCGGAGAAGCAAATCCGTGTCTGGATGGATTACAACAAGAGATCATTATTTGGTCTTTGGAGGCAGTCTATTTTTTCCGCTTAGGTTCATTGCCCCGGTGATCGACAGGGACGTGTGTAGCATCCGTGGGGACGATAAGATGGCAGGAACAAGGCATTGTCTCTGGAGACTGGGATATGAGCGTTCCCTCAAAGGGAAAACATATCCAAATGCACGGGCCATAGCAAGTTCAACTTGGTACCTGGCTGATTGACGATGTCGCTGCGTCATTTATGCATTGTCCGAGGCGTTATTTTCCTGAATGATAGAGAAGATGGGCATCTATAAAAACTATTCTTCCTTCCCACCGTTCAACAAGCAGATCTAGACACCTTCTTCTTGCAAGTGACTGTAGTCTTCTTTTGAAAGCCGTGGCTATTGCTGCTGTAAACTGTGTCAAAAAACCCACACGAACGATTCATCCATTCAACCCCAGCACTAAGCAATTCAACTCCAGCATCAAGCACTGAACTGCCAACAGAACCAAGTCGGTAGCATGTGATCTCTCAGGCGAGTCGTGGTTGTAGAGCGGATGGTTCTTGCTTCGGAACCTGCAGAAAAGTCTGGAATTTAGGCACCGTTTCACAATAGCATTGAACTTTGATGCTTAAGGGTGTCGCAACGGGATTCGTGCCGTGGTTCTTCGTGAAAGGGTAAATCTTAGCTCGGTTAGAGGAGAGGGAGAAAAGGAATCTTGGAGTAATTATGACCTTTTGTTTAAAAAGCTGAAGAACGAAGACCCTGATTAAGAAGTGGGCCTTCAATAAAGTTGGGGTTCTGGGTGAGGTGGTTGTATTTTCCAGTGGCTGTTCGCTGAAGAGATACAAGCGACTTGAACTAGAGAAGCTAAACCCAGGGGTCTGAACAGTCCAAACTATATCTACAGAATTCATCTGAAATAACGAACAGCTTACTCTCTGAGCGAACAAGAACCAATGGTCTTTGTAAAACCTGCATCGAAGATCATGTACATACCAAGAGCATTCAAAGCTGTTTGTTATTTGGGTGTAGGAGAATAACTTGCCTCAAAAATCAGACCCAAAAATATGGTTTGGATCGAACTAAGCGGGCCCCGAATATCTCCAAGAGCCTAACAAGCTGATACAAACCCCAACATTGAGCCCGCAGCGCACAGGCTTGAAGCATTGCTCTTTTTTTCCGTGTCCAGAGCTTGCTTGTTTGTCTTGTTGGACTTGCTGTTCCTTTTTTCTTTGCACATATAAGTACCCATCCTCAAGCTGTGGCCATCTCTAGCCACTACTCGCTATGTTCCTTAACCTGCTATAGTCACCGATCCCCATGCACAACGACGGCATATTATGCGTATGCTGGTTGTTTGCGCTGGTTGGCACCCCGTTGAGTATCCTACCTCGTTCGGATTCATTACCAACTCTTCGTTAACCCGATTCCGGCCGCCGTGGCCTGACGCGGATCATTCTCATTTCCCTCTTCGCTGAAGGGATTGATCCAGCCGCAAGTCGCGAGGCTGTTGTCTTCCCTGATCCACCATGCCTTTTCAGACCATCATTGCTGGTCGTGATTGGATTGTTTTATTTGGATGGGTGGTGCTCGAGAGGAATCGATCACGGTCGTTCCTGTTCGGGTGGTGCGTTTGAACTCGTAAAGGGGAGGAGAGAGTGGAGTTCAGTCAAAAGAACTGGATCGGTGGAGCTGTGTGTATAGCTGGGGTAACTTGTTGTTAACTTGAGGATGAATGGTAAGTGGATAAGTTGATAGGTACCCTAGATTGTAGATGGATAGGTTGGTGACGCAGCTAGACAAGGTAATAGAGGTGTTGTGAGAGGTTATTGACCCTCCAAGACCATGTGAAGCTAGTATCTCTCTCAGAATAAGTCTCCGCCAGAAATGGCTGGAGTCTCTCTCTGGGGTGTCGCAAAGTTGCTCAAGTTCTGGACGAACGTTGCTTCTGCCTGTTGAGGACCGCTGGATTGGCTAACGCAGAATCGGACCGCCGTGCCGCGGTGCAGTTGGTTTCATTCCTTTCCTTCCCCATCCACCTGAGATGACATTGACTCTGGCTCAGTCAGATCTGACGGTGAGACATTATCATAGACCACGCAAGACACTCCAGTGGAGCTATGGCCAACTACAGCAATACCCAATCAGGAATCGTGGGACGCATCGTCGCAGATCAGTCGAGACCTATCCCCCAGAGTCACCTTGCGGAAGCAAAGACGCGAATAATTCTGAGTATAATTCAAGACAACTACGGACTCTTGATGTACAACATACCAATGAGCTCGAGCGAAGTGTGCCAAAGCCAAAGTATCATCCTTGATCCTGCTCTATGAGGAGACTACTCGCACATGTCATACTCTTTCTAAAATTTCAGTTTTCACGGCTCGTCGTTCCTTGCAACAATTAGGTGCTGACGTCGGGTTTATTCGCCGAAGAAACGGTTCGATCACAGGCAATACCAGTCCTCTTGTGTAGCACCTTTCAAATTAGATGAAGGGAGGTTGGCCACCGTGGTTGTTGTTTGTCGAATTCGAACTAGTCGTCATGACTGGAAAAATTACCCTTTGCTCACTTGTACAAGACAAAATCGCAGCACGACCCCCGATCCTATTTGTCTCAGCTCGAAGTCTGAGCAGATCCTGTCTCAGGGAAGAATATGCAGCAAACCATTTTGGGTAGTGGTGCCAGAGATCCGAGAGTACGAGGACGGGTTCTGGCCAGCACTGATGTCTGAAAGTGTCACCAGCTTTTGATGTCGTATCCAACCCCAGACTGGAATCCCACTGACCTCATCCCAACAGGACTGAATCCAGGCCAGTCGATCTACGCTCTCAAAAGGGCTAGCCGAGCACATGACCAAAATCATATGCATTGTCAGCAGCGCCCAGTGGGTCTCGCACACCCTCTTGTTCAGATGAGGGAGGGAAAAGACCTCAGGCTCCCGGCAACCTGCATACTCACCTCCCGTGCGGCCTACGGAGTATGGAGGACTAGTTCCGTCTTCCCCTCATGGTTATCGGTTGAAACACGGAACAGGGATGAGCCTCGGTGAGGCAGCCTGTATTGGACAGTTGCAGGGCTGGTCAGGGACTAAAGTCTGGCTGGGTTTAGGCAAGGCGAGGCGTCGGCGCTTATGTACGGGGTTGCATCTCAAGTGCCATGTTATTGGGCTATCCCAGACTCTTCCCAGTCTGCTTGTCTGTCTGTCACAGAGAGTTGAACGTACATACTCATACTACTCAGGATGCGCTAGGACAGGATGACCGCAATGACCTCTTGTCTGCTCTAGTTAGTTCTTCGTTGCTCAGGCTCCGCATGTTGTGTTTCAAGAGCTCATGCGCAACGTCGGAGCACTCTCAGGGAAATTTTTGGCTGATCAGCGCCGGTTGCTGCACCTAAACTGGTATTGGAAGGGATCTCTTTAAGCGCTAGATTGTAGTCACCTGAAAGTCAAGATTTTTGAAGTTGCCCGCATCTTACTTATTTTCTCTCATCTGCTTTCTACATACGGACGAGTTTAGGGTTGAGAGTTTCCAAGGTTGCCTGTGGTTCTGGTGAATGGAAGGTTTTTACCCGCTCATTGTGACAGCAATAACTAGCTGCCTGCAGTCCGACCGAGTTCGTTCTGGTCATCCACGCCAATTATTCGTGATCCT
The DNA here is from genome assembly GCF_001890905.1 of Aspergillus aculeatus ATCC 16872. Taxonomy (NCBI): domain Eukaryota; kingdom Fungi; phylum Ascomycota; class Eurotiomycetes; order Eurotiales; family Aspergillaceae; genus Aspergillus; species Aspergillus aculeatus. The sequence continues at coordinate 784,154 of NW_017962978.1, forward strand.
TTGCTTGCTGCTTGCTGCTTGCTGCTTGCTGTCAGCTCGAATTCTTCGGCCAAGGATGATGTCACCCGCGCCTGCAGAAACCTCGCCACACAATGGTGGCTTAGTGAGGCGCAGCACTCGGCCATCGCCGACGCCGATGGAGGAAAGAACAACCTCCTCCCTTCCCATAGGTAGCTTTATTCTTCGCTGTCCTCCTCTCCCTCTCACCTCGGGACACAGTATATGCGTTACGCTTTGCTTTTCTTTTTTTATCTCGAAGGTACCAATCCACAATCTTGCCCCAGTGGAGCGTCCCATGTCTTGCCAGCTTGTCTCTCGATTCTTCAGCTCGACTCTATAAGACAGCAGGGTCCACGATATGTCATTGTGCAGCGCTGTAAACGGTCATTCGGGCGCTCGACATACAGTCTGATGGGTCTTTGGGCCTCTAGCGCGAAGCTGACGACGCGCTGACTGCTTCTGTTATGCGGTTCTTGCTCGTCTGTCGTCGGGAGCCGACTCCAGCCGATCAAGCGATGCGCTCTGGCACCAGACCATGAACCGCCGGTCACGTTATACGGTATCATTCATCCTGTTCGTTCAGTCCTCGCATCTCCATTTGCGTCTGTCGTCAAACCCACTTCCGAGCGCGTACTGAGATTTCCAGGCGCAATCATTACCGAACTCGGTCACTGCCGCAATGCTTGACAGACAGTCCAATAATCCGGATTGGCGCGGGACAGACTAACAAACGAGGAGCCCATCACAGGACTGCCTGTCCTCTCAATCAGTCTCGGTATCGCCGGACACCTAGCACTTGCACTCCGTCTGCTATTTCCCTTATGTGCACCGGAGTTCGCCACCCTGTCACAACATCGGAGTCTATTGCCTGGGAAGGGCAATATCTCCAGCAGACCCTGTGGGTGCCGTCTCGGAAAACCATACGAGGCACAGGAGTATCAGTCAGCCTGTCGCAGCCGCGTGTATGCGCATGCAGGCGTGCACACCAAGCAGCCCAGGTTCTGAACGATACGGTCATCCAAGGCAATGCGAGTGCATGCATGCAGATCGGGATAGAGGACTTGCCCTTCCGTTCCTTCCTCCCTCTATTGTCCATCCCCCTCTCTTCATTACAAGACCGGTAATGGTCGAGTAACGAGTCTCGTTACAAGTGCATTCCCAGTCCGACTACCCTTCCTATTCCAGAAAATCTGGAGATGACCGGTCGTCGAGGCCAGTCCAATGAGAGTCCGTAGCGGGGATCTCAGCTGCGGCGACCGAGCCGGCCGCTGTAGCCCGTCAACGAATCCGCGGCCAGAAGAGGCATTTCTCATCTAACTGCCCAGGGCTTTTTAGCTCGCCCCACGACGCCTCTTCAGATAAATTCCTGGCCTTCAGTAATCCCTCAGCTGAGCGCATCGGCTCTTATTGATACTCACTCCGGCGGTACGGTTTGAGAGTAAAATCTAGGGGTAGGTTCAACAACGAGGGTTTGAGTATCATCGCTTAGACAGGAACGACCTTGAGGCTATCCCATATTCTGGTGGAGAGTCCCTCTTGGTAGATTGTATATTTGTTGATAGAGCCACAGACAAATGCTGAATACAAACGCGTAACAATGCGGGTATCGGCGGCTATAAGTAGAAGTGCACTGAAAAGTGTACCGTCCGCGAGTCGAATACAGGTTGCTTTATTCTTATTTTCGCTGCCTTGCAATAACGTTACTTTGAAGTATTCCGGATGTGTTAGATGTGTTATGCTCATATTCTGTGTGGTTCAGCACAAGTACAGACAAGACATTCTTTCTAGAAACCAGCCCAGAAACGGCGGTACTCGAATCTCCAGGATTTAGCACTAATCACGCAGGTCCATGATGTACAGCATAATGAGCAAACCAACAGGGGTGTGCTTTCAGGTCTTGAACAGCAAATATGCTCATTTTCCCTTTCCAAGCCAAACGATTGTATAAACTCAGGAATTTCCTGCATGTCCGGAACTTATTCGTCCACCCCTGTTCATCTTGCAGAAAAGGAACCCGCCCCATCGTGAACCATGCCCCGAGTTGCGATACTACGACGACTCTCTAGGAACATGGATGAGCCACCTCGGCCTCTTGTATCAGCTTTCCCGTTCTGCGTGTAGGTAGTACTACGGTAGGAGTATTATTGTTTCCAGTAAGGTATCTATCTGCATCGGAACTTGAGTCGGGTACCACTGGGCCGTGCGTTTTGTGGACCGGACCCTCTATCGGATGGAGATGTTTCCCAGCCTTCTTTCTTTTTCCTTTGCAGATGTTTCTACTCCGTATGTGCACCTTTGAAGAGCAGGTGTAAGTAAAATTCCCCTTCTACTATTGGTCAATCAAGGGCATTTGCTTAAGATTTTGTGCCCGGGTGATTTCAAATTTTAACGGCATGAGACGGTGGCTTTTGTGCAAAGGCATCTGTTTGCCATCATCATAGGTATATACAGAGCATGCAGTATAGATCAAGTTCTGTAAGCATCATAGAATAATAAGTACACGGACGATCGGAATTGGCGAGTGTGTACTTGGGTGAGTCATACGGGAGAGTGGATTTCCAATATCTCCATTTCATCTCTTTCTACCCACATGGGCGTTTGCATGGCATGAGTAGATGTTTACCTACTCGCATATATGCGCGATGATGTACATGCGACTACAGGTCTGGTATGCATGCGTTATACTTGTCCTGTGTATGGACTGTGGGTAGTGTGAAAACTGTTCTCTCGGCAGTGAGTATATAGATTACATCGATGCTATAGACTACGAATCATTATTTCTTAGTTCACACGGCATCGGGAATATGAAGTCTAGTGGAATCTGGATCTCAGGGCTGACTTGCCACATGTGAGTTGCTTCGAAAAGGTCCCACCGGTCAAAGGACGCGAAGTGGGTGGCGGTATCGCGTGCCGGAGAGGTCAAGTCTAAAAGAGCGAGGGGCTTTTTGATTCGATGTCTTACCCATACTGAGTAAGTTAGACCACGTACTTGATCCGATTCTGGGTTTCACCCGTTTTTGGATACCCTCGCATTGAGAAAGTGGGCTTGTCTTGACTCAGTCCATAGAGAAGACTAGATTCGTGACTTTGGGAAAGGCGGAATAGAGTTGAGTACTTTTTAAATGTCGCGTGCGTTGATTGGTCATTGTAGTATTGAATGATGCGATGGATAATCTGTGTACAATCACTTTTGAGGTTTGATTGCGCAGGTAGGTAGATGAATCGCTATAACTTAGGTACTGTAGCTGTTGACTCGGTGTTTGAAACACTAGAAACTTGAACAGTCGCATATGGATCGTATTCGCTCCCACTGTTCAAATGTCAACATATCTTGAAGAAGTATTATGCATGGATGTCTTGGTATTGGAAGAAGATAAGTGTACTGCCACTCTCAGCCTTCGCAGCTTGCATGGCAAGTGGAGCGTTTGCCCATCGCGGAGGAAAGAAGAGGGAAGAGGCCGAGCGAGCTGAGGGAGGAGAGGGGCTTAGCTTAGCCCCAGCCAGCCCTGATTCCAACCTGCAAGCCCATCCTGCAACCACGCCTTTTTTTTTCTCTGTCTACAACGTTGTATACAACTTCTCTCTTTAGATATAGAGTCGAACAACCACTGTATTTGAGGGAGGGAAAAGGAAAGAGGGAAAAGTACTTCAGAGCACAGCTCTTGCTGGGTTACTTGCCATTCCGGTGTCACCATCACTGACAATGCACACACACACACACACACACACACACACACGCGCGCACACACCTGACAAATGGGCGCTTTCCGGGTCAGACAGGAATTGAAAATGAATGGAACGCTTGTTGGGGTTGATCCATGGTTCAGCTTCTGTCTCTTGTCCGTCCGCCCGGCCGCCCGGCCGTGCTGGGCAGAAACTCAAGTTCGGGGTGGGTGTCTGTCTTGTCTGTCTGTCTGCCCTTTTGTGTGACCTGCCTAGCTAGGGCAGTTGACCGGCTTCTTATCCCACTGTGGCATTTTGTCGATGCATGTTGATCCAGTCGAAAGGAGAATTTGAAGATTTTTTCAAGGAAAACATCACCTTTATTCCCCTCCCATCATGATGAATCTCAGAATGAACAGGGCCCCCAACTAGCTTCTCAGGGAGTTTAGGGAGTGCGACAGAAAAGAGGATATAGAAAAGGTTAAATCATCTTTTTTTCGCATCCCGACCGGAGAGCACTTCCATATCAGCAGGCATCGTTCCCCAGCGATATCCGGCAGTCAGGCAAGAAACAGCTTAGATACACTACGGGGGCGCCTTTTGGTCCAAACTTTCTTTGTTCGCGGACATCCGCGACTCTTAAAAGGTACAAGGTATTATGGGTCGGTCTGAGTATGTGGAAATTGGATCTTGAATCATTATTTCAGTGAACTCACATCTGCCGTAGTATCTTTACTTGATTGTAGCAACTTAGTGGTGGATGTACGGATAGAGAAATCACTCAGCGAGCCAAAATAGTAATAATTCAGTAATCATGGGGGATCACCTGGTCTAAAGTAGCCCCGTGCTCTTCTTGCTCTTTCTTGACTTTGCCTTCCAGGGTCGTGGATTGACCAACTACTAACCTACCTGACTGACTCTGCTTTTTCTGGCTTTCGTCCCCTTCTGTTTTCCTGTCTTTTCCTGGCCGATGCTCCACTGCCGATGACGATTCTGGACACTTGCATATCTGGCTAAGATTTGTTGCTGAAGGCCACGGGAGGAGCAAGAGCAAGAAAAAGTGATCGAGAGCGCACCGGGAAATGCGGGCGATGGCTCCAACCATCAAAAGTGATAGAAATAATCCTTAAAAATTATTAATGATTTTTTTTCCGTCCAGGTCAAAGTGAAAAAAATGCAGGTGTGAAAATCGCAAAAGAAAAATCACTCGTACCATACGATCGGGATTTCGCGTCGACTGCATGGGAAAAGTCGCCGGTCGGACTGCGCCATTGCAGAAGAGCGAATCTGCGAGTTGCCCCCCTCTCCTCTCCTCTCCTCTCCTCCTCCACAGTAACTAAAGTTATGTATGGGCTATCGCTTGTGCGTATCACCCGGTAACTCAACTCCTATCAAGGTTGGTTGGCGAAAGCTGAAGGCATTTGAGACAGTATGCGTATGCAAAAGTCAGCTTGAAATTGTCTTCGTTTGGCTTGTTTAACGTTCCCAAGTCAAAGAGCCTTCTTTTTCTCTACGAATCCAGACGCTACTCTTTAAAAATTGGGTGGTTGTGGACATTGCTGTTTCGGAGCGGACTCTTTTCTGGTGGGTGGCTTGTTGGACGGCTGTATAGAATCCCGTGCATTGATACATATACTCATACTAAAGCCCCATACCCGGTGGACCTTACTGTATCTGTACTGTCAAGTCAGCTCAACTCTCTCTCTCTATTGTTGCTGCTGCTGCTATTGCTGCTGCTATTGCTGCTGCTATTGCTGCATACACTGACTGAACTGCAGGCAGCCTCCATCTGTCTGTTTTGCCCCCCTCCTCCTCTTTGTCCTCCTCCATTTGCATTATTCCCTCTTTTCTTCCTCTTTTCTTCCTTCCTCCTCCCTCTTCTTCTCCTCTCCCTCCCTCTTTTCACGGGGCCTGCATTCTATTTTCAGTCCTTGCCATTCCTTTGTTTTCTTTTCGCGCGTTCGCCCACACAGTCAGTAGTTTTGCCTTATACATTCCCACGATTGCCTATTATTATCGCTACCACTGCTACCACCACCACTACCTACTCCTCCTACTACTACTACTATACCCGCTGCTACACTCCACTTGCCTTTGGTTGATGGTGGGGATTTTTAATCTATACCCTAACTGCTCAACTCACCTTCTGATCCCACCGTCTCCATCGTCTACCAGATAGGCAGCGGTTTTTACCCCGCCACACCTACTTTGATCATTTTACTTTTTTCCTTTCATTATTTACATACCCCTCCGTCGTGCCTGTTATCGGGACTGGGTCAGTCCTCGTGACTTCGAGCTCTGCCTCTTTTTTTCTGTCTGCCCTCAACAGACGGATTGGATTGTATCAGGAAAACTCACTCGGTGTGGGCGAATGTCGCCTCTATGGTCTTTTTCGATCCTATCTTCTCTCTCTCTTTACTGATTCGCCCTTCTCTTCTTCGTTCTTTGCTTTTTGTCAAATACAGTACCATCTTTCGTCGCTCTCGCGCAGTCTGAGAAATGCCCACCGTCTTACTGCCCTCGTCGGCAGCCGCATTTGCCCCGCGGTCATCGCCAAATGTGGTGCTCAACGCCCGCATCGAACCGTGGCTCACGGCCACCTTGAAACGGGTCAACCGAGTCAAACGCCCGCTGAACAATGTCACACAGCATACTAGATGTCTGACCGAGACGCTGTCCTCGCCCAACGCTATCTGGACGCTGTGTTCGATGGTGTTCCCCAAGGCTCCCGAGGCCGAACTTCGCAAGGATGACAACCCTCTGGTGGAGGGCCTCTTCAACTATCAAATGATCCACATCGATGCCTACGTCGTCCATGTGGATATGGTGTCGCAGAACGAAATCGCCTTCAAGCTAACCCCGGAAACCATTGAGGCGCTCGTTGATTATCACAAGGATGTCTACTCCGTCGATGCCGCAGCGAAAACCTGGGACTGGTCCGACAAGGAAACCCAACTGAAGAAGCTACAGGAGGAGTTTGTCCAAGCTGCCAACAAGTTTGTCTATCGCACAAGCGTCCTTGCCCTCGAAGGGCTCGAGGAGGATGGGGCGGGTGAACTTCTGGCCGGCCGCAGTGAGGAAGCCAAAGTGGCCATATCCAACTTGTTCGTCCCCCTGCAGCCACCGCCTCCGCGGGTTGTCGACGTGCTTCGCTCGGTGCCTTATCTGCCCAGCTCAACGGGTCCCGGACCCTGGTGGCAGGATTCGATGCATCAGCCCCTTCCGATGGACCCCTGGAAGATCCTGCCGTCCAGTCCAGCCACGGCTACGACCGGGGATGTGAATCCGGGTCTTTGGGCTCACATGAGCGGCATGGAGGATGCGCAGCTGACCTCTCCACCGGCGTCGACATTCAGTCCACCGTATACGACGGCGCCGCCGTACAGCGCGGCGCAGTACTACGGTGTGGCGGCGACCTCGGCGGCTCTTGCAGCTCTCCCACTGCCGAGCATGCTCTGCAGCACGGCAGCAAACATGACAGGGTTTGGATGGGGGGATCGATACCAGGATTTCTCATCGCTTTCGCTTCCCTACGGGACAATAATGTAAACGCGTCCATGGAACCAGACACTTGATGTTAACGGTCTCCCTGACTTGGCGTGTCTTTTGGAAACAGATCCCAGGGCTCGAACCGACATCACGAATATTACAGCTCGCCTATGCCGCCCGGTCCGATCCCTCCCGCACCAGCTCTTGACCGACCGGGGCCAAATCCTCCCCACGACAGACATCCGACTAATTGGCATCAATGGCGGCGTTCTCCTTGATTGACTTTGCGACATACATGATACTCCATATCGTCTATATTCTGCATGACTGCTGAGATCACCTCTCTTCGCTCACGGTTTTGTGTTTTCTTTTTCTTATATTGATTCAAACAGCGCTAGCGTGATTACTTTTGTTCTACAGCATCAAGAAGCGGCGGGTCGGCTACAATTGTGATTGCTTTTCACTATACGTCATGAAGACCTGGTTAGCCTCGCGGCACGGGATATGATTTGGATGAGGAAATGTTCACCATCGTTTTCGCTTCGTTGCCGCTGTTGGTCCGGGTGGTTGAGACAGACAATGCTGTGCATTGCCTCTGTACTAGGCTCCCAGGCAGCATCTCTGCGGTCAGCTAGTCTGGGGATACAGGTATCCAACGGGACTAGCTAGCTGAGATGCGCGGTGGCACTGCTGATCAGCAGAAGGCATCTGTGATGCATCTATGACGGCAGACTTTTATGACCAAGACGAGGCTCTGAGTTTGTGCCGAATCGCGTCAGGGCTGTTGTTGATCTCGTTCGATTAGGTTTGGTTGGGCGTCTGCCTGCGGCAGCCACATACACCAGTTGAGCCAACACACTTTGAGTGGGGGTCTGTGACCTCTCTGCGTTGCCCCTGATCTGCGAGTGATAACAATGGCCTTGAAGGCGATTCTGCCCTTACTCCGGCCCTTGTGTTGTTCTGGTAGGTTCATCTCCTATCATCCAGGCTGGGTTTTATCTCTTTTGTTTGTTTTCGGGATTACCTGGATGCGCCTGTCCACTTGACCAACCCTCCCTGGAGGAGGCGTGGGAAGAGCGGGCGGGAATCGGATGCTGGCAGGGCTGCGCCCACGTCTTGCGTTGTTCTTTACTTCTCATTCTTGTTTCTTTCTGCTGTTCCGTATGTGATTGGCAAGATGTACCTAAGTCTGATATAATCTAAAAATGAAGTCGAATGACATGCAGTGCGTAATCTCAGCACTTACTTGACTTACCAGGCCACGACGCATACTGATCCGCTGTGCGGGATCTCCGCGGGCGCTAAACAAAGAGTCCGGGCCTCGGGATGACGTCAGGGTCACGGCCAGCCCAGCAGGGCGGACAACCACTACCCACTACCGTCAACCACCTTCATCATCGCTTGCTGGGCTGGGCTGGCTGGCTTGCTTACATTTCATCGTCATCATCATTATCATCATCAACTAATCAGTCCCCTATGAACGGCCGTTCGCGCATGAAGTAATTTCCCCGCAATTTTCCCTTCATGCTTCCCTCCCCCCTCCCGGCTAGAGATCTGCTCTCCTCACTGCAATCTATACTATCATCCACCTCCAGTTGCTTGACAACCATCGTTGTTCGCTCTGTTACAAGGCTTACATCCAAGAAACTTCATCCCAACCCCAACTCATAAATGAAATATACACTGTTTTTACCACACTCATAAAGCAGGTACAAAGGGAGCAAGAGAGAAACAAAATGGCCGACCTCCATGAGGCCCTCAACTGCCTCTCGCCGACCACCTGGGACTCGATCCCCAGCAACGACCCGGACGCTCTGCGCGCCTACCTTCACGACCTCTCCACGAAAGCGCGATTGATCATCGAATCCGTGCCCGAGCCACCGATCGATAAAGAAGAAAGTCCATCTTCCGTATCTCACACGACCAACAACAACACCCACTTACCCCCCGCCGCAGCCATCCTCCACCCCTCCAACGCCCGCGCCTCCCAATTCCTCACCTCCCCTACCTCTACTACTGCAACCACGACAACTTCCCCAACATCATCATCATCATCAGCAGCAGCAGCAGCAGCAGCAGCAGCAGAACCCCAACAACAACAACAACCACAACAACCACCACTACTACCACCCCCGCCCCCCTCGATCCCGAACAACCCCCACCACAAGGAATGGAGCAAGCCCATCAAGATCTCCTCGGCCAAGGAGAACCCCCTCCACATTCCGATCTTCAAGCTTCCCGGCTCGGACGGCAAGGGCCACTGGTTCGGCCGCCGCAGCGTGTTCGCTGGACTGCCGTTCACGAAGTGGCACGCGAAACTGTCCGGGGAGATGGGCCATACGCTCCGCATGAACCAGCAGCAGATCCAGAAGGGGCGGCCGCCGGACCAGGCGGTGCGCGGTATCGGGGCCGAGCGGTTGGTCGAGGATATCGAGGTGAAGAGTGAGGATGGCGCAAGGGTCATTGGTCGGGTCCAGGTGTATCATGTCTCCGCTATGTTTCCGAAGCCGACGGCGGCCAGGGATTTTGTGAGTTTGATTGTTAGTTGGGAGGTTGTGACGGAGGGGTTTGAGGGGGTGGGTTCGATGGAGGGAGAGGGGGCAGGGACTAAGGGGAAAGGGAAAGAGGCGAGGAGGTGGATGATGGTTTCGAGGCCGTGTGAACACCCTGATGTGCCGCCGACGCAGAATTATATTAGGGGGCAGTATGAGAGTGTGGAGTTTATTAGAGAGATTCCGGTGTATGATGAGGAGGACTACGGAGAGGGTGCTGGTGGTGAGGCTGGGAAGGAAGTGAATGGGCAAGAGGTGCAGGAAGTGCAGAGAAAACTGAATCCCGTGGAATGGGTGATGGTCACGAGAAGTGATCCCGGAGGCAATATCCCTCGATGGATGGTGGAAAAGGGCACCCCCAAGAGTATCTGTCAGGATGCCATCAAGTTCTTGAACTGGGCATGTCGGGATGAAGGCCATAAGAAGCACGCGCATCGCAAGTCAGGGACCGCAAGTCATCAGCATCAGCATCAGCATCAACATGACCCTGGCGCTGAGGCTTCGGCGGAAGACGACGAGGATAGTGTGTCTGGGGATTCCAGTGATTCGGACTTCTATTCGGACACTGAAGTTGAGCATCACGGCCTCATTGCCAGTTTCGCATACCTGGTCAATGCGGGTCTGGAGCGGTATGCTCCGCAGGCCGTCCTCGACTATCTCCCCCACGGTCATTCGCGACAGTCGTCGACAGTCAGCACTGCCCAGGAAAATGGCTATCCGACAGATGACAAGGAAGATCCGCAAACCGAGCCAACACCCCCCACAGCAACCACTACTACCGCCAAGCCCACCGAGCCAGAGTTCAACGATGCAGCCTCGCAAGGGAAAGCCTCCGTCGCCTTCTCCGCCAATTCGGCTTTCGACTCCGCCGTCGAAGCCCCTCCCAATGTCTCCGCCATCGAACAAATGACACTCAACAAGAAGGGGAAACTCTCATCCCACGAGAAGCAACTGGCCAAGCTGGCGGAGCGCAAACGCAACGTCGAGGCGCAGCTGGACCGCGTTCGCTCGGAGATCCAGGCCCTGCATGTCGAGACCACACCAGCTTCGCCCCCACAAACCGCAACAGCTGAGGGCGGGGTCGGCAACAGCAGCAGCAACAATAACAACAAGCGAGACAAGGCATCAGCAGCGGCGCTGGCCGCGGCTGGCGACGTAGGCAGCGAGCAACTCAGCAGCAGCCCGGGCAGCAGCGTGCACCGGGGGGTGGCGTCCAGCGGTGGCAACAATCACCACCACAACCGTCATGAGGCCGCGCGTGCGCACAAGGTGGCGTCCGGCTTGTTCAATGAGGAGTCGAAGCTGCTGAAGCAGCTGGGCAAGATCGAAAAGGACCAGGTGAAGGAGGCATCGAAGATCGAGGCGCGGCAGCAAAAGCACGCCGAGAAGCAGGAGAAGTCGCGGGCCCGGGGCGAGGCGGATGCGCTCCGGCGAGAGGTCGAGCTGCTGAAGAAGGAGGTCGATCGGCTGCGGTCGGAGCGCAAGCAGTGGTTGGATCTGATCGGGTCGCTGCAGGCGGAAAATACGAGGTTGGCGGCGCAGCAGGATCCCGGGGCTGCCAATGCCGCTGCTGCTGGTGGTGCTTCGACGACGAATTTGAATGAGGAGAAGAGGTAGTTGCCGTGGTAGATGATTCGTAGAGAGGTGAAGAAGATTGAGTAGCTAGTTTCGATGGGGTTGAGTAGGTCTTGTACAGTACATAATGTTGGGTTTTGATTGGTGAGATACATGCCGGAGTACAGTGCAAGCACATGGGATCTGTTTGAGTGTGATATGATAACTATTATAAGCCTTATTGAGTAATGGAAAAATCTCGCTGCACTGAAACTCAAACACGAGCAGAAAAGGCATAACCCCCTGAAACGCCGTATCCATAAACTCCTTGCCTCTCATCGATGACCTGATGTCCTTTCTTGTCTTGTCCTGTCTTGCCCCTAAGACATACAGCCAGATATCTCTGGATAACCAGACCACAGATTTTAGGGCACGTCATCCAGTATCGTCCCTCCTGAATCCTCTCCTAGACATTGAACCAGTCAACCCCCGATCAGCACCCCTTCTAACATCCAAACTGACTGGAACACTCAACCCAACCCATCCTCATCATTCCTGTGTCTAGACCCAGTAAATCAGCACACAACATCCATTTCAACTCCAAAAAAAAGAGTGTGAGACTAAACTCACCTCCGGCGGATTCCCCGCCCCGCGCACCATCTTCTCGATCATCGTCGCCCGCACCTTCTCCTTGGACTCGCCCATCCCCACGGCCATGTACGACAGCATCGGCGGGTGGCCGATGTACGAGGCGTAGCTGTCGCGCACGATGTTGGAGAGCCACTCGTACTTGGTCGTGTCGGCGTGGCCCGTGCCGATGTATCGGGCCTGCATCGCCTCGAGGTTCTGGAGGGTGCGGAGTTTGTCGGCCATTTTGGCTTGGTTTCTGGACTTGGTTTGGGGAGGTTAGAGGGGTATTGGTTTCTTGGTGGGGATAGGTGGTGCGTTTGGTTTGTGCTTGTTTCTGAGATTGAAGGTTGAGAACTTGGAAGGTTGATTGTTTCGCCGCGGAGCTTTTGGCAGTGGGTTTGAAAATGCGGCAGGATGCCACGTGATGTGGGGATGGGATTTATCGATAAGTTTAGCGGAATGACTTTATCGGGAATTTATAATACTCATAGATTTTACTTCTCCTCACTACTGGTTATATAGTCCAGTCGGGTATTTGGGCTTTTGGTTATTTTTATTTTTGGAATTACGGCTTGATAACTTATATATACATAGATGCTATGGGAGAAGAGAATCCGCAAGATGGACTCTCATCGCGAATCGCCCGCCTAGTCCATACGCATTTCGATGCGCTGCCCGCGCGCAGTAAACCGATTGTCCGCGATGATGGCACCAGAGAGTGGATTCCGATGGCGGGGATGGTGGTTGTCAGGCGTATGTTTCCAATGCTTCTGATGATTGTTTCCTTGCATATCAACTCGGACATTTAATAGTGCTAACAGCAATATCAGGCGAAAATACGACGGAGGAAGAATTGACTTGTGTTGCGGTTACGTGTGTTTTCCCTTTTCTTTTATCTACTACATTTGCAGAAACACCCATACTGATGACAGCAGATCAGGCGCCAAATGTCTCGCTGCCTCCCAGCTTCCAAATTGCAAGGGTCTCGTTCTCCATGACTGGCACGCCGAGGTGCTCGCTCTCCGGGCTTTTAATTACTGGGTTTTGTCGGAGGTGAGGGGGTTCCTGTTGGATGAGGAACGCGCTGCAGTCACCCAAAGCTCATCGTCATCGCCATCGCGGTTCATCCGTCGTCGACACCTCCAGCCGCAACAGCAACAGCAACCCGACCAACCCCTCTTCGAACTCCACCCGGACCTCAAAGTCTACATGTGCTGCACCTGCGCGCCCTGCGGCGACGCAAGCATGGAGCTCACCATGGCGGCGCAGGAGGATCCCACGCCATGGGTAGAGGATCCCTCTTCATCCGAACCAGTATCATTATCAGGACCACTACCAGCTCCAGAGGAATCCAATCTTATACAAACAACAACAAGGGCTCCAGCCGCTGCCCTATCTTCGACAACCAACCCTCCACCTCACACAACTGCTACAAGTACAGCACCACCACCACCACCACCACCAACAGATCCCTCCTCATTAGCACCGACCAAACCCCCAGCAACCCTCCTCGACGGCCGCGCCCACTTCTCGAAACTCGGCATCGTCCGCCGCAAACCTGCCCGCGCCGACGCTGACTCTACCAAAAGCAAATCCTGTTCCGACAAGCTCGCCCTCCGCCAGGTCTCGTCCCTGCTATCCCCGGAGACGGCGCTGTTGGTCCGCGTCACGGCCAGCGCGTATCTGGCTGGGGTGGTGTTGCCCGAGACAGAGATAAGTAAAGTAGGGTGTGAGAGGGCGTTTGGGAGGGAGGGGAGGATGAAGGGGCTGGTCGGGGGGTATCTTGCTCCTTCTTTGGCTTCCTCATTTGGAGGTCGAGGAGTAGAAGAAGAGGAAGAAGAGCAGCGGGAGAAGGAGACACAAGAGGAAGATGCTTCCGGCTACCGATTCCACCCCTTCGAGATCCTCTCCATCCCCTCTGCACTGGCCGAATCCCTGTGGCAGTACGGCAAACCCCGGGACTCGCCGCAGGCCGCTTCCACAGGTACCACAAAATACAAGCCGGGGACCATCTCGGCCGTGTGGGTGGCCGCGCCCTCCGCTGGGGCCGATCAGCTGGTTGTGCGGGGGCCCGCCGGCGGAGCCAAGCAGCTGCCCAAGCTGGCGGGGAGTCGGACGGGGCTGTATGAGAGCATCATCGGCGGGGTGAAGCAGGGGAGTAAGGCGTCCGCGCCGGTGGTGCGGGGAGCGTCGGCGCTGTCGCGCGCGCGCATGTGGGAAAGCTTCCGGGAGGTTGTTCTGGATCTCCAGAAGAATCAGGGTCGACATGATGGGCGTATGAGACGCGACGACGGGCTGTCCCAGGTTGACGAGGAAGGGTTACGGCGGATTGTTGATGCAACTACGTATGTCGACTTCAAGAGAGCGATCGTCACTGCCACGAAACCCGGTCAGGCGCGGGCACGGGCTCTGCGAGAAGCGAAGACCGTCCTAGTTCCGTGGGTGCCGAATGCCGGGGATGGAGATTGGGGGTTGGATGTGTTAGTGGACGCGAATTCGAAGAAGCGCAAACGGTGAATTAATTATATACGAAGTAGGTTTCTATTACAAAGTCCATAGAAGTGTACAGGCCATGAAAAGGAAACCCCAATTCAAAGCAGCAAAAAAGAAAAAGCTTTTTCGGCGTACACTCAACACGCCAAATCACGAATCCCGAAAGCTTGATCGGATCAATAGATCCCCGGGACGATGCGACTGCGCACCAAAGAAGTGTATCGGTCCCAATCCGCACCGTACTTCTTTTTGCACTTCTCCTCGTCGCGACGCTCGCGGTGGATCAACAGGACGCCAAAGTAGAGCATGAAGAAGTAGGTGAACACCATGCCCCAGCCACGGACTTCGGGGGTCTGCACCACCTGCCTCTGCAGGTCGCCCGTGGCGGGGTTGACGCCCTGGATGACCACATATCCCGCGATACCGGTGGGTAGACAATACGACCACGACATGAGCCAGTCACCGAGGTAGTTGATGTGACGGGCGCAGCCCCACCAGCCGGAGGTGAGCAGCTTGGAACCGCTGGAGGTCTGGATGAACTTGAGGTGCTTGACGCGCGGGTCGTTGGGGTCGGTGCGGAAACGGTTCTTCTGGTTGTTGGCGCCCCGGAAGATCGAATAGCCCGCCGCGGTGACGGCCAGCACCGCCACGATACCCTTGAGTCCCAGCTCCAGCGGGAAGACCGCCAGATACCGGGTCTGGAAGTTGTAGATGAACGGAACCCAGACCATATCGCCGAACGAGAGCATGAAGCCGAAGCCGTCCATGATGATGTCCATCGTGGTCAAGAGCGCAGGCTCCATGTACAGGCCGTCCAGCACGTAGAAAGCCTGGAAGAAGGTGGACAGGATGATCGAGTCGGTGACGTAGCCGTAGGTGCGGTGCTGGCGAGCGATATTGGACAGGTTCAGGATGATCCACCCCAAGAGACCCGGACGCATCTCACACCAGGACTTGATGTCAATGGTACGGGAGGCCTCGCTGACGAAGGGGATAGGCAGCCGCACGCGAGGGTTGAGCTCTCTGCCGATGAAGAAGTCATACAGGACATTGCCGGTATGGCCACCAGGGGCTAGTTGACGCAGCTCGGGGTTGGGTTGGCCAGGGGCCGGGACGGTGAAGCTCTTCGCGTAGACGAAGACAGCGATCGCCGTCGAGATCAGTAGGTTCGCGGTAAGAACCTGCACGTAGTTGTCCCAGAGGAAGGTCCAGACGATGAAGTCCGAGCCGTAAATGTAGGTGCACGTGGCAAGGCCGGAGAGGATCAACACCGCCGTTGGGAATGCTGTTCCAGAGTCAGAGCTGCCACACACACACACGCACACGCAAATGCAGGGGTAGCTAACCATTGAACTTGTACCGCAGTCGACCTCCACAAGCTAATTCGGTACCTGCAGCCTCCTGGCCCGGGAGAAACACGTAGAGCACCAGACTAAGCAGGTAGTAGCCGAGCACCCACAGGGTCACATCCGTGCTATAGAGGTCCGCCAAGCCCCCCTTGGGCCAGCCCACTTCCTCCTTCAATTGTTCGAGAGTGAGGGTCGACGGGTGGAGGAGAGACGGTGCAGGGCAGCCGGAGATATCGTTACACAGGAACGCAAAGGTGTATACTAGGAGAGGAAGGCCGAACACAATTCCAAAGGCACCGGGCCTGTGCAATGGGTCAGCGTAGTCTTTCAGGGAGAGGAACGATATCACATACGGGCCACAGAACTCATACCCACGCTTCTCGGGCACGGGTTGAATGGGAACTTGGGATCTCGAGGTCTTTCTGGGAGCCATCTTAAGGCAGGCTGGGGAATTGATGGCCGGGCTCTTCGATCAATGGACGCTAAGCAATTATAAATACTAGCTTTGGCAGCAGGCATCCATTTGAGAGCTGCTGGTCCGAGCCGGATGGAGCTCAGCCGGGCGGTGAAACAAAGAAAAAGAAGGAAAGCTTATCCAGGAGCTGAGTCAGCCACACCCGGTCGGGACTGACTCCGAGTCTCCGACCGGTCTCCGCACCTGCCATGAATGAATGCGACGTTTCATCTCCGCACATTACGACGACGACCACGACGACGACAGCGCCGCGGCTCTTTCCTACGCATCCATCCATCCTCTCGTGGCCGTGTTTGTCTCTCTTTTACCTTTTCCTCTTCCCATTGGTATCTCCATTATCATCTTCCTCCGACCACATTCCTCTCTCTTTTCACCAGACAAC
The DNA here is from genome assembly GCF_001890905.1 of Aspergillus aculeatus ATCC 16872. NCBI lineage: Eukaryota > Fungi > Ascomycota > Eurotiomycetes > Eurotiales > Aspergillaceae > Aspergillus > Aspergillus aculeatus. The sequence continues at coordinate 800,741 of NW_017962978.1, forward strand.
AGGATTGTCTTTCATTAGTTATCTCCTCTCATCGGACTGAGAGCTGTTATCGCCGAAACTCCCGGCTGCCTCCGTAAGGGACACACTCGCCCACGATGAAGCCCCTATCTTCTTCCCTGCTCAAGCTCCTCTTCTGTATCGCAGCTCCTCTACTTCCTGTATACGCAGCCTCCGATTCTTCGGGCTCCAAAGACTCCCTCCAACCTTGTGTGGTCCGTTCCCCCACCACGGGCCTATTCTACGATCTTAATGCGATTTCCATATCGCCTCCGCCTGCAGAGGGCGAAAGGCCTCGCAAGAACGCTCGGGAAGGCAGCTGGCATGCCAAGGGCCATGACTACGGTGCCAATTTCACAGTCAACATCTGCGCGCCTGTACTGGAAGATGTGAAAGACGTAGTGGGAGTCGATAGCGCCCGGTGGAAGAACGTCAGCGCATACTATGAGAAGGAAGGCAAGGTATACTCAATTGGGTAGGTTTCTCCCATGGGATTCCCTCGGGACTTTAACTGACAGCGTGCAGGCAACAGGCATCCGATCCCTTCTTCCGGGGGCGCAAGTTGGTCATGAACTACACGGATGGCTCCCCATGTCCGGGCGACTACCTAGGCAACGGTAGCACCCATACTAAGTCCACCATCATGTCATTCCTTTGCGAACGAGACTCGCCTTCGTCCCAGGCAACAGTCTCGTTTGTCGGCACAATGGACCAATGCACGTACTTCTTTGAAGTGCGCAGCTCAGCCGCTTGCGGAGCTACCGCTCCGATACCTCCAAACCAGGGGCTTTCGCCTGGTGGGGTCTTTGGCATCATGTACGCAGCTATCATTTACTTGGAATTCCATGTTGCTAACAGTTCCCAGTGCCTTAATTGCTATCGCAGCCTATCTTGTAGGTGGCTGCGCTTATCAGCGGACTGTCATGCACCAGCGCGGCTGGAGGCAGTGCCCGAACTACAGCCTCTGGGCTGGTATAGTCGACTTTGTCAAAGTAAGTATACTAGCGTTGATACCGTTCCGTCGTTCTCGGTTTCTACACCGAGACCTGTCGTACAAAGAATCGGGGATTACAAGGCTTCCGACCTCGCGACTGGATTGATCTTCTCGCTTTGGCTGGTCTGGAGCTTGAATCGCGGGATGTTGGGAGCTCTCCTACGACTTTTCTTGACCCCTTCCCCCTGGTTATATATCATACTGTGCTGGACATGAATAAACATCCTGGAGCTATGGTGCTGGCTTCCCGCCGCGGGCCATCCGGAGCAAGCTGGATTCCCTATGATGCTGTTCGATATCTAGCCAGTTTCTATACCACGTCATTGAACATTTTGTACTGAATCACAGCGACATGTCTTTATCTCTTTTCGTTTCGCCTTCGTTTTGAATATCAAATAATGCGGAATCGATGCTGATTCATCCCCTGCTTTCCGAACTATAGGACATGTTCGTCATTCTACTCTCCTCCGTCGGCCGGCTCTTCCGGTTCAACCGCTCCCCGAATCTTGGGCACACGCGCGCGTCCAGCTACGGGCGACGAGGTGACCTAGATGCGGAAAACAGACTGATAGATCAGTTGGATGAAGAATGGGACGACTGATTGATGGCCGGCAAATGCATCGGTTATATGACTTTTGCTTTTCATTGCATCGCATCGCATCGCCATGTGTCGAGGAGATACATGTATTGGCTTTTGTTCGGGTTAATTTAGAGCGTGACACGGAAAATCTTGGTACCCTGTGCTGTGTTCTGGCGGTTGTACTGATATGAATGTTTCCATGTATTTGATGGTTTATGCGCTCGTCTGTCATGTTCACCAGTGGTGGAGTATACCAGAGTTATGATATGATTTTATAAGCATGGTCAATGGTCACCACAGTACGTCTGGCTTCGGAGGGGTCCAGCCGCGTATGTACAACTCAACGGCATAACTAAGGATGTATATCGCAGCTCACGCGAGCAGAATCTTCACTGCCAGACATCATTCCAAGGAAGTACTAGTGTCATTAGGATGCTGGAGACCGAGGCAGAGTGAAGCACGGGTATCTATAAAGCCGGCCGCGCAGAAGGAATCAAGTAAGAGAAGCCAGGTTAATACTAGGTAGGATGGTTAATCCCCGTAGGGAACTATGTACTGTACTACGAATAACCTGATTCTTGCGTATGCTGGGGACCGAAAATCGTGTTAGTGATTGATTTGACTCTTTGATTCTTTGACGCTAAACACCACATAGAAAAAGATCGCTGTAAGCACTATACTAGCTATAGAGAAAGAGAACAGTAAAGCACCAACCACCCTATGGACCAAACTATCAGGATCACATTGTTACGCCACATCCAACGCCTTACGGGAGAGAAATCAACAATGAATAATGCCAAAAAAAAGTGTGTGCCATGCGGGATATGAAGCAATGAACAGATACACAATACAGTTTTAAGGTTTGGTGACCAAGGGGCATTCTTACTTCAGCTCGGGAGAACTAACCATCCCGATGGAAATTTCGGCCACAGAAGCAATTCTCATGGGCAATGGGAAGAAGAAACACAAGCGGTAATTATTTACACAGGTTCCTAGCGAAGCGATAACGCGGGAAATTAAGACGGTTCCTTTCTAGTATCTTTATTATTATTATCTTGTTCTTCTTCTTCTTCTTCTTCTTCTTCTTCTTCTTTTTGCTAGAAAACAAAATGAGTGTCACTCTGCACGGCCTTATGTCGGCACCGGTGGCATGAAAAGAGTCTCTCGGGTCATCCATAGTATAGAACAGAACATATGTCCATAGTGTCGGTTTCTCTAGGATCATGACCCAACCTCAATGCTATCGGATTAATCCTCAACCAAGGACACATCCAGTCTAGTAAGATCACAAATATATATATTCCTGGTATATAGCACCTACATAATACATCCAGAGTGACGGGGGCATAAAAGCATCATTTTCACAATGCGACCAGTAACTCATAGCTCTTTTAACTCCGATTCTTTCCCTCCCGCATATACAACCCCGCCCGTTCAACCAAAGAAATAATCAGTCGCCAAAGTACGAAGATGAAAGTAAAGATGTTAAGGTTCCCACTGCACGAGTCACAGAAAGATAAATGCCACAAAAACATGCCAGATGATCAGGCATGCGAGCCGCGGTTGGCCCCCAGTCCCATGTCGTACGCACCCATGGGCATAGCGCCAGCACCCCCGAAGCCAGAGAGGTCTGGTCCGCCAACAGGATTGCTAGTCGGCCCTCCTGGCTGTGCTGCTGGGTCGAGGTTGACCCCCGCTCCAGCACCGACCGGGTCAAGGTTGAATGGAAGGAACCAGGCACTTGGTTGGTAGTATTCCCCGGCGCCGGATGGCGCGTTGGGGTCTATCTGCCCGGTGAAGATAGTAGAAGTCGGGTCTTGGGTAGGAGGCATATCAGGTGGCGCCGGCGGCATAGCTGGCTTGTCAGGTACAGGGGGCACAAATGCCGCGGCAGCAGGATCAAAGTCGCTGAATGAGCCATACACAAACTGCCGATCGAGTTGTGGGAGCTGATCAGCAGCCGGCATGGGGAATTCAAACGCGGTTTGACCAAACGGCGGTTGTCCATTGCGGTGGTTAAACATGGCGGGTTGAGGAAAACCAGTTCCAGTGGTGCCCAGCATTCCTGGTGCACCCTCCATAGTCACCTCGCCCACTGACTGTGGTGGTGTGGCTTGGTCAAAGCCGGCGACGCTGTCGCCTTTGCCGCTTCTCTTCGAGGCTCGGCGTGGCATAGTGTGTTGTGGCGTGGGCGAAAGGCTGGCGAAGAATTCCTCGACGCTTTGCAGATCGGGTCTTTGGCTCATCACTCCTTCGTCGTTCTTAGACTTCGCCTTCGGGTCGGGCTCCTCCCAGTGAGATCTCGACATGCCGTGAGGATACTTATCGAACCAATCGCCGTACTGGAACATAGGGGTAATCTGCCCACCGTTCTGCGTTATCACCGTACCCTTGATAGCAGCGTCTGCAAATTGTCGATAACGATCCTTGGCGCTCTCGACCATATAATGGAACATACCCCAGTATTTCTTCATCTTGTTGAGGTAACGATACGTATGGCGTAGGTTCTCCTTGGACCGTGCCTCCAGCTGTGCGTTTTTTGAGAAGATTCCCCAAATGTGAACCGTACTGGCGGAATATGCACAGTACCCGGCGAACGGGACCGTCAGGGGATAAGCCGAAGCACGGTCAATCAGCACGGAGATATGATGAGCTGCTTCTACTGCAGCACGCCCAGCATTGCTCAGGAAGACCTTAGGCATGTCCCGCGGTGGTCGTCCGCCCGGGGATAATGGGATGGCGAACTGGTTCAAGAAGAGCATGTTTTGGTGAATAATGATATGCAGGAAGAGAAACTGGTTCGCAATCCGATCGGCTGCGTGAATTTGAAGATTCTCATAATTGAAAGAAAGATGGCTGGGGAGTGATGCGGAAAATTCCTCAATCTGTCGCTTGAGGCGCATGTAGCCAGATTCGGGCGACCACAGCGGCTGTGTATCTCTCCGCTTACCTCCTAGGTTCAAGTAGTCGACGATGCGTCCCCAGATAACAACAGCACGGATGATGTAAGCTGATACTCCCATATTGTCTCGAGCGTTGGATAATTGGCCCACATCGTCGGGTATTGGGTTCAAAACAACGCCGTCTAGATCTTCGGTTGGCCCTGGGATCTCCATTTGAAAATGCGTCTCTTTGATGGGGAGCTGGATTTGCAAGAATTTCTCGTTACCAATGGGCGGGCGCTGGCTCCCGGAAGAATTATATCGGTCCATTAAAAAGCAAGCCCACATGGTTCGTCTTCGGATCTCGCGGTCAGTGAAGCTGAGCTGCTGGGAGCCATTGCCGTTTTTTTGCACAAGTAGAGGGTCATATTCGAGCTCCCGGTGCAATTGTAGAGCGTAAGCCATGCGCAGTGCTTGTCCACCAAACGACCAACTCCGGCCGCCATGGCAGGTGCCAAACTCGTGAAGTCCCAGTAACAAGAATACCGTGAGGATGGTAATATTTGGTTCGTCATGGCGACTCAAGGCGATCGCGGCGGCGGGGTTCGCCCAATTCTCACCGCGCAAGAAGGGCGGCTCGGAGTTGATCTGCGGGTGCGTCGAGAACCGCGCCGACACGGCACAAACAGCTAGGATGAGCACGGGAGGTACCGTCCTCGCCTTGAGCCTTCGCATGAAGCTGGGTTTGTGGAGCAGGAGGTAGGATTGGCCATAGACGCAGTCGAAGAACACCTCCGCCAGATGTTCTTGGATCTCCAACGAGGGCAGGAACTCGGCCCCCTCCGTCATCAGACCCGAGGCATCGCCTGGCTTGCTCTCCCGGCGCATCGGAAAGGTGTCCTGCGGACCTTCGCGACTGCCCCGGCCCCACTCATCCAGTTCCGCCGCGAAGGCTTCCTCCGCCGTGCGCTTCTTCTGCGCTTTCGCGGTCTGTCCCGGCTGCGGGGGCCGGACCACCGACCGACCAATGGCAGCCATGTCTCTCGTTTCTTCCTTCGGGATGGTCTTGATCACCCGGTCCTCCATGCGCTTGAGCCGCTTGTCGAGCATCGCCATGTAATCGGTGCGGGGGGCCGCTTTCCTCGTGGTGACCTTGTAGACGCAGGGAATGCGGGAGCGCGAGCAATGCTTGCAGGCGGGCTTCTCGCCGGAGCATCGGATCTTTTTGCGTCGGCAGGCGATACAGGCCAGCGGCAAGCGCTTGCGCTCCTTCCCGGCCTTGGTCTTCATCTCGCTCCATGCGGGTTTTTCACTCTGCTGTGCGTCCGGGTTGAGGGCGGAATCCCCGGGGGCGTCATCTCGATGCGCATCATGCCCAGATTCCTGCAAGAAGTTGGAATCGCCAGGGGCGATGACACTACCGGGATCACGCGAGCTGGCGGGGCTGTGGGTGTCGAAGTCTTCGGGGAGAGTGATATCGTCGGGGCCAAAGGCCAGGCCGGTGGAGGCCAAAGGGGAGTCGTCGGACTCGGGAGCCATCATGATGGGTGCAGATACCCCAAGAACCAGACCCAGATCATCGTTTGGCGGGTTGGGACTTGTGGGCGAGGGAAGACGGGGCCACAAGGTCTGGTTGTGTAGGCTGGGGGGGTGGTGGTGGTGGTGGTGGTGGTGATGGGGTTCTGCGGACGACGGGCTGAAACCGAGAGGCGGTGGTGGGTGTGGGTATGGGGAAATCGCATTGTCAGGGTCGCTGACTGGTCGCTTGGCGTGACTGGCCGCCGCCTTCATCCTTCCTCACAAATTGGCCGATTACTAATGCGCAATGCCTCCAAACTCTTTAGCGGACTGGATAAAATGCTGCCATGAGGAGGGGATATAGCAGCGGACAAGAGCTGGGAGAGGCGTACATTTATCCAGACTGTATTCCCTGTGAGTTTGACGGTTGCAGAGTCAAGCCAAGGTCCCGTGCAACCTCACTGCTGCACGCCTTCAAGTCATTGCCTCATGGGCGGGCCGCTCCGGATGGTTCATGATTCACTGTCACATACGTACTATGTACAGTACATGTATAGTGGCCGAGCGTCATGGATGTCGACCCTCATAATTTATAAGACAGCTAGGTAGGTAAGTATATATGTAGACGGTAGCAAACTTCCAGTGAATTCTGACTAGTATAGTAGTCAGTGTTCCGGTATAGTTCGGGGCCCCGGTTGATCCCTGCAGCTGTCGTCTGCCCTTCTTGTTCCGAGTGGGGGACGAGAATACCCCGCAAAGTATGGAGTAAGCATACTCGTGCTGTACAACCAAGCCTTTCTGGAATCACGCTTTCATCGCGAAACCGAATATGACAGGGCTGCACACTGCTTCCTGACGACTTTCTTGTTAGCTTGCAGGTTATTATCCAGATGAGTGTCCATAATTTTACAAAGGGGCCAGATGGTACAGTTGACCCGGCCCCGTATCCCTTGGACCAGGGAAGACACATCAAAGAGAAGCTACATTTTTTTAAAGGTTCACAGGGGACTACCCCGGTTCGATTCCGGCTCTGCCCTCTACATTCTTTCTGCGCAGCCACCTTAGCAGGGAGTGGGAGTCTTCGTCATCTTTCAAAGGTACTTTATGATCCTATGAATACGATCGGATGTGGTTTTGAACACGGCTGTTCCGCATGAGGTGGTTGGTGGATTTAGTATTATGTATAGCATCGCAGCCCCGATTTCTGGTACTACTGAAGACAAAAAGCGGGAGGGGAACGTAATCTAGGCCCGCCATGAATTTGTGTATAGAGCAGTGAGAAAGCCTCGAGGGTCAGTGCTACTCATGAACCGATTCTTGCAAAACCATTCTTGACCTGCAATACACGGTACTGGGGGATATAGCTCAAGTCAAGGGGATGGCTGTCGGCATACTTGGTCAGATGGTACAGTTGGCACGACCTGCCCAATCAAAGAAGTTCTAGGAGGCCAAACTTTTTGCGGGTGAGCACGGGTTCGATCCACGTCATGCTCACTTTTTCCCCGAGCCTTTTCTCCACCGTCGGGAATAAACGATTCAAGGTGCAAAGAGAAAAATTAAATCGTCAATACATCATCCGTGAATCGAACACAGGCCTTATCGATGGCAACGATGAATTTTACCACTAGACCAATGATGCTTATCAATATGTCTTTTTGAGATCTGATTGCAACACCACGTGCTACCCTGCTTACCCCAGTCCGAACGTCCTCCGTTCCATACATGCATTCTTACTTCACCGGGTTCAAATACCATCGTCCTGAGCGGAGTGCTAAGAATGTACATACTACTAGGTAGTGAATTGTCGCTCACTAATACCATCTAGGATAGTTAATCCGACCCTCTCTACAAGGATAAGCTCTGCGAAGTTGCGAAGGCACTGAGAAGATAAAGCACTGGATCTGGCCTCCCCTCTACCAGGTCATTTTCCTAAGCATCATGAACTTCAATACAACAGCTTTATGTAGATTAATTATGAGCCATCATATTGTTCTTTGTACAGCAATAATAGAGAAAAGTATATACGGTATACGGCAACTCTCTTCACTAAAAAGGTAGTCTGGGCTTCTTTCCCAATTGTGTGGGATGTGTGGGTTGCTAAAAAGCTGGTGGAAGAGCAGTGCTGTAACAATCTCTGTTATTGAAGACGAACGATGCCCCCCCCCCCCCAACAAACCAGAAAACATACGTACCTGAGTATAACCAAGTAGGTATGCATGCATATTGCACTTCGCTTCGCCCCACGGGTCTCTGGGCTCCATTCCCAGTTGTGAGGGATGTGTGGGTTGTTGAATGGGTGGTGGTTGAGTTGGTGCTCTTAGAACCTCTGCATTTCGGACAATGACCCTAGGATCCCCCTCCCAAAGATAAGAAAGAGGAATAGGGCCAAATAAGCCCTAAGCCCAACCAAGTAGGTTGCATACTGCATTTCTCCTCGCCACCGGAGGTTAATCTGGGCTCTTTTCCCCAGAAAATCGTACAGCAGCATGCCCAAGCGGTGCTACATTCATTATAATCAAGTTGCGGGGAGGAGCGCGATGATGGAGATTTACTCGACTCGGAGTGAGGGTCTGCGTATTGGAGGCACAAGTCGGGGGGGGGGAGCTTGGAGGCTTAGAAGACGTGGTTGGAGGGTTGTATAGTGGGTGTCCTTCAAGGTGAGCTGCTCGGGGGAATTCCGCAGTGTTCGCCTTCGCTGCAGGTGCGCAGTTGTTCGATCGAGCCAGTAGAGGTCGATAGAGAAGATTTTCAAAGTGTATGAATTGCAAATGATGGCCGTGCAACGGCGTGTGCAATGGAGTTTGGCTATGTAGACCCGCTCGATTCTATGCCAGCTGTTATATATGAGAGATCAACCCACTTGCTTGAGTTGGGTGAAAAGGCTAAGTATTGTAGGGAAGGAAGGACCATGAAGGGTGTACTTCCCAGGGAAACGGTCAAGAAGACAGTAAAACTTGAAACTCTTGAAAGACGCCTAGAAGTAATGGAAATAATGTTAAACAGATAAACAGAGATGTCTGGGGAAAGGTGGGCGACGGCGAGGTAAGCTTCTAGGTATAGCTTCACTATCATTTGATAAGGTTAATAACAAGGCTTTCAATTAACCTACAGGGCTTGGGTTGGATGAATGAATGGTGATAATAGGACTATGTGAATGATAATTTCAAGCTACGAGGCCTCGGATCGACTATCCACAGTACAGTACCTACCTTTCAAGATCTGTTCTATCCATTCCCTTTATCGCCTGTAGCTCCTCCGAGCCCCCTCTTCCACCTTCCACAAACTACAGCGTCGCCGCTATCACCATTACCAACAGTTCCAATGGCTTTTGAAAGCTGGATCCATATTTCACTCAAGTGACCTTCAATTCATCAATCAAGATTCGTGTCCTCGATTAGAGCTCGAGCGCAGCAGGAGGGGGATATTGAGCTACCAGTCAATGCCAACGAAAGCGAACACACGCCAGCAGCCAAATGCAGCATTCTCAAGAATAGGCATGTTGAATGTGTCTCACAGAGACTGAAGACAAGCGATTGTTTATGCAAGTAGAAAGCACCAACAAGCTTTGCGACTTGCTTCGTTACGGTTTCCCTGTCGAATTGGTGGCTGACTGTCCTTCGTTCTTACAGGGAAAGACGTTCTACTCGGCACAGGCCTCAATTAAACCTAGATCAACCGGAATGGCGCGAGCTCCGTCTGTCCTGTCGAATGCTGTACTCTATATCAACTGGCGATCTCCCGGGAACCGTCATGTCAAGCGCATCAGCGTCCTCGGTATGAGAACCGACGGGCTGGAAGAACTCGAAGGCATCGCCGCCCATGAGATCTTTCGAGCGCACGTGCAGGGAGTCTGGCTATATAATATTCTCATCCTTTCGTGGATGGCCATTCGGCAGACGGTGGGGGTTTGAGCTACGGTAGCTCGGCTTTTGTGCTGGTGGCTATCTTTGAGTGGAACTATAGGGGATAAATCAAGAATTCTGGTGAACAAGGTGCTTCACATGCCCTCCTACTACTATGTAGAGTGCCCGGTTCCCATTGAGGTTGTAGCTGTTTTGCCACGTCCGGCCCCTAGAGAATCGAAAATTTCTTTTCCTTGCTTGCTTGACCTTTCCTTCACAATACTGACCTCAGCGAGAGCTTCTCGATTTTGCACGAAGATCGCTTGAGCTATTTCCCCGTGATGCCAGATAGTAGGTCACTATCCCAACGTAGAAATGCCTCTATCCCGCACGAGGGCTCATGGATTGATGGGGGGCGTGAACGGTCGCGGTGCCGGCGTTGAATCTTAGAAAGTAGATGACTCTAAAGCATATGAGTTTCTCCCCTTGGACACTCGATTTGGCGTGCCCCTGCACTGAACGATGTGATTTCTTGCCGATGCAATAGCAATAATGAGATTAGGAACAAATGAACGATGCTAGTCTTCTTCTTGTTCAAACTTGAGTAAGATGACTGTCTTGCTTCGCGGCCAGAAAAGACGACCTATGCTGCTTTGGTAGCCTTAAATTGTCTGCTCTAGCTACAGTATTTATGGTTTTCTTGGAATGTAAAAACTGTGGCTACACTGGAGGCTGTGCTTCAATGGTCAATGTGCTTATTGCACGCTTCCTTTAAAGGCTCTTTGTTCTCATCTATTCATATAAGAGGTGCCCGGTGCCTTGACACTGGAACCTGAGAGGAGGCGGCAGTCGCAATACGACCAAAGTGTACCAGGACTCACTACCCCCTCGAGATTCGGCTCGGTCTCTTATCAGTTTGGCGCCATTGGAAGTTGATGGCGTACCTTGGAACAATGCAGAGATCTTTTGATTCAGCGAAAGACAAAAGGACGCGGAATAATCTGATCACTTGGACCCACCAGCCGAAAGACTCGACTACATCGAACTATTCATCCAAACACCCCACGAAGCAGATTGTCTGGCGCACAGAGACACAGATCACACAGAGTCACAGCCAAAGACGTGCAAGCAAAGACATACAAGCAAAGCCCACACGAGCAAAGCACACAAGCAAAGACACACAAGCATGTAGAAATGGAGCCAGTCTTCCTCTCCAGATAGTCGGACAAGCCGGCACCCTGGTGAAAAAAAATAAGAAGGGGTCTGTCGAATGACAGACAAGGTTTCAAAAATTGCTTCCCTGGAGACCAGAGGAAGACAGTGATGTATGCTTAGGGCAAGCCTACTCTAAGTGCTACCATATAGGTAGCGACAACACTCAATCAAAAGAAGTTGGAGAGGAAAAGAGAAGAACAGGACGAGAGGGGGGCGCGGGCGGGTTCTTATACCCAGCATGAGTAGATCAACAGAGGAAGGAACGATGACCCTCGCTTAACCTTCGAATAGGAAGCCCAATAGATGTGGCAGGTGGCAGGTGCAAAGTCCGCCGCGAGTTTGCATTCTTTCCTCTTTCCTCTAGAGGGGAAACGCATAATACAGTGGCAGTGCCGCCTACCATTGTAAGATTCATTCTTTCGGTCTGTATGAGAGATTAAAGCCAGTAGTAGGACTACACATGAAGGGTACGGAGGGTACAGTACATACATAGAGGATGTTCTGGGGTAAAAGAGTCCTCTGAAAGCCTCAAGGCCATCACCTAGATTCGCTGCCTTGCTTGCCCAAAAATGTGCTTGATAAAGTGCTGGGTAAGTCGTATTTATCAACTCTGCCGGCAGGAGATGTGAGCAAGAACACCAAGCATTGTACGAAGAACAGAAGCAGATGCGCTCTTGGAAGATGGACTACGCGTGGACGCGGTGGTCGAAACGCTTGTTTGATAGAAGGACTGAGCAGCGATCGAGAAGGCAGTGAAAATTGAGATCTATCACATTATACAGAGTACGATTCAAGCGTGATGATAAGATCTGGGGCGGCTCTTCTCCTAGGGAAACACTAACACATTTATAGGAACTTGTGGAGATCTAGGCCCTTTGAGCTTTCAGGAATTATCACTTGGAATCTTTATATAGGAATCGCTAAGGGATGATGTGAATGATGCCATACTAGACCTGCTTACACACGTCCTCCCCGTCACATATCCCACCCCCAGACAGTCCCAATCTAAGCTGAAACCATTGAATGTATGGGAGCCACATCCAACTGGACCAACCGGACCTACGACGACTTGGGTCGCCCGACCCGTTGCCGCGGGACCGAGGTCTCCAACGCTGCCATGATCTCCGCTCCAAGAATATAGATATTATAGCTGGGGAAGACAATCCACAGACCACTACAATCAACTGATCAGCCTTCTGCCCTCCTCGATGAGCTTTAAACAAGGTAAAAAATCAACTTACTTCGGGATAATCCAGAAGAAGACCAACGTCCAGAAATCATTGTGTCCGATGTTCTCAAACCCGGAGAACACCTCGTTCAACCCTGTGAATTGGATGTCAAGATCAGCAATCATTTACCCATCAACCTCTCCCCCTTCAGCCCTCGCAGAGGTGAAAAGAAGCGGGGGAAGGGTGAGATCAACCTACAATAAAGAACCGTCTTCCCCAGCGTCATCACCGAAGCACTGTACGCGACCAGCAACGCCAGTGCGCCCGTCCGCCCCGCCACCACCTTCGTCTCGCGCAGGAACCACTCCACGCCCTTGTGCGGGTGGCGCTGGCCGCCGCGGCCGTTGGCGGTCAGGCTAGTGCCGTAGCGGTAGACGACGGCCAGGTAGTAGAGGTAGCCGGCGCTCTCGAACAGGTTCAGCACGGTCTGCGCGGCGGTGAAGCCGTTGCGGGCGTTGAAGGCCGGCCAGCCGTAGATGTAGTCGATCGTGCCGTAAAGCGCGTAGGGGGTCCACAGCGGTGAGTGCAGGCTGTGGCCCGGCATGGAGTGCGGGCGGAGGAGGACGTAGCCCGCGTCCCAGAGGACGAGGGGCACGGAGAAGAGGAGCCAGAGCGTGATCGGGGTGGAGGGGGTATGGACCCATTTTTTGGGGGTGTTGCCGCTGCTGCTGCTGCTGCCGTTAATATTGGTGTTGGTGTTTGGGGTTGGGGACGTTGGAGGTGGTGGGAAGTCGTCGGGGTGATGGCGGGTTGAGACCATGGTTGGGGTTGGTTGGTTGGTTGGTTGGTGTCAATTGGGATGTAATATTGGTGCTGTGGGCGATGAGGAGGAGGAAGTGCTAGGTGGTGGCCAGAATGGCGGTGGTGGTCGTGGTCAATTGATGGAATTGAGGGACTTGGAAGGAGATTGAGAGCTCAATGAACGAACGATGAGTGATGAATGGGTTGACCCGAGGGCGGCTAGTGACGTCGTGCAGGTTAACTACATGCAGCCACTCATAGCTTCGTCGCGGCTTCCATGACTATTCCATGGAATCATTGATGTCTTGCGGCTAGATCTGTCATATTGGGAGAGGCTATCGACCTCTAGGATCCTAAACATGGTGTGGGGAGCAGACACACCTTTCTTCACAATTGATCTATGAGATCGCCTTCCTCTGGCACGCAATGTATGTACAGTCTTGTACAGTACTTTACTATACTATATATACTACTGGTAGGGAAGGTTGCCGTGCCGAGCACACGTAATCCCGAAATTCTCCAGATCTAAAGGGCTTCCATATCTGATCTGATATCGTACCGAAGTTTCTGAGCTATGACCTCCAGTCGGTGGGTCAGTCATCGAGTGGCTTTGCTGTCAGCCCCTTATCTCCTTTTAATCTTTCACACTGACGAGTTCCAGACCTCCCGGATCCTTCGCCCTATACGTCCTAATCGGGCAATGGACCCCGAGGCACGGGGCGACTACGGCATCCAGTTTCTGCCATTAACGCAGTGAGGGACAATCTTGCATCACAATTGCATATGAACCTATTCCGTAGCTCCTCGCACGGGTTGTAGAATTATGCTGCTTGGCTCCTAACAATCCTCCGTTGTCCAGACATCAAACTCCGACCCACTGCAGAATGGGCTCGCCATCGCCTTCAAAGGTTTCTAGCACTCTGTGCCCGTTGTCAAGCCTTTTACAGTTCTGACCAAACATCACACGCAGGTTGCAGATAGACTTGCACGCATCAGGGAGAACCAACGAAAGAGCCGTGCCAGAAAGCAGGCGCATACTCGCGAGTTAGAGCAGAAACTAATCTTCCTACAGGAGCAAGTCCGTCAGAAGGACGTTGAACACCGACTGACAGTCCAGTGTCTCGACGCAGAGAATCGGAGACTAAGATGTTTATTGTTGGACGTGGGCCTATCATCCAATGCGATCGAGGACTATTTGAATAAGACGGTGGATGACCCAAGCCCAACGCAGAAGATCGCCATCCCCAGCCTTTCGCGGTCTGGCGTGAAGGCTCGACCGTGTCGTGGCCGTGTCCAGCAGACTTGTCGTTCTGAGACCACTCCTGATACTGCTGGAGTATCGCCACCTTTAGATTCGAAGCCGGTCAATGGAGTGAGAGAGTCTACCGTCGACCTCCCAGGTCACCCGATGAAGAATGACCGAGAGAAACCCCACGGTCAATCAGTATGTGGCTGCTCACCCGACGAAACCGGATCGTCATGGCCGGATAGTAACAGCGGAGATGTCCTCAATACAACCCTTTGCGCCATCGCCGACGAACTCATCACACAGTACAACACGCGGGGCGTTGAGCTAGACGAGATTCGACGCAAGCTCTGGGCAGGCTTCTCCAGAGGCCTCACCACGGAGGAGGGGTGCAGGGTGCAGAACCAGATTCTGTTCCAGGTTCTTGACGAGATTAGCAACAACTGAGTCGCCTCTCTGACCTTTATAATTGACTCCCAGGGGTCAGCTTTCTGGCTAGCACGGGTAGCTCAGGGTGTGCATCTCAAACTGAGGAACAGAAACGAGTCTAGGATTTACGCCTCCCACCTCCGCTTCCTGGCATACCACCGGACTGCATATACCAATCCCAACAAACACCGGCACCTCAATCAGCGGCTCAGCAGTAGCAGCCAGCGCCTGATCACTCTTCACCGCAGATGTGGCAATCGCCACTACGATCGCCACCTCGAAGTTATTGCTTGCCGCAGCGAAGCTTTGTGTGCACGACAGCCGGTATTCAGAGTCACATCGTCGTGTCACGGCGAGCGTGACCGCAAATATCACCGAAAAGTGAACTCAAGGGGCGCCGCCACTCTGGCTACAGAAACGATCTGGTGTACCACTTGCTTTCCCTGAGTAGCAAACAGCACCAGAGTCGTAAAGAGCAGCCCGATCAAGGACAGCGGGCTGATCCGCTTCAGGAACTGCTCATCGTACCATTTATTACTCCAAAAGCGCAGGCAATGCGGCTGACAATCGCTGCTCTCAACGGGATCCCCAAGAATACCCCGACGCTTTCGCGGCCAGGGAATAGTCAATCGTCAACCCGTGCTGATGTGATCCGCCAATGATGTGAATTAAGAGAATCGCAAACGGAGCGAAAAGGACCATCTGCATTATCGAGTTGATCGCCACCAGGATGGGGCAGTATTCGCCATTACCGTCCAAGTCAGAGGATGTGGTACATCATGACCACGAGGTCGAGTGCTGCGTTGACGCACTTGCTGTCAATATCAAATTATATAATTATACTAAACACCCAACGAATGCACTATGTTGTCTAGCCTGCTGGGGCTTTTATGACCCATCGGCACAAAAACCCCGACGAATTGCTCGTCTCCAGGTTTCGACTGGTATTGGGGACGAAATTCCCTAGGAGGATATCTACTACCATAGCCAGTAAGGTTCATAGAGTAATAAAGCGGTCCAGGATGGAGCTGCTGGAAGAAAGAAGTAGCGAGCTTCTAGGCTCGAGAACAGAGGGCTCATCATGGTGTCGTTCGCTCTCACTACATGCATCCAGGTCTTTTGAGGGCGCCGGTATTGGCTTCTTATTGGGGGGGAGGGGGAGAAGTCGGCGGTGTATATTCGGCTTCTTTTCTCTGTTCATCTTGTACTGGTATAAAGCTCAAATCTCGAGTTAAAGATGGTTGCTTTAGTGTGCCGTTTTTGTTCACAGAGCAAGCATCCTTGAAGCTCACTCGCTCTCTTGGATGCATACCTAAGTAGTACAGCGGCCAGAAGGGCTGTCGCTCAAGCAGCGTGACTGAGTGACATGCTCTATATAGTACCGCAAGATTTACTGGATGAAGGATATTCGGATTCAGGAAATTAAGACCTGGTAGAGCACGCCATCAGAAAAAGATATACTAGAAACATCCTTTATCCATTGGTCAAAAATCAAATCCTAGAGTAGAATGAATCTCTGGGGAAGGGATACATTCCATCGCTGGCCCACTAAAGGTATATTCACACAGGGTATGTTTTAAGACAAATTTTACCTTGTCAATATGCTTTTTAATACAAATCCTCTGCCTTTGCAGGCCTGGGATGGAAGAGAAAGTGGACTGTATAGCGCAGCAGCCGCGGCCAACCTTATCTCGATAAAACGTTCCAGATAGAGCCTGCAAACCGAGCGACGGGGCTAGATAAATAGCATCTGAACCGTAATTGGTAGACCAGCACTCGGAATTGAGCTGTTGAGCTGCGTTAGGAATAGAACAAGGTCAGGAGGGCATTTCATCGGGTACTGTGTAGGTCTCTTGTCTGCTATACTCCTCGGAGACCGAGATTCCATCTTCTAGCGCCACGACGCCTTTTTCTCGGGACTCAAACGAGTCGGGAGGAAAGGATATCGGGAAAGGATCATGGTGCATGGAACGGCAAGACTGCGCTGCACCGCATTGCACATGCTGGAGGAAGAACTCGGCGAATGAGCCCGAGATACAAGTCACCTGAGCCTGAGGCTGCAGATTCCCGAAGAAAGGGAAGGAAGGGATGCCGATGCTGGGGCTCAGAGACCCGGTTGGTTGGCTGGGCTGGTCCTCGGGGAGAGGGACGGGTTGGACTATACCTGGTGTTGTCTGTGCTTGGATATTTCACATCGGTCTGTTCTACGGGCCGGTCTTTGGCCAAGGCTCATGATAAGAAGGCTCGGGGTATGACTGCGAGTGCAGGGACTTCAGTACAGTATGAGGTAGATTGTAACGGTGCTGAATTGGGTTATTAGACATGTTGTATGTTTGTGGTCAGATGAAAGTGTTTTATTGCATGGGTTTGGCTACTTCTGATTCTAGATGCAGATCTTGAGGGTGGGAGACAGGATTGGGTTCTAGGTATGATTGTGGCCGAGTCTTACGAGGTTTCGAGAGTGTCTACGCGAGGAAGAGAGATGCATTCGCATACTATGGGTCAGCGTGTTATTCTCGATATTGCTATCAGAATGAACCCGGGGAGTATGCCGCGGAGGCATATAATCTCTGGACAACCGACAATGGCAGTAGCTAACTAACCTTTATGTTTTACAAAGCTATCAACCATGACCGTATGAACAGTTCAATGACCCGACTAAGCACAGAAATAATTTGTTCCTAACCACTTGCGCGGCAGCAATGGTCTCTTCATCGCATTGGAGGACCCTCCGGTGCCGGGTCCGCTATCGGCCGGGGTGGTGTCCTGCCCGCGCCGGAATTCGCATTCTGGGGTGTCAGGCGATAGCGGAGAACCCTGGACAGTCCACGAGGGGGGCAGAGTACATACTCAGGTAGTGCCACATTAGATTGTTTTCTTGCCAGAATACGAAGAGAGGCTATGTGGAGAAACGGAGAAATACTCTCCACTTTCCAAGTAAGATGTATGACTTCTGTTGTGACTAGAAAGTGCTAGATACAATTGTCTAGCCCTCGGGTTGTTGGGCAGTCGCTTAGTGTGGGACTGTTTAGTCCCGGAATCGTGGTCTTCGGGATGATGACGATGGAAAAAAAAAAAACAAACCCCCACGGAGGCTTTCCCCGCAACCCCAGTCCAGCCCGCCCCAAATTTCCTGCGCGGACCGAGCACAAAACTGCAGGGTATCCGACAGGGAAATCTCAACGAACTGCGAGAGAAGGTCTACCTCTCAGACTGTCTGGGTAGATTGTCGGGTCTTTATCCTTTGAATAGGCTAATATGATCGCATTGCCTGTTTAGCTGCCCTCTAGTCTAATGGGAAGGTAACAGCACATCTCATTGCAAACCTAATGTTGGCTGGGCTTGCGCGGAGTCAATGCGCACCGGGAATAACCTCAGCCCAGCTGCTCTACATCCCTTCCCGAGCACACCAGGCCTACTTCGAGAGAATTCCCAAGCTAGCCATGGATCTGGCTAAACCACGGGGAAATGTCGTCAGACCGTACCGTAGGTTATACTGACTCATGGATGAGAAATCCATGTAGTCTCAATGCCGACTGCCGAGAACCCTGATTTGGGAAGAATGGAGGACGATCCAAGGCAGAATACCAGTCAAGGCACAGCGAGGGACACGAGGTTCCACTTTCCGGGGGGAAGAAGAAAATATCCCGAGAGAGACCAGAACTTAATCGTGGAGGCCATTCACAATCCCGTCGGAGTTCTTGCCGCTCATTGCCTCGCAACGGGGACCCGAGCAAGTGAGTGGTAATCCGACTTGGCCTTGACTCTCCCAAGGCTGTATGCACCGAGAGGGGACTCCGGGAGAGAGGGATGGAATGAATGTCTTGACTTGCGACGGAAGGAGTGGTGGCTCTATGGGCTGACCCTTGCGGGCGAAGGATGTAAGGCGCCGTCAGGCCATGGCGGGAAAAACAAGCATGACTTTTTTTTTTTTTTTTTGGCACAGTCAGTGTGTTGTTGTTGTTGTTGTTGTCAACCCCTCGGCAGTGTTCTATTTGTTTTGCTCTGTTGGCAGGTCCAAGGACGGACCACGATGTAATGGGAGGCGACTTGTTAGTTACCGCATTGCCGCATCAGGGATTCATTAATCTATTCCCAGATGATTCTTTTTCCAGGTTTCTTTCCCCTCTTCTTTTCCTCGGGCGGCTGACCAACGAGCGGGATGCAGAAGTGGAAATGCGGGGAATGGCTGGGGAGACGGTACCGTAGCATTCCACTAGCCGATACCTACTATCTTCAACTATAGTCAGCCATTGCTTGCCGGATAATGACGATGCGGGGAACAGCTGTTGACTTGTTGTCAATTGTCAATTGAAAGCAATACTACCTTCCAGCTCAGTCTGCTACCAAGCTTCATGGGCGTCGTCCAAAGTCCGGTATTTGACCGAGAGTTGTAACACTCGTAACTGAGCTGTATCCCGTACGGCAGCCGATTGTGTCTCGAAGCTGATCGGAATGCGCCAGAATTGGCTCGAGTGATAAGTTTATTTATGTTTTGGTTTCAGTCAAGAATGTCAGGCACCTCCCGACCGACCGCATCCTGCTGGCCTGCCGGAAAGACATCATCGCACATAGGGCAGTTTGAGGTTCATGTCAGGGAGGATGAGTTGGTGAAAGGGATCGCAGTGTAAACAGCGTAACGGAATTTACCCCCCAAGGTTACCAGGGCCGACTGGATGCCCCACAGCGGTACCAGCGGTACCAGCCAGCCAGTAAACTGAACTAAGGTTAGTGAGTTTGTTTAGTTTAGTCTCTTGGACTGTAACTGCAGTCAACTTGCAGTGGGCACTTCCATCCACCTCATTCCGTCATCCCCAGATGGCTGGACTCTGTTGGTGTGGGGTTCGGTCATTCCGCTTGACTTTTCTGCGCTTCGGCTGCGAACCATCTCCAGAATGAGAAATTCCTCGTTGAGTCGGAGTGTTATACGGTGTGCAGGTGATGCTGGCTGCCGAGCCGAGTGCACGTATACAGGAGCAGTAGCAGCTTCCTCCCCAGCTTAGTGAATCACGGCAAATACAATCGCTTGACTTGCCTGAGTTCCGACCGTTCCATGCTCACTCCCTCGCCGCCTGTCTCTGCCTCGATCTGGCTTCCTCCCTGTCGATCCCCATGCTCAGAGCCAAGCCAATGGAACCACTCGTTACTCGCCCAGTCCGTGGCCGACCAGGTGCTTGCTTACTTTGACTTCTTGTTTGCGAGACATCAATTCACTCCTGAGCGGGTAGCTCCGCAAAAAATAGGCCAAGAGGTTCTGATTGATTTTATTCACCGTCGCTGGTCTCTCTCATAGCTGTGGCGCCCCCTCTCTTCGTTGCTGGGGTTATTTATATCTCCCTTCCCCCCCTGATCGGCCTTGTTTGTCCTTCTACCTTTGTACTACTTCGACATCTTTCTCAATTTCTCGAGAGCGCAAGCTGTGTGGCTGGCTAGCTCGTTGTTTCCTCTTTCTTCAGCTACCTCTACGCCATCATGAAGCTCAGTTGGCTTGAGGCGGCTGCCTTGACGGCTGCCTCAGTCGTCAGCGCTGTATGTTACTTTTTCTGCGTCCTCGATGCTTCTAGAGATTTAACGTGAGGCTGACAACTCGTGCTCTACAGGATGAATTGGCGTTCTCTCCTCCTTTCTATCCCTCCCCTTGGGCCAATGGCCAGGGAGAGTGGGCGGAAGCCTACCAGCGTGCAGTGGCCATTGTCTCCCAGATGACTCTGGATGAGAAAGTCAACCTCACCACCGGAACTGGGTAATGATACCACAATTGTCACGAGATGAGTCGCCTGCTAACAAGCTCCTAGATGGGAGCTGGAGAAGTGTGTCGGTCAGACTGGTGGTGTTCCAAGGTAGGACCCTACTAAACTAAACATGTTTTCTAGTCGGCTAACTGGCGACTGCTGTCTAGACTGAACATCGGTGGCATGTGTCTTCAGGACAGTCCCTTGGGAATTCGTGATAGTAAGACTTGATCTAACTCGAGCCCGGCCGGTGACACTCTTGCTAACAATGTGTCCTACAGGTGACTACAATTCGGCTTTCCCTGCTGGTGTCAACGTTGCTGCGACATGGGACAAGAACCTCGCTTATCTTCGTGGCCAGGCTATGGGTCAAGAATTCAGTGACAAAGGAATCGATGTTCAATTGGGCCCGGCCGCGGGTCCCCTCGGCAGGAGTCCTGATGGCGGTCGTAACTGGGAAGGTTTCTCTCCAGACCCGGCTCTTACTGGCGTGCTCTTTGCGGAGACGATTAAGGGTATTCAAGACGCTGGTGTCGTGGCAACAGCCAAGCATTACATTCTCAATGAGCAAGAGCATTTCCGCCAGGTCTCAGAGTCTGCGGGCTACGGATTCAATATCTCCGACACGATCAGCTCAAACGTTGATGACAAGACCATTCATGAAATGTACCTCTGGCCCTTCGCGGATGCTGTTCGCGCAGGCGTTGGCGCCATCATGTGTTCCTACAACCAGATCAACAACAGCTACGGTTGCCAGAACAGTTACACACTGAACAAGCTTCTGAAGGCCGAGCTCGGCTTCCAGGGCTTCGTGATGTCTGACTGGGGTGCTCACCACAGTGGTGTTGGTTCTGCTTTGGCCGGCTTGGATATGTCAATGCCTGGCGATATCACCTTCGATTCTGCCACTAGTTTCTGGGGTACCAACCTGACCATTGCTGTTCTCAACGGCACCGTCCCGCAGTGGCGCGTTGACGACATGGCTGTTCGTATCATGGCTGCCTACTACAAGGTTGGCCGCGACCGCCTGTACCAGCCGCCTAACTTCAGCTCTTGGACTCGCGATGAATACGGCTTCAAGTACTTTTACCCTCAGGAAGGCCCCTATGAGAAGGTCAATCACTTTGTCAACGTGCAGCGCAACCACAGCGAGGTTATCCGCAAGTTGGGAGCAGACAGCACTGTTCTACTGAAGAACAACAATGCCCTGCCTCTGACCGGAAAGGAGCGCAAAGTTGCGATCCTGGGTGAAGATGCTGGATCCAACTCGTACGGTGCCAATGGCTGCTCTGACCGTGGCTGTGACAACGGTACCCTTGCCATGGCTTGGGGTAGTGGCACTGCCGAATTCCCATACCTCGTGACTCCTGAGCAGGCTATTCAAGCCGAGGTACTCAAGCACAAGGGCAGCGTCTATGCCATCACCGACAACTGGGCGTTGAGCCAGGTGGAGACCCTCGCTAAACAAGCCAGGTAAGGCCTGCCGTCTATACCGCTTTTTCTTTTTCATTCTTATGTTTCCGGTGAACTGACAAGTGTCTCCGTAGTGTCTCTCTTGTATTTGTCAACTCGGACTCGGGAGAAGGCTATATCTCTGTGGACGGAAACGAGGGTGACCGCAACAACCTCACCCTCTGGAAGAACGGCGACAACCTCATCAAGGCTGCTGCGAACAACTGCAACAACACAATCGTTGTCATCCACTCCGTTGGACCGGTCTTGGTTGACGAGTGGTATGACCACCCCAATGTCACTGCCATCCTCTGGGCGGGTTTGCCTGGCCAGGAGTCTGGCAACTCCCTGGCTGATGTGCTCTACGGCCGCGTCAACCCGGGCGCCAAATCGCCATTTACCTGGGGTAAGACGAGGGAGGCGTACGGGGATTACCTTGTCCGCGAACTCAACAACGGCAACGGGGCTCCCCAAGACGACTTCTCGGAAGGTGTTTTCATTGACTACCGCGGATTCGACAAGCGCAATGAGACCCCGATCTATGAGTTCGGACATGGTCTGAGCTACACCACTTTCAACTACTCTGGCCTTCACATCCAGGTTCTCAACGCTTCGTCCAACGCTCAAGTAGCCACTAAGACTGGCGCTGCTCCCACATTTGGACAAGTCGGCAATGCCTCTGACTATGTGTACCCTGAGGGATTGACCAGAATCAGCAAGTTCATCTACCCCTGGCTTAACTCCACCGACCTCAAGGCCTCATCTGGCGACCCGTACTATGGTGTCGACACCGCGGAGCACATCCCCGAGGGTGCTACCGATGGCTCTCCCCAGCCCGTTCTGCCTGCGGGTGGTGGCTTCGGTGGTAACCCCCGCCTCTACGATGAGTTGATCCGCGTTTCGGTGACAGTCAAGAACACTGGTCGTGTTGCTGGTGATGCTGTACCTCAACTGGTAATTAAATCTCCCGTGCAGTATTAATCCCGCATGCTAACCATTTGCCAGTATGTTTCCCTTGGTGGACCCAATGAGCCCAAGGTTGTGTTGCGCAGATTTGACCGCCTTACCCTCAAGCCCTCCGAGGAGACGGTGTGGACGACTACCCTGACTCGTCGCGATCTATCCAACTGGGACGTCGCGGCTCAGGACTGGGTCATTACTTCTTATCCGAAGAAGGTCCATGTCGGTAGCTCTTCGCGTCAGCTGCCCCTTCACGCGGCGCTCCCGAAGGTGCAATGAGCGGTGGAAGGTGTTAGGGAAGGGCTTTGAGCCTGGGCCTGAGGCCTGAGGCTGCAGATGGAGATGATGTACACATTTTTCACAAGTTGTAGAGACCACGAATTTAATGACTATGATGCTGTCAATATGAACCATGCATTCGAGCGGTAGATCAAGTGTATCGTAATGATAGCGTAATAGTCGCAGGCTTGTTGTGGCTGTGGCGGTGGTTGTGGCGGTGGTTGTGGTTGTGGTTGTGGTTGTGGTTGGAAGAATCTGGTTAGGGCGGGCGGAAAGGCAGGCAAGCAGGCAGCGACGTCATCCGACTTCCGCCATTTGCATTTCCTCTTCCTCTGTATCATCATCGTCCTTTTGTACCATCGGCCTTTGTATCATCTTCCCCTTGTTTCCATTCCATTGTCCCTTAATTCCTCAAATACATGCACTCCCCAATTCTACTCAGATAGAACAGTTATTTCATCCTCTAGACATTTTCGAAGCAATACACCACAAGACGAGTACAATCACCCGGACAACAGAAGGGAAAAAACCACGATGCCATCCGCGGACAATCCCCCTTCTCCCGCCGGAATAGCAGCAAAAACAACCCCGACCCCATCACGATCGCTCCAGCCCCCGATCACCGCTCTTCTCATCTATCCTCTCACCCTCGTCGTGGGGTCTCTTTTCTCCGTCCTCTCGCCAACTGCCTACGGCAGCCGTGATCCGAGCTCCAGCAGCAGCCCACTCCAGAACCACCCACCCCCCTTCGCGCCAACCATCGCTTCGGACCTGCACCTCTCCTTTCCCGCCGCCGTCAAGCCCGTCAACTATTTCGCGCGCAAGGACAACGTCTTCAACCTCTACTTCGTGAAGATCGGCTGGCTCTGGACGACGCTCGCCTTCGTCCTGCTCCTCCTCACCCAATCCGCCTACACCGGGATCGGCGGTCGCGGTGGCGCGGGCGGCCACACTGCCACCGCTGCTGCTGCGCACCGGTCCCGCCGCACGACGCAGGCCGTCATCCGGTACGCGCTCGCCACGACGGTGTGGTACCTGACGACGCAATGGTTCTTCGGGCCGGCGCTGATCGACCGCAGCTTCGTGCTGACGGGGGGGAAGTGCGAGCGGGCGATCCCCGAGGCGGAGAATCCTTACACGACCACCGACTTCGGGACGCTGGCGACGGCCGTGGCGTGTAAGGGGGCTGGCGGGGCGTGGCGCGGCGGGCACGATGTCAGTGGACATGTGTTCATGTTGGTGTTGATGACTTCGTTGATTGGGTTTGAGGTCTGGGGCGCCAGGCTGTCCCGGGAGGAGGTGGATTCGAAGGAGAAGAAAGAGGGGGAGAAGACGGATGCACTTGATAAGGATGGGGATGATGATGATGCGCAGGCTGTGTTCGCGGTGTGGTCGGCACGGTTGGCGTGGACGGTCGTGGGCCTGGGGATGTGGATGTTATTGATGACCGCTATTTGGTTTCACACTTGGTTTGAGAAGGTATGTTTTTTTTTCGGTCACTCTGGATCGTGGGATTCCTGGGCTAATGTTTCCTCCCTCTGCAGGTAACGGGTCTTCTGATTGCACTGGGCACTGTTTTTACGATTTACATTCTCCCTCGGACGAATATCCCGTGGAGGGAGATTGTGGGGCTACCTGGGGTTTAGAGGGTTGGGTTTTGTGATTTTATGTCCGTGGCGTTGATAGAGTGAGGGATGTTCGAGGAAGGGGAGTTTCCTCGGGCCCTGGTTTACATACTGTACATGTTTGCATTTTTTTTACTACTGGTTGACTGACTCTGTAGAGTACGCTTACCTCAGTGCATCAGGTAGTTATATATTGCAAATTATCTAGTTGTTTGACCAGTCAAGCAATAGGTTCACGCCCGAAATAGCCCCGACAGAACGCTGTTGGATGTCAATAATGTTTCGCAAAGGACTCAGATCACTCACCTCCGGGGATCAAAGCCGCGGCATACATGACTCGCGTGATGGGCCGCAACTCTTCCGGCGTCGCATTGCGCCCCGTCTCCATCCAGATGTACGGATCCCAGCACTCCACAATGCGATCCGCGTAGGCCTTCAGCTCGACCGCGCGGTCTTTGTCCGACGCCTGCTCCGCCATGCATCGGAGGCCCAAGCACGTCCCGAACTCGCGAAAGGCCAACCGCGCGCGGAGGTCCCGGTCAAGGTAGTGTCGTCTCTCGAACAAGTCAACTGTTGATTTCTGCAGCATCAGCACCACACCTCACTCACTCATTCATCCTTTAACCACAACCCGAATCCAAAGGAAAGGAAGTCATACAAACCCGCCCCCAACAATCCTCCGCCATCCGCCCCGCCCACTCCTCCCCTTTTACGTCTGCCACCCAATGCGCCGTCCACATCGCCATCCCCAAATCCAAGGGATCCAGCGAGACGAACGCCTCCCCCTTCCGCTTAACGATCCTCCGATAATCCTCAATCTCATCCCCCAGCACCCCTTCATTTCCGGGCTGGGGGGCCTCCCCCCGAAACCACCGATCCGTCTCCCGCAGCAACCGAAACACCACCAACCCATCCACGGGATCGAGATTCCCCTCCGACGCGACTAACACCTCCTCCAGGTTGACGTCCATCTTCCACACCATTTTGGGGGATCGCTGGTGGTGGTGCGGGTCACGTCCGCTGCTGCTACCGCTGCTGCTCCCGCCACGCACGAAGTGTGGATGGATCGCCTGCGCCAGCGCCAGCGCCTGATCGTTCCAGGTTCTGTCGCGTGTGGCCACCGCCGTCCGGTTCAGCGCGAACATCCACAGTGTCAGGTAATGGTGGTATTGGCCGTCGCTGTCGGGGCCGTGGGCGTGGGGTTTGCCGATGCGGAGGCCGCCGGCGAGGGGGTTGGAGGGCGTGGCGTGCGGGAGGGGTTTCGGAGGTGAGGACCGGGTGGTGCCGAGGGTGCGGTGGACGGTGGTGATTAGGTTTGTTGCCAGAGTGAGGTAGTGGTCTTTTTGCTGTGGCTGGTTTGGGGGGTTGTTTTGGGGGTTGGTGGTTTCTCGGTGTAGGGTCAGGAAGTTGAGGACGCCGAAGGCGTCGGTCCAGAGGTAGCGGCCTCGGTGGCCGCCGGACTGGGCCGGGGGGGTCCATTGCGCGGGGTCTGAGATGGTGGTTATTGGTCCGTACAGGGATTCTTGGGCGCGGATGAAGGCGGTTAGTTTTTGGGGGTGGGTGGGCATTTTTGCTTTGGAGGTATGGGGGGTTTGATATACTGTATGTAAGTGTTGGAGTGTGGGGTATGGGGTCTGGGTCTGGGATCTGGGGTATAGATGGTGAAGATTTTGGATTGGGAAGGGATCGGCGGGTTGGAGGATTGATACCAGAGAAGTACTGAGTATTACTGGTAAGCTGTAGATCATCTACTGAGTGAATACTCGTAGATGACCCTCCTCGTTCATTGCTCGAATGTGGCAAAGATCAATCTTGTCACGATGACTCGGTGGTGATCTCATTTCGCCGCTGCCGAACCCTAATCCGACTACGGCCCAGTATATCAACTCCACGCGTACTCCGAGCTTGCTATCTATCTATCATAGCAAACACATTCCCAAAAATGGGCTGAATTCCCTTATGACGGCCAAGCTCTGGCGTCTAGCCCGACTGTTAAAACCGACTCCAAAGATGTCGCAATACCAAGACCTCTTCACCGCAGCAGCACAACCTCTGCCCGCCATCCACGACCCCAGTTTTGGGTCTCACTTCGACACCTTCGGGGAATACCGCGTCGTCCTCCTCGGCGACGGCACGCATGGAACCTCGGAATTCTACGCCGCCCGCGCGGAGATCACCAAGCGGCTGATCGAACACCACGGCTTCAACATCGTCGCCGTGGAGGCCGACTGGCCCGACGCGGAATCCGTCGACCGGTACGTGCGCCAGCGCCCGGGTCCCCAGGCTCGGATCCGACAAGGCAGCAATGATGATGACGCGCATGAGCCCTTTAAGCGGTTCCCCACCTGGATGTGGCGCAACCGCGAGACCCAGGACCTGGTCGAATGGATGCGCAACCGCAACGCGGCGCTGACCGACCCCGCGCAAAAGGCCGGATTCTACGGCCTCGACCTGTACAGCATGGGCGCGTCGATTAAGGCGGTCATCGACTACCTGGACCGCATCGACCCGGCCGCGGGGAAGGACGCGCGCCGCCGCTACGGCTGCCTGCAACCGTGGGTAGAGGACCCCACCGCGTACGGGCTGGCCTCGCTGCGCGGCATGGCGGACTGCGAGCAAGGGGTGGTGCAGATGCTGCGCGACCTGCTGGCCCGGCGGCTGGAGTATTCCGAAGATGTGCACGACGGCGAGGAGTACCACAGCGGGCAGCAGAACGCATACCTGGTACGCGACGCCGAGCGCTACTACAAGGCCATGTACTACAGCTCGGCCTCGTCGTGGACGCTGCGCGACACGCACATGGTGGACACGCTGCACCGCATCCTGAGAAGCAGACCCGCGGGCAGCAAGGCCGTGGTCTGGGCGCACAACTCCCATTGCGGGGATGCGCGGTTCACGAGCATGGGCACGCGCCGCAAGGAGGTCAACATCGGCCAGCTGTGTCGCGAGCGCTTCGGCCGCGAGAACGTCGCCACCCTCGGCTGCGGCACGCACACGGGCACCGTCGCCGCCGCCCACGAGTGGGACGAGGACATGGAGATCATGGCCGTCCGGCCCTCGAGGCCCGATAGCTGGGAGTCCGTGGCCCATCACACGGGCATCCCGCGCTTCGTGTGGGATTTGCGCGAGGGGCACATCAGTCCCCGCCTCAAGGAGGCCATGGCCGCTGAGAGCCACCGGCTCGAGCGGTTCATCGGCGTCATCTATCGGCCGGACACAGAGCGCATGTCGCATTACTCGCAGGCGGACCTGCAGCAGCAGTTCGACGCGTATATTTGGTTCGATGAGACCGAGGCGGTGAAGCCGCTGGAGACGGTGCAGCCGAAAACGGTGATGGGCATGGAGGAGACATATCCTTTTGGACTGTAGTTGTTCATTCACAGATATTTATTGTTAGTGATCAAATCCAAGCAGTAGAATGAATATGTGTATAGGATGGATGCTGCATGCATGCACGTGATCACTTATCTAAGCTTTGACGTCAGCTCACCGCCTGGCCGCGGGTTTGTTTATTCGCCCTTTTACCCCATGCCTTCAATTCTCCTCTTGTCGTCATTCTCGTGCATTGCCACTGCTGTACCCTTCGATCACACCCCTTTCATCACCGTATTTTATCACATCTCATCACCAATTCATCGCATATAGCAACTATGGCGGTCCGACGGTCCGCCCGTCTGCGCAATCGCGATGCGTCCTTGTCTGAGGTAAGCCATTTGCCCATCCGAGCATCCCACCCTCCGGCGACGTGAAGGATCAGGTGAGACTCGAGGGAGGAGAGGGGGGTGTGGAATGCTACCCTGTGCACCTCAAGTCACTGACATTGGATGACCCGCTTAGGAACCCCAGCCACCACCTGGCCCCGCTGAGCACAGTCACGTCAACAAAGATCACGTCAATACCAACAATCGGCATGACGACCAACTTTCTACAAAACCAAACAAACGATCCACAAGGAGCAAGAAGAAATCCCAACCCACGCACGAAGCGACCGATCTACCTCCAGTTATCGAACGTGAGGAGACCGCCGTTGTCAACAGCTCTGAACCCAATCCCGAGTCTAAACGCGAAGCCGACAACGCCCCTGTCGTAGCGGACAAGAAGTCTGCTCCCGCAAGCGAAAAACCTGAACCTCCTCAGCCTGCTCCTGCTACAGCCGAGGACCCCGAAACTGCATCCAAGGAAACCGTACCCGAATCTACGCGTGCCGCGGTCGCGGAGGCGGAGCGGACGAAAAAGCGATCCATCACTGCCGCGTTCGACAAGGCTGAGTCGACATTCAAGATGAAGAGCGCCGCGTTCTCCAAGAGCGGAGCGACCCCCAAGAAGGGCGCCGGCGACGCGTCCGATCGCGCCGATGCTACACCCAAGAAAACCCCCAATGCCGCGTCCGCGCGAGTCGAGGCGACCCCCAAGAGAATCACCCAGTTGACTTCGCCAGTCAAGGGCACCACCCCTTCCAGAATCCCGAGCGTTTCCACCCCGCTCAGGGCTACTCCCGCGGCGGCGAAGGGTCCCGGTGCAAAGACCCCCTCCACCGTCATGGCGCGACCTTCCCACCAGGATATGCACCCCAGCAAGGTCCACCAGAGCACCACTAAGCAGCCCGACTCCGGCTTGGTTCTGGGGTTCAACCCCGTCAAGAAGGACGCCGAGGGCAACGTAGTCAAGGACACCGCGACTGAGAGCACTCCGACCAAGGCTAGAGATTCCCCCGCGTCTGCATACTATGGTACCCCTGCGTTTGAGTTCAAGTTCGCCAGCCAAGAGGCCCAGCTGAGCGACGAGGCCAAGAAGCTCATGGAGAGCGTGCGCCTGGACGCCGCAAAGATCAAGGCGCAGATGGTCAAGGATCGGGCCAACGGCGCACAGGACAAGCCCGAGCCCACTGAGAGAAAGATCGTGCAGCCCAAGGGAAAGACCGACCGTTTCACCGATGCTCACATGGCCGAATTCAAGAAGATGGACTCCATCGCCAACCATCCCTCAGCCTTCCGTGCCGCTCCAGGTCGCTTCCAGCCGGTCATCGAGAAGAAGACTCTCAAGAGAACCAACTCAAAGGCACGACTGGACGAGACCGACAGCAAGTCGCCTTCGCCTTCTAAGGCCCCCGTTGCGCGGCCCTCTCCTGCTCCGGTTGCTGCTTCGGCTAAACGCGTCAAGCACAACCAGACTGATGACGCCTCGACCAGTCGTCTGCCTACTCTGAACAGCCCCAAGCCCGGGTTCACGCGTCCCAAGCACTCTTTCCGCAAGTCTTTGATGACTCCGACTCGAGCCTCGGCGGCGCGTGCGTCGACCGTGAGACCTGCTCGCACTTCGATGATTCCCTCGTTGGTCCGCTCCCCAGCCCCCACGCAGCCGGAAGTTCCGCGCACGCCTCAGACCGACTTCAACCCCCGGCTGAAGAGCAACATTCCCAATTTCAGCCAACTCCGGTCGATCCTCCGTCAACCCCACCAGCTTTTCTCCAAAGACCCCCTCAAGATCGCGGCAGGCACCCATGTGGCGGCTCCCGACTTCAGCTCGAACATGCTGTTCGGCTCGTCTCGGGACGCCACTGAGGAACCGTCGCACACTCCCTCTCCCAGGAAGCGCGTCGAGTTCACCCCCTGCGTGAAGGATGCCCCGGAAGAAACCATATTCTCGCCATCTCCTTCGAAACTTCCCACTGCAGGTGCCTCTCGGGTGGTTTCTGACATTGTTTATCCGACTCTACCTACCTTGACCCCGGAGCACTCCCGCAGCCCCAGCAAGATTGGCAGCACCACCAAGAACAGCGAGGCGACCACTCCTACTATCCGCCAGGTGCGTCCTTCCGACGCCACTCCTTTGCCCGAGATTGCCGGCGTGCCGCACGGTATCGGCCACAAGAAACGCAACCGTCCTACCGTTGAGGAGGAGAAGCACGACGCTAGTTCTTTGCCCGACATTGCCGGGGTTCCCCATGGTATTGGTCACAAGAAGCGCAACCGCACGGCCGTCGAGGCGGAGGATGTCGACGCCGAGAACGTGCCTCCAGCCGATAATGCGGG
Organism: Aspergillus aculeatus ATCC 16872; assembly: GCF_001890905.1. Taxonomy (NCBI): domain Eukaryota; kingdom Fungi; phylum Ascomycota; class Eurotiomycetes; order Eurotiales; family Aspergillaceae; genus Aspergillus; species Aspergillus aculeatus. The sequence continues at coordinate 831,494 of NW_017962978.1, forward strand.
AGCGCGCAGCGCCAAGCGCCTCAAGATGAGCGCGCCCTCGCCCTCGCCGTTCAAGAAGACCGGTCGTGCCTCCACTCTATTCGCCAAGGTCACGGGCACTCCCAGTGCTACCAAGGACACGGCCTCGAGTGTTGCAGGTACCCCTACGCCCACCAAAGCCCGCACTCACACTCCGCTCCGCTCTGCAACCCGACCCTCGGCGGGACGCGCCAGCACCACCACCACCACCACCACCACCACCACCCCGGGCAGTGCTCGTGCTCGCGGCCGGGGCGTGCTGACCATGAGCCGTCTGCACTTGCTGTCACAGCCCAAGAGCCGTTCTTGAATGTTTGAGCGTTGCATTGAGTCGTGCGATACGCATTACAGGTGTTGAATAGCATGTGTGCAGATTCAATTTTCAGAGTCTTGAACTAGGAAGTGGGGTGGTTGCAGGTGAGCTTCTTTTTTTTTTTTTTTTCTCGCATCAGATTGTGTAGCGTGTTCCTCCGTGTCCTCTGGTGTTTTTACTGAACTGGTGTCCATATGGCTGGAATTGGCGCTTGGAGTTTGCAAATGCAGATGCATGCGGCATGCTGGGTACGGCGTGGGCGTTGGGATCTGGTTCTGTTTCTGTTTGATTAGTCTTGACCATGTTGATCAGATGGGACTTGTGGATAGTGTAATGATTATGATTGTCTCATGTGATGGTGCATCATGTCTGTAAACATGTAGCAAGGCTTTAGTCTCAGTCCGGCCTGAGGTAGTAGACCCGGTCTTTCACCACGTCACGGCACTCCACGGGTTGTCATGCAGTCCCTATCTGCAGCATGACAGGTCCAAGTGGGAGTTAGAGCCTGTACGATAATGTGCACCGTAGCATATAGCATAAACCATCCAGTCGATCCAACGGATACAGCAATGAACTCTGATTCTTGATGTGTAGAATCATCGAAACAAACTGCCCTCTTCGAGCAGGGGTCCTTTCCCAGTATAGATTGCTGAGAGCAGCTCGAGAATAACTACCGCCTACTTGGCATACCGTAATCCCTCATGTAAGAGTCCCCAGCGAGAAGACTATGTCCAATCAAGGGTAAGCTTAACATCGCAATTGCAACTCTCCTTCCTTCCCTCTGATGTTAATTCCATGACGTCTTTTACAGGAATGCAGTGAGCATGACCCAGCTTCCCCGTGGGGCAGGGGCAGATGCAGTTACAGTAGCAGTAGCAGGGCTCAGCTCAGCGCTCGCTGGGGGCTGTGCCAGTCCAGCACCGCACCTCCCCCGTCCCTCGTCCATCCTCCCTCCTGCCTGACTGGACATGTGCAGTACAGTACAGTAGAGTCCACCCCCGCCCCAACAAGAAAGTACAGTGCACATACTTAAGAATGTGCGCAGACCCTGACAACTTAGGCTGCCCTCCTCCTTTTTCCATCTCCCCTTCCT